>NC_137116.1:5549351-5864351 GCF_949357685.1 Gobio gobio | reverse complement strand
TCGTTTCCTCTTCTCTGCACTTGACCATCATGAAAGGAAATCCCTGTGGTCGTTCTCTCCTTGTATTGCTTCCTCTCTTGAATCCAGTCTCCCTCTGAAAGACCCCTCTTCCGTTCACGAGTCTCACTCACTCACCTCTCATTTTGTCCAATGCCAAAAAAGAAAAAAACCCTTTCGTGATTTACCATCATTAACTTAATTTTCAGGTATGTCAATAATTTTTTCCGAATGGCTTGCAGCAGGAAAGAAAAAATGCAATGTCTATTCCAGCTGGGATGCTTTTCCAAAAATATGGACTTAAATCCAACCTAATCTGGTCAGAGAATCTGAAACTGTGACTCGGCATGGCATGGTGCATCTTTTCTTAAAGTTAAGAATCAGGGTTGTTAAATTAATAGTAATAAAAACAAAACTGTTATAAGGCGACTGCTAAACTATAAATGTGTAGTTGTGCACATTTACACATAGGGCTATTATTCATGCAAGTGTGTTTTGCTTTAAAACACAAGTTTTGTCATATTCTTTGATTGTTTCTGAAGAGTGTGAGCCCTCACGTATACAGACTGAATGGCACACCGTTGTATGGTCAGATAATACGCTATGTTTCTCGGCTGTATAAAGTAGCAGGCTTATTAGGCTGCTGTCACTTTAAGAGCTGACACACATCCCATTTTCTCACAACCCTTTACGTTTATTTAAGGATTTTTGAAAAAACTGCCATTTGCCATAATTTCTCTTGTGTGTCTTTTTACGCGCAAATAGTTGAAACGCATTTATAAGCATTAATAAGAGTAATCATATAATGTAACACCAGCCAACGGATGAAGGAAAAATGGATGCTGCGTTATTGCTGCACTCCCATTTACAAAAAAGATTTAACTCTTGGCTTTCATTTTTTGTTTTCTATTTTTTTAAACAACCTGTACACCAAATATGTTTCCTCCTCATTAGTATTTAAAAAAAAAAAAAAAATTCTCCAATGTAATGCTCTGATTTCCAGTGCAGTAGTTGTGCCAGACAACATCTGGACTCTATAGTTCGCACACCGGTGCATGTCCTCAGCTTGTATTGCAGGGTGTTTTGTGCTTTTGAAGTGACTGATGGCTTGGTAACATGCCACTATTTAATATCCTGGAAGGAAGCATGTCGATTAATAACTATAAATCATAATGCAGCTGTATAATTTTCTCCCAGTGTGATTGTTGCGGAATACTCTCACTTGATTCCTCACAATAAAACGCTTCTCTGGTGACTGGTGCAAAATGTTTTCGGCATCTGTTCTGCTCAATTCAAAATGCCAAGAGGAAATTACTAACTCATTGTCATGGGCTTAAGATCAGTTGTGTATCTGTAATATGAATTAATCAATTATGATGTGAAATATTTCTGGCTCACTGACACTGAGGTCATGTTATTAGGGTAGAAGCTAGTGTCTTTGAATGCTCTCATATTAGTTAAAAACATAAAGGTTGAAACAGTTCTCTATTTATATATGTCAGGTCAAGAACAAGTTAAAAAATAAAATGGTTGCGCTTTATTTTACAGTATGGGTACTTGCCTAAGAAAGTACTGGGTAATATAAGGTAACTACATGGGTTAGGTTCAGGGTTAGTACTTAGTTATTGCAATTATTATAATAAGTACATAGTATGTACACGGGGAACATAAAGTGCTACCAATTAAATGAATACAAACTCATTAATTATAGTATTGGTATTGGCTAAACAGTGGTTTGAGAGTTGTGTGTTACTTTGTACATTTACTGTTTCATGAATAGCAGGACTTACCCCTTATTGTGCCTGCTATTGGGGCACGTTTTTTTTCTGGGTAATGTGGGTGTGCAAATGTATAATAGCTTTTTGCTATTCAAGGTATATAATTGACTTTTGAAAGCAATCCAACCTTGAAGTATTTAACTCGCCCTCTTTTTAAGCTTGTTTTCGTGTCTATATAAGACTAAGCTCATCTACTTGTCTCTTCCTTCATTCTTTTCTGCAGTGTTTTGGTGGGGAAAGTTGATCCCTCCCTGGCCCCTGTTCCTGTCAGGATTAAGAGCCTGTTAGACACATGCGAAGCAGGAAATACCTTAACTAGACCCTACTGAGGTCACCATGGATACCAGCCCAAAAACCTGCTGCTACAGGCCTCTCGCTCGCTCTCCTTTATTAGCAGAGTTAATGGTAGTGATGGGCGGAGTTACTACAGCAGAACTAGTCGAGAGGAAACCTGGGTTGCGTTTGCGCTCTGCTTACTATTAAAAACGTGTCAGGAAAAAAGAGCATATCTGTTTCACCAAAGTGGTTTCCTTTCTGAAATGTGCGCCGAATGCTTTTTCACAAACATGTACCTTTTGGCAGACTTTTCAGAAGAAATTCTTTTGTAATTTTCTGACTTATACTTTGTGATTTACGTTTTGTTTTTGGGACCCAAGCGGCTCAATGGGATGTAGGTCACGCATTGTTTCTTTTAGATTGACTCACATTTCAAAACAATAGTGTAAATGTCTTCTTCAACAAGGTGGCAGGATTTCATGGAAATTTGACCTTTTTTGAACAATCATCAAGTCCTGGTGCATCTTTTACAGGAAACCAATTGGTGTCATTCAAATCCCTCAGGGCAAGTCAAATGCATTATTATTAAAACGGAATTTAATCCAATTGCCATTTGAATACGAAGCAGTCACCATTTGTTTTGTAAATGTGAAAATCTCACCTCAGATTACCGTTAGTAAAGAGTCACCATTAGCATAAGGTGTCAGTATGTGCTTTTTGACAACATCAGTCTATTCTTTTAAAGAGGACCCCCAACAGGGATAATCCCACAGTGCACTTCTCCACAAGAAGCACCCCCTTTAAGAGTGCACTGCAAAGGTGCAGATGAATGAATGACATGTTGATGGACAGTGAATCGGCGTAATTATATTTTGCCCCCCACCCCCCCTCCCCGGATCTGCTGGTCGTCAGGAGCAACGGGTGGCTCAGGTGGCGGTGTCCGAGGCAATGCCCCCAACCTTGCATCCCATAATCAGATTTGAGCTCTATCTCAGAATTGGCCTGACAATTGGCCCTTGACTAATTCAAACTCCGATTTGATTTAGCAGTGACTGAGCTGGTATCTTTGATAGACGTTAGAAGGTGTTTTTGCTTATCGATAGGATGCCAGTGTTCTAGTGTCTTGAGTCACAAAAATATTTTCAAGAACAAAGTTTCTTTAGATAAATTCTGAGTTCTAAAGTTCTCAAATGTTTTCTTTTAGGGCTGGGCGATATGGCTGAAAACTGTATCACGATATAAGGGTTTCACATCGTCGATATCGATAATTATTTATATTTGTATGACCTTTTTAAGGGCCAAGAGAAAAATGTATTACATTTAAACATTTTATTTTAAACTTAACCTTCCTCTGATTATGATACCCTCAGTTATAAAGGCAGAAATGTCAACACAACCATGGAAAACACTCAAATAATTTAAATGTAAACATAAGTCTAAAATCACAATGAACACTTAACAATTATCTCTTAACATTAAGGTGCAGTGCCTCTGTTATTTCTTTGTACTGTTTAGATGCTTTGTCATAAGGCACTGATGCAGAGCACCTCAACATGTCCTTTCAAAGAATAGCACAACGGCGAGCGCGTTGAGTATAAACGTGTCCCCGAACGGACAAGGCTCGCACGCAGTCAGCGGAGGCTCACACTGCAGAGCCAGACGAAAGTATAAACAAGGCTTAAGGTGGGGAAACAAGTTCGGTCTGACTACGGTCAGACTTATAAAATCCATAAAACTGCCATACTGGCGAGCTGACTTGTTTTCCTGTTTTATCAACAATTTCCTCACTTGCTGCGGCACTCATTTTCCACTTATCACTCCACGCCGGTTCTGTTACTGAGGAATCCAACACGAGAGACGAGACAACGATATGGCGCAAACAAACATGATACTGTTACGTGATTGGCTGTTAGCGTGTCACTCCCTATGTTGCTAGGTTACCAGAGAGCGAGTGCCTTTGTTCATGCAGCCAAACTTGCTTCGCAACCTCTGGTCTCTTCCGACGAAGAAAAAATAATAATTATCAAACTAATTTTACGTGTCTATCGCGATACATATCGTTATCATTTTATCGCCCAGCCCTAATCCAAGCCTTATATCACCAAGTGCAATGCAAAGCGTTGGGTACAGTGGTTCTCTGGAGTGACCAATCACGCTTCTCTGTCTGGGTTTGGTTGGTTGCCAGGTGAACCGTACTTGCCTGACTGCATTGTGCCAAGTGTAATGTTTGGTGAAGGGGGGATTATGGTGTGGGGTTGTTTCTCAGGGGTTGGGCTTGGCCCCTTAGTTCCAGTGAAGGGAACTCTTAATGCTTCTGCACACCAACCATTTTGGACAATTTCATGCTTCCAACTTTGTGGCAACAGTTTGGGGATGGCCCCTTCCTGTTCCAACATGACTGCGCACCAGTGCACAAAGCAATGTCCATAAAGACATGGATGAGCGAGTTTGGTGTAGAGCAGGGGTGTCCAAACTTTTTTTAAAGGGGGCCGGATTTGATGTTGTGGACATACCTGGGGGCCGGTCCCTTTTCTATTATATATATATATATATATATATATATATATATATATATATATATATATATATATATATATATATATATATATATATTGACAAAAGCTTGAGCTGACAGTAGAGTAGCTTGAGATAGGACACAGGAAATGTATAGATATTTAACAATATCTGTAAAACTTTCATCAACCAAAAAGTTTTAATGGGTGAAATTTTAATATTATTACGGAGTTAGAACTCTATTCTTATTTAAATTTAATAATTGCTCTATTTAGATCACCACAGGTAAAACCACACTACAAAACATGCTTTTCTGACTTGGTATTTCTGTCTTTTTTCCAGTCCAAATATCAAAAAATTCTTAAATCAAGATGCTTTTATTAAGGAAAATTACATATTTTTTCTTGATTCCTGGGGGGAAAAATCTAAATGAATTGAGTTTTTGCTTGAAACAAACTAAATTATCTGCCAATGGATTAGAAAAATAATCTTCCAAAATCTTCCTTAAAGATTCCAAACAGAAACATTATTTTTCTTACCCCATTGGCAGATATATTTGCTTATAAACAAAAACTCACTTCAATTAAATAGTGTTTTCCAGAAAACAAGAAAAAATATCTAATGTCATTTAACTTGTCTCGTAACATCTTTTAGATATAATTTTTAGATATATTTAGACTAGAAACAGGACAAAAATACTAAATGACAGCATTTTTTACAGGGTAATAAAAGTAATACATATATATATGTGTATGTATGTGTATATATATATATATATATATATATATATATATATATATATATATATATATATATATATAGAATAGTATTTAGTCTATAGACATATAAATACAAATGCACAAAACTGCAAGTTTATGACAAAAAATAGTCTGCAATTTGGCCTTTATTACTCATGTAATACATGTCTACATTACAAATTAAATAAAATTAGATATTAACCTACATTTCTGACAAATTACCACGGTTACAGGTGTTACCACAGTAAATCCATGATAAATTCGAAATGCGATTTGTTGTTTGAAAATGATTTTGAATCGGCTCAGCTGATTTGCACGTTAGTGTTGTTTATTAAGTCAGCGCTGTTTAACTGGATTTAAATTAAATCAAATCACAGAGAGATTCGGTACCGGAGACCTCAGCGCTGAACTCGAACACTTCTCACGGGCTTCGGAAGGCTGTTTAGTGGGCGCGTGATCGAGACAGTCAGCAGGTAAACACATTTGTTCAGAGTCAGAGCTCGCGAGTTGCGCAGAGCACAAGCAGCGCTGTTTCGTTCCGCTTTGGGCGCTGTTTCCCTGGCCTAAAGTCTAGTACTGCCACCTTGCGGTGACATCGTGAAACTGCATGATTTGTAAATGATCCGTGGCGGGCCACATATAATACATTTTAATAGACACGCTGCGGGCCGTTTGAAATTCATCCCCGGGCCGCATTTGGCCCGCGGGCCGGACTTTGGACACCCCTGGTGTAGAGGAACTTGACTGCACTTGAATGAATAAATTCATTAAACATCTTTGAGGTTATCCTAATTTTTGGATCAGAACTTTGGAATTATTAACTTCTTTATTTCTTTTCAGGAATTAAAATGGTATTATAACTTAACATGACACAATTTTTTCATCCTGTTCTTAGTGGTAGCCCTGGTTGAGTACACACCGTACACTCTGTATCCGGGGGATAAACTGGAGCTGAGCTGTAAAGGTAAAGAGGAGACACAGGAAGTGACCTGGACTAAGGACCATGTTCCACTGGTTGACGGAGAGCACACCCGTCTGCGCAACGACCAGATGGAGATTGAATCCGTAGAGCCGGCCGACTCTGGTCTGTATGCTTGTTTTGCTCAGGGACCCAACAGCAACCATACAGATTACTTCAACGTCAACGTTACTGGTGAGAAACAAATTGAATATGAAGTTGCTGATCGGTTGACATTTGCATTGTTCACAAAAACAACAAAAACATAACCTGATTTTCTGTTCTTGGTCAGATCTGATTTCCTCAGAAGATGATGAAGACGAGTCTTCCTCAGAGGAGGCCAGGCTATCAAATGACCAGAAGCTGCTTCGTGAGTCACTCCTGCTCTCTCTGTGCTCGAAACTCTGACTCAAATAAATGCAAATTGTCAATGTCAATACAGAACAAAACTGTTAGGATTGTCTTTCAAAGCAGGAATTATAACAGGAAATAGTGCACATTTTTGTTTTATAAACCACAGCCGTCTTGTGGAATGTGCCGAGCTTTAGTTTATTAGACTGAAAGTCTCCATGTCTTTTGATGGATTAGTCTTTGAGTCCCAAGGGCACTATCAAGCCAGTCAAAAGGAGCGAAACCATCAACCAACACCCAAATCTTACACACTTTGATCTGCAGTCACCTTAGTACAGTCAGTCTCCTGGAACGTACTCTTATTGTTGCTTTGGATTGCTGTTCTAATATGGTCATTCTCCTGATATTGCTCACATTGTAGTTTCATAGTAGTCTTATTTTCTGTGCTTTCTATCTGTTCCTCAGCAATGGCTCCTGTTTGGGCTCAACCTGATAAGATGGAGAAGAAGCTCCACGCGGTTCCCGCCAGCAAAACTGTCAAGTTCCGTTGCCAGGCCAACGGTAACCCTACACCAACACTCAAGTGGCTCAAGAACGGCAAAGAGTTTAAGAGAGACCAGCGAATTGGAGGCTTCAAGGTGAGGGCAACTGCACAACATCCCAATTCTGTCTGCAGTTCAAATCATAGATGCTATTAAAATATCCTTGCCTTAACATACTCACAGGTATAGCTGGTGTGAAATTGGTCCACTGATAAACTCATATGATCAAAATTGTTTTCCAAACTTCATTTTTGCTAGCCAGCTGCTCTGATTTGGAGGTTAAAAGGGCACCTCCTCCTCGACAGATCTGTCTTCCAGACACCTCACTGTTGCATGACAGAGCTTGAATAACCGTGCCTGGAAGGCAGACACTGGAGCCGGAGGTTTCTGGCGGAGGCGGCCTACTATTGCTTAGCTGTCCTTGTGCAGTCGTTGTGCTCAGACAGATGAGAATAAACCAAACTCTGTCATTGTACTCATTTGACCATGTTGATCAGGAAAACCCAAAGTAACATTTAAATTGATTTCTTAGCGACACGTCATTAGGAGCACTGCTTTGTTTGAGTTTTGGCCACAGCTCACTCATTAAATCTGTAATTCGGCCCACAGCTATTCACGTTATGCACAGTAACATAACATTCATATTTTTGTGGTACTATGTTTGTAGTGGAGCACCTAAAGGAGAATTTTCTTCATGCATCTCTTGTCCATTTAAAGACAATTTATAGTGATCACTTCCAAAATAAATATAGTGGTCAAAATCCCAAAATATATTTATATAAAAGTAGTTCATACATTTTAAAGGGAAAGCTCAATCAAAAATGAAGATTCTGCCATCATGTACGCATCTCATAAGATTAATAGATTTAATGTATGCTTTTATTCACGTATAAACTTTGATTAAGCTTCTACTCTGAATATTAGGGATGCACCGAAATGAAAATTCTGGGTCGAAACCAAGAATTCAGGATGTACTTTAATAATCAATTAATTAATCAAACTTATTTTATAATCAACACCTCAAATAGCTAAAACTGACTTTTTAAAATTGCACATTAGGCAGTTTTTAATGTCAGCTAGGGTTGAGCGATGTCCCCTAAATTGGCAGTTGACGATGTTTACAGTAAAACATCGCGATGGAAGATATCATAGCCGGGGGTGGATTTTACTATATCTCTTTTTATACATATTATTCTTTACTTAAAAACTATCATTTTGTTATTTTACTAACCCAAATAATGACTGATCCGCACTTTCCAGTAGGTTGTACGTGAGGGAGTAGCACTTTTGTGCACAGAGTGCACTTTTTATTTTTCTATATATCTTTACATAAATACTATTTTCTACTTGACTATAATTTTATTTTACTAACCCAAATAATGACTCATCCGGGCTTTGCACGTGAGGGGAAAAAGCGTAGCTTTCTTCCACTTAAAGAGCACCTATCATGGCATTTAAAATGTTCCAAATATTGTTTTAGAAGTCCCCAACAACAGTTTTGCATGCATGCAATGACAAAAAAGACTTTAGTTTTCTTATAATATGCATTTATTTTTACCTGTTTTGACAGCGATTCTCAAATGATTCCTTTTAGTGATTCACTTTTCAAAACCCCGCCTTTACGTGACGCTAATCTGTGGTGATTGGTCAGATGACCCAGTCATTTGTGATTGGTATAGTCTGTGCAGATATTCTCAGAAACGGAACGCCCATCAAAGTCTTATAATGACAGTAATTTGTTAATATGTGTCAGGAGTTATGAATATGAAAACCGCGTCGGTACTGTTTGATTGTAATATGAGCCTCAGCTGATCTCATTCATAAAAAAACTCCTCTATTCTCCTCACGAAGACTCGCGACAAATCAACATCCCTCAGGGCTTTTAGTTCAAAAGTGTGCAGATGAGGAGAAATATTGATAGATTCTCATATGTCTGTGTCAAATTTCTAAACAGAGGAGTATTTTTTATTCAATACTTCCTCAAAATGGGCAGAAATAGCCTAATCATGAGCGATTGAGTCTCTTATGTGTTGTTTTCAATTCATACTGGCAGCCGGAGGGCGCTCTGTGCACATGTAATCCATATATGGTACAGACAGACGAAGAAGATACCATGTGCCATAATAAAAGTCCATAATAAAAGCTTCCTGAGATCGCGAAACATACATTTGACGACTAATAATAAACACCCCATCGCGACGATGTATGGTTTGTCTTCAAGCCACTTAGTCTTCAAATGCTCATCCTTGGGCAGATGAAAAAAGTTTGCTTTTGAGTCGCACTTCAGAACACAGCGTCTCGTCGCCATGATGTTTTCTAGTTTTCACTGGCGTCTTGGAGCGCAATAAGTGGGCGTATCGTATTCAAATAACTTGACAAGTTGACGTCATCTAGTCAGAGAAAAAGCTTCGGTCTTCTAACGATTCTTAAAAATGACTCCGAGTCGACTCTTACTTTTGAAAGAAAATAACTATATATACGGTGCACTGTCATATTTCAAGCTATCACAGGATGTTTTTGTTCACTTAGATCTATGTTACACACTACATGAAAGGTAAATTTCAAAATTCCATGATAGGTGCTCTTTAAAGCTACACTATGTAACTTTTCCGTCCACTAGAGGTCGCCTGTTCAAAACAAAGGCGTAGTTTGATGACGCCACGTTTGAGCGCAGAATCTCGGGACATGTGGTCTTCACCTCACAGCCGGTGGAAAACAGTCAGGATAGGACTCGGGCAGAAATCATGTTCATGGATGCGATTATTAACATTACTGTAGTCTGAAGCAGAGCAGGAGCGAGTGTTGTGGAGCTGAGCAAGGCCGCAGGAGCGATTGAAGAGCGGGACTGTTATTATGGCATAGTCGCTGGCGGGACTTTTATTATGACACGGTTGCTGGCGGCACTTCCCCTTCTCCAGTGCTGAGTGTGAGGTAACGCAACTCTGTTTATCGTATTAGATATATCTGAGTGTGTTGAAAAGGAAGTTATGACGTTCGCTCGGCGGCTGCTATGACACTTGTTCACACTGCAGTGAGAGTAAAGTGTTTCACTGAATAAAACCGGAGACCGAGGGTGACGCAGATATGACGCAATCGACAGGCGACTCCCTCACACGCATAGCTCACACGTCCCGGCTCCTTGGTTAAAATAGCAATTTTCTCACGATTTACAAATAGTTGAAAACATTTGGGATATTCTAAGTACTCAACTGAACAAAATATATAACACTGGCCTAGTGGTTTCTGGATGTTTTACTGCAAAAATCCTACATAGTTCACCTTTAAGAAGAGTTGTGCACTTAAGCAATTTTTATTTTACTATATCTCTTTACATAAATACTATTTTCTATAGTCTTAGCTATAATTTCGTTATTTTACTAACCCAACTAATGACTCATCCGGGCTTTCCAATAGATTGCACATACTTTTTGCAATCCGTTACGGAGCTATTCAATTTTGATTTGGCATATTATCATTATTTTGGTCCATGCTGCCACTTCAACTGAGGTGCTTCAGCGAACAGTCACGCCATTTCAAAGCGGCAAAAAGACATTCATTGTTTGAATTTAGTACTCAAATTTAGAATTTTATAGTGCTTCATATTAAAAGTAACACACACAAAGATTTTTGCAATTATTGCATGACAGGCATTTTACAAATGTCTAGTGACATTTTGTTCAACAGCACAGAACAGCAGCAGTTTCGATTACTGATTTCAACCCTCCAGAACCATTTCGGTGCCGAAAACGATTTTTGGTAGCCAACATTTTGGTTCATCCCTATTGAATATGGTGTATGAGTTGTATGGATTACTTACTGATGCTTTTATTGTTTTTTTCTTTTAGCTATAAAAAACGGTTTAAAGATTCTTCTCAAAATAACTGAATAAAATGACAGGTTATTTAAATGTTGGTTATTTTAATTTCTTCACATCAAAATGAAAATGTTATTCCTTTGTCCATTCTTCTCCCTTCTACATGACATAGTGAAATTCTCCGCAGTTCTCTGCTTGTGTCATTGTGACCTGTAGCGTCTGTGTTTCTCATCAAGGTGTTTTCCAGCTGGGAGACATTATTCCTCTTCCTCTCCTCACCGCATACACACTTTACCATCTGGAGTGTGTTTGAGGCCGCTGCAATGCATACGCACATGCACACACGCACTCTCAGTAACATGTGCATTGACATGGCTTTATACAGACATATGAGTATACTAAGCAATATGCTTTCTTTTCTTTCTTTGCGTGTGTGGACACAGACTCAGAACCATATCATAGCCATAGCAAAGCTTGCATAAAAGCATCCAAACGTGTCTTTGAGCTCCAGGAGTGTGAAGGGCTTCCGTTGAGGGGCCATGCTGCAGTTTTTAGTTGTAACCTCCCCCCTACACTCTTCCCAGTCTCTCGTGGTTTCTTTTGTTTAACAAGAGTCTGGCACAATTGTTCATTTACATTAAGTGTTTGTGAAAAGGAAGTCAGGCAGACTTTGAGTGTAGCAGCTCACATCTGGGGCTCTGTAGGCCAAGAAGCCATAACCTCTTATTAATTTTGCCCTACCTAAAGCTCATTTCATCAAGCCGCATTAACGAGAAGAGCTGTCAATGCAGCGAACACATGCTCTGTCTGCTGGATCTTTATAGGTTTAGTTCACCCTAAAACGAAAATCCTATTGTCATTTACTCACCTTTGTTTTTCCAAACCTGTAATGATACTTTGTCTTCTCTTCTCTCCTTTTGTGTTCTATAGAAATACGAATATGAATATTTAGTACCATAAAATTAGACTTGTGCACTTCTGATAACGGTTAAATTGACAAATACATCATTCATAAATAACAAAAATGTTGTCAATCTCTGCCATATGCTGATACAATATTATAAATATAATCTACACAAAATACAAAAATAAATTATCATATTTTATTTTCTTAGTGTCCTTGTTACACGTGATGTACTTGCATAGTAATAACAGTAAATTATGCATAATTACATTCATTTTTACGAACAAATATCAATTCTCAAATCGAAAAAATGTAATGTGGTGTGACCTATCGCTGTAGCACCTCAGTTCAACAGATGTGAACTGATCACGTCCTCTGTTTTAATACAAGTTACAGCGCGAAATAAACATGAATGAACATCTGAAGTATGTTAAAAGATTCAGTACAACTTACCGAAATCTGTATCATGTCTCATTCAATCGCTCAGTGTTTCAAAAGACGCCAATAAAACAGCTTGAGAACAATGTCACGTAATGTCACATTTACCTCAGAAAAACCTTATTCAGTGGTCATAAACTTGTTAGTCAGCTAGAAAAATGCATTTTGCTGAATATGTGCACCATTTTCATTATACAATTAATGTTCTTTAATATTTAATGCATGTTTGAATAGGTGTTTATGACTGTCACCATTTAAATGTTTATATTTCGAAAAAAACTATAGAAGTAGAAAAATTATGATGTAATTGTAAAATTAGTATTATAAAAACGTCTTTGAGTGTAATTTAAGTCTTTGTATACAAATCAGTTAATTTTAACCTTCAATATTATAGCAACTGACTCCCATGCATAGTTTATAGCAATAGTTGAGATTTTTTTTTTTTTTTGTGTGAAAATTTGGCATATACTGTACCGGATATATATCCAAAATAATCAGGTTAGGATATTTCATAGAATCAAATCGCAATACCCAAATCAAATTTGTGTCAATACCCAGCCCTATTAATTAATATTACTCAGTACTTAAGTATATAATTACACTGTAACAATGACACCTTAAAATAAAGTGTAACCATTATTTATCTTGTAAACGCTGCTGAACTGTAGAGGTCCATGTTGCTTAGCAGACGTATGTTTTTTAATAGACTGAAGTTTGATGTTAGCTGGCAGTTTATAGATCTCTTGGCTTGAGAAGAGCTGTGTTAGTGGACATGGAGTGGCCTGTTTCCCACTCTCCACCATGGAACAAGCTGTTCTCCATGCACGGCTCTGTTCTTGTGCCTGACTGATGTTAAACTGACCTGACGGGGATTTGCTGCCAACTCACTCTGTTAAACGTCCTCAGCCTTTCATTGAAATGATCTTAAAAGACAATCAGCCCTCTAATGCATTTGGCAGTTTTCTGCTTTTTATATTTTGGGCAGCATAAAGATTTTGTCTATACAAGTCTTTAATTCACTTCTGTACCTCCATACATGCTTTTTTTTCAAAATAGTTAATACCAGAGGAAAGCGGTGACTTTTTTTAACCGGGTGTGCTGGATGGCACGTAATGTCCAAAATGCACCTGGTGCAGGTCGTTGGATGGGTTTATAATAAGCGAGACATTCGCTTTTGCTCTAGATATTGTTAGGTGCTCAGTTGCTTACTCTCATGACACATAGCAACACATATTTTCCTAATATGTTTGGCCTTTTATTGAAAGTAGCCAACATTTACCTGTTGATGCCTTCACAAGCAGTCGTAAAAGCTGTTGAGTTGTTTTTGAGTTGAGTCAGGCGTAATGCGTGAAAGGGCTGTTTGCAAAATATGCAGTATTTTTGTAATTACGCTAGGTGGCACTAATGTCGCAGAATCTACATCCTTCACCTTTAAACGGTACAGCACATTGGCTGAGGACACACATTGGCTGACGACATGAAAGAAACACAATGACGGGCGTCAATTTAAATGTATGCCAGAAGTGTTTTTTTATTTATTAAGAGTTAAAAATAAGTATAAAATAATAATTATTAGTAGCCTATTATAAATCAAATACAATTAAAATATAATTAGAATAAATATAAGTCTAATACAAATTTTAGTATTCTTCAAAAAATAAGTAACAAATGCATAGACTTTCGATTAACAGCCTCAGTAACAGTAGGTCTGTCTTAACAAATTTTCATAAAAAATTAATTTCCCTATGAAGAAAATGAAATGCTATGAAAATATTTTCAGTTATGTCCCCATTTGATTTAGTCTAGTTACTCTTGTATCAAACACAATGTGATTTTCGTTGATCAAGATCTGGCAGTAACAGCACGTTTTTCTTCGTGGGCGAGCGATTCGCGGACAGCTTCATTAAATCCCCCATATGCCAGTGAACCAATGAGAACGCGGGACAGTGATGACGATGCATAACAGAGCTTAGGCGCCAAAGCTGCTGTGTATCCGCTTACCCGAAACCCTCTGTAACTGGCAGATTTTAATAAAATTACTGTCGTTTGGCAGATAAATAAACAACGGACAGTTATGTACCAACGTTTTATCATGCAATCTTTATGGTACACCTCAAACAACGGCATTTATTGTGTTAAAGTCACAATATGTACGATTTTTGGATTCAAATCCAAAAACCAGGTGACAGGTGAGCAACTCTTTGGATACATTCATAGACAGAAAACGAATCATTGTTATATATCTAGTCTTAGTTAGTCTTATTGTTTAAATCTTGTTTTCTTGATTTACCACGAGTCCCATGTTTTACCATTTCTAAGATGGATCTAGCTCGCTGCAGTGTGAACAAGTGTCTCATAGCAGCCGCCAAGCAAACGCACAGAGTAGCATTATAACATAACGTTCAACACACTAAAATGTATCTGATATGATAAAGCAGTGCTGCGTTACTCCACATACGCATTAGCAGAAGAAGTGAAAACGCTCATCCGTGGCAGAATAAAAGCTCTGCGAAATCAAGGGCGTCATCAAGCTACGTTTAAAGCGACCTCTAGCAGTGAAAATCTACATATTGTGGCTTTAATGTTAATTGGTGAGTCCACGAATGGCTTGGGTATGCAGAGCATTCACAGCTTATATGGACAGCACGCCTCTGGCTCATACATTGTGGTAAATTTAATTGCATGCAAGCGCACACAGAATCTGCTCACTTTCTTACATATTTTATTTTACTCCACAGGTTCGAGAGCACATGTGGACCATCATAATGGAGTCGGTGGTACCGTCAGACAAAGGCAACTACACGTGCCTGGTGGAAAACAAACACGGCAGCATCAATCACACCTACCAGCTGGATGTAGTCGGTCAGTCATATTTCTTTCCTCTGCATTTAAAAGTTAGGTGTACAGTAAATGTCATCTTCTCCCAAGTACAACTTTTTTTTGTTATTCTTTGGTTGTGGGTACATTTGTGTTGGTCTTCCCTTCCCCACCAGCTCAGTTGCAATGATTTATTGCTAACCCTTTTGATTAAATCGATTTATGTTTTTAGCTAGCACAGGCAAATGATCCCCAAGGGAGGGTCACAGAACCACTGCAATGTTTACTCGAGTCAATCAGATGCAAATGGTTGTTGTTCACTATGCAGCTAATGCTTTGGCGCAGCACCACTAATGGTTACCATTACTTCCCTATAAATGAACCGAAGTAACGGGTGGCTTTACATTTTCCATACGAGTGTACGTGCTTGACAAGGACAGGCATGTGTACTCTGTTGATGGTGTGTGTTAAATGATCCACTGCAAATATAAAGTGTTTACATGATGCAGTGGATGAGTTAGAGATGCGGTTAGTGGCTCAAGATGAGATCAGTGTTTTTGGAATAAAGTGATTCGAACACTGATTGGCTGACGTGGACTTGATTGATTACCTTCATTAAGTAGCAAATAAATCAGTGCTGCGCCTACTGTGACATCATTTGCACCCTACATACACATTCATGAGAAGGCACCATTTGAATTTGTCACACACACACGCATGGCACTCACACATTTATGCCATCAAGTCCACTTGGGAAGTTCAGAGGATGTGATTGCGATGTGATTTTCATGTGCGTGATTTTGATCTAAATAAAATGTAAACGTACATTTTTCTTTCTCTTTTTTCATGATTGTCTGTAGATTTATAGACTTGCCGCCTTTTGTTCAGAAGGCTCGAGAGATGGGCTGTGGCTTAAAATAACATTTCCACTCATTTCCACCAAATTACAGCAATTATAATGAGTCTGCATGTTAAACTGGCTGCTCCCTATAGGCTCTGTGATATTACCATCTAATGAACACAGGGCTCAAAGTTAACGATTTTTTTTCTACTGGCCCAGTCGTTTAAAATTTGTTCTTGTCCCACCAACATTTTCATTGGCCCCACCACAAAAAAGTCATAAATAGAATGGGTCTAGTTATTGTTTTCATTGTTTTTGACCTGAACCTTAATAAATAAGGTTGTGACACCCAAAAAACTACTAGCCTAACTACATACATTTCAAATATTGTTAAAGACAAGTGAACTGTCAGAAATAAAATAAGAACAAATCATCAAATTAAGAGCAATAGCACAAATACAATAGAACACAATAAACACTGCTCTTCACGTTTTTCAGGTAGAGAAAATGAATAATCAAATGTAAAATAACATGAATAGGAGACATGCAAAATCTGCATTGTTGGTGTGCCTCCAGGATTGTGGTTGGGTAACACTGGTTTAGTGGACGCATGAAGAAGACGTGAAAGAGAACTTAATTCAGCATTCACACTCTGTCTGAGAAGCGGCTTTCTGGGCGCAGGCTTTGGATGTGTGTGCACACAACTTCTCACACCATTAAATTGAGTTTACTTTCGCGTCTTGTGCTTGAATATTTAAATTGGCAAGGCTTAAAAACACGTGCAAATGATAAACATTCACAGCACTGGCCTGTTCAGGCAACTGTCCTGAGTGACGTTTACACTGTCCCTGGGCCATCAGGTAGTCCTTAATGTCGAGCCCTGGAACATCTGTTGAATATCCCATTTGCCATAAGGGAAATGAATAAAAAAGAAACATTAATCAGGCTTATTTCAACCGCACTGACATGTATAATGTGTTTGTGTGAGCAGAGCGTTCACCGCACAGGCCGATCCTTCAGGCGGGGTTACCTGCTAACCGTACAGTAGTGGTGGGAAGTGACGTGGAGTTTGAGTGTAAAGTCTTCAGCGATCCTCAGCCACACATCCAGTGGCTGAAGCACATCGAGGTGAACGGCAGCAGATTTGGCCCTGATGGACTGCCGTACGTTCGGATCTTGAAGGTAAAAACCCATTTCCTCTTACTAGTCAAGCTCCTAATGTTTTGTCAAACATGATAAAAGTGATTGTGACGGTCTATTTGTCTATAGTAGTACTGTAGTGACAACTCAAAACTTACAATATTCAATCATGAGTCAAATAATTTAACTCTTTCCTGAAAGCGTTATTTTTTTTTTTAAAGTTGCCCGCCACTGCCAGCATTTTTGATCATTTTCGCCAAACCTTCATGGCTGCTGGAATATTTTGTTGTACGAATATCTGAACATACAATATTTTAAAAGAAAGAACAGAGCCCCGTTTTTTTTAAGCAAACAAAATTTTTTTTTAATTCTTGCATTAGTTTTTATCAACACTTGAATGTGGGCAAGTTTCATTTAAAAAAGCAACATTTTGAACAAAAAGCTGAGAAAAACATGTTGTTTTTTTCAAAGACTACAACGTGCATAAGCAATGCTTTTATTGCTTGTTTCTTCTCCTTTTTCAACTGTGTTTTTATCAAGAGATTCTGTAATCTTAAAATTTAAAATAGCGCCCCCTACCCTATTACAGTGAAAACAAGGGAAGCCGGAAAAATTCTGTCAATGGCGGGAAAAGAGTTCAACTGGTATATAGTATATAAACAATTATTATTAATTATTATTTTTATGTTTTTATTTTTAGTTTTAGTAAGTTTGTTGTGCTTTTTCATTTGTATTAGTTTTATTATATTTAGCTTTATGTGTATTTCAGTTGTAGTTTTAGTCTTTTTAGTACTTCAACTTAATTCAGTTCATTGCCAATGCAACAGTTTTCAATTAAATTTGTTTTTAATATTTTTTTAATTATCGGTAATGGTTTTTATAGTTTTGTTAACGTTTGTAAATGGTTTTAACAATAACAATAGCAACAATTAACTAGTGTTGTTAGAAGCTGACAGTTTAAGTCTATGGAATAAACATAAACCAAATTCTCCATAAACGTACATGGTAAGTGTGTATAAACACATTTATTTGTCCCTGTGGTAATTGATGCTGCCACTGATACTGTTAATTTGTAACCTGAAATTGTCCTTTAAATATCAGAAATCAGTGTTGTCTAACATTCTTTAACCTTTTCTCTTGCTGTTAAAAGTGTGTGTCCAAAATGGTTTGTCCAAGTCTTTTTCAAATTAACTTTCACCATAATGTACAGCGCACCTCAGCAAATGGAGCAGGACTAACAGCTTTTGGGGAAAAATGAGCCACGTTCTTGGCAGGCTGTCATAATCCATTTCATAAGAGCTGTAATGGCAGGTGTTGTCCTTCAGTGACAGCTGGGATCACAGTGACCTTAATGTTTGACTTTGTGCTTGACCTCTGACATATGTTTGACCTCCGCAGCACTCTGGGGTCAACAGCTCGAACACACAGGTCTTGACGCTGTACAACGTGACAGAAGAACAAAGTGGGGAGTATATATGTAAAGTGGCCAATTATATAGGCCAAGCCAACCAATCAGCATGGCTCACCGTCGTTAAGCACTCGCAAGGTAACACACGCCCCCTGCTACAGAGATACATCAGTGCAGAATTAGATGTTTAGACGGAGGTAGAGACAGCAGTTATCAGGCTCTTAGGTGACCGTAACACATCTTCCCACTTCGTCGCTCCTTTTTTGTTTTCTGTGGTGCCCCTTGTGGTGCCATAAATGACGCCATGGAAAATCCCAGCAGAGCAACTGGAAGTATTTTGGCTTATGTTTACACTGGACGTTTCCTTCTCTCCATCTCTCCTCCTAATAAGGGTGTGTTTCATGCCCTCTGACGATTACTTGCACTCTCTTGCACTTCAAAAGCGTTTCAGTGGCACCTTGAGAATGTGCCTGTCTAAATTCCTTCACCTCGCTCGAGGGCTTTTTCTTTACCTGCAGTTTTTTATTTTCAGGATTACTCTGTTTCCATGACTATTAAATTCTGCAGTTTCTCTTTCTTCCTCATAAATACCACTGGCATTTCACAGTTTTTGATGCCACAGCAAAAATGTATATGATATTGAACATGCTCTCCTATATTTTGAACACTACATGTTAATGCAAGTCTCCTAATTAAATAAGGCATATAGCCTTGATGTATTTAACAAGTTTAAACATATAATAATAATAATAATAATAATAATAATAATAATAATAATAATAATAATAATAATAATAAACAAATTGTATTATATTGTTAATTAGAATATTTAGTATAACAGACTCAAGTCACGTTCCATTCGCATGAGTTTATTAGTCTATCATGTCATATGCTGCATTCACGCCACCTCGTAATTACGAGATGACAACCTGTGACGTTCTCTGACCTGGAGACTCAGAATTAATCTGCAGTGGTCAGGTGATACAAGTCAGAGCTCTCAAGCAGGGCAAACAAAAAGCTTTACGAGGTAATTCATCTGTGACTTGATTTTCGAAGTTTTGGTCGCATACTGTTAAATAACAACTTTTATTTACAATAAAAAAAAAGTGAGAATAGCATATTTTCTTAGCGATATATGCTATTTACACAGTTTAAATAGCAATAGATTATATAAACACTATGTAAAATAGCAGTATTTTCTTTGAAGTAAGTGTAAATAGTAGTTAAATATGCTATTTATACTTATAAATAGTGGTGGATACTATTTGCACCTCAGTTTTGTTGTACATTAAACGGTATGCAATAATAGCATAGTGTAAATTATTATATTTAATTAAAATTATTAAATGGATTGCCGCATTATTGGGACAAAAAAGCCCTCCCTACATCTAACCAATAAACTCTATTAATCACACGTTAGACACTTTATTTCCATCTTTCCGATCTGAGATGTGATGGGAAAAGGGAATAGAGCGAGTTCAGCAAAAGGCGGATTCAAACTCCTGCCACGTGCCCAACCCCTCCACTATTGCTACTGTAAACAATCCATCATTTTCCGTAATATTGTCTGGCCTAATCAGAGGTCAGTGGGTGGAGTTAGTGTAAATAGCCTCTGCCAATAAGGTGGGCTATCTGCACTTACTCTGAATAAATAATGTGTAGTAAGGGCAGAACAGCAGCTATAACAGCTTGTGTTTTATCAAGAATAACAATATTAATCATTTTAATTATTGCGTTGATAATAATTGATCATAAATTACGCTTTAGTGTAGCCTTTTATGCAGTCCCCATTAATACAAAAAGTTATGTTACTTTTTCCCAGCTTTTGTTTAGATCTGTTCTAGCCTACAGGACTCACTGGCCACTTCTGTTGATGGCTGAATGTTCGTAATAGTGCACACTGCACGTGACGACAGCAAATTCAATAGGTGCTATAGTATCGCCTGAAGAGAAGTGCCAGTAACTTTGACATCCTTCCTCACACATATTTCTCTTTCTTTGTCACGCATTCTTCGACTAGCCTTTCTAATCCACTGCTTTCTTTTCTGAATGCGTGCGTATGTGAGAGCGATTCTGTACAGTCTCTGCTGGGCAATGTTCCATGTGGCCCATCTTGTGCATGTGGAGATGGAGGCGGGTGGATGTCACCCTCGTCTTCAGGTGTTGGGTCTGTAGCGGGTGGAGCCGCGTGCTCCGTTCTCCAGCTAACCACCAATCTGTCAGCAGGGTCATCGAAGGATCCATTTCCAATCAGGGAGCTGTCCTGCTTTCTCTAAGGACGGTGAAGGGTGTTTCTCCAGCACCCTTCTCTTACTCCAATGTTGTCAAATCTTTACCGTTCTTTATCCAAAGACTCTTTCTCTCCTCTGGTGGGTTTTCCCGGAGCTCTCCGGCTTCATCCTGTGGTTCTTTTCTCTAGACGGCAGGCGTCAACACTACGGATAAGGAGATGGAGATACTGCAGATCAGGAATGTGTCTTTAGAGGATTCTGGAGAGTACACCTGCTTGGCTGGGAACTCTATCGGCCACTCCCATCACTCTGCATGGTTGAATGTCTATAAAGGTATCTTTGGTTCTTGTGGTGCTCTTTTTGGTTGATGTTTCTCCCTGTCTAAAGCCCAAAGTATATTTCGTTTTTTGCATCTACACAAATGCGTTCTGTGCGTGTGATGCACATTTCATCATCAGCATAGCAAATGGAATCAAATGAAGCGAAAGGTTTTCGACTGTGTGAAGTGAAAACTGAAGTGGACTTTGGGCTTAACAGTGGCAGTTCACACTGTGGGTTGATGAATTTGGTCACATTACTGCGGTGCTTTCCGTAAAAATGTTCTAAAATGTTCTGTTGAAATTGAGTTTGTGCTCAAATATGGTGGTATTTTGAGTTTTTTTGGACCTCAAAGATTAAAGCTGCAAAGTGGACATTTTAAAGGGTTAGTTCACCCAAAAATGAAATTCTGTCATTATTCTGTCATTCCACACCCATACGACCTTCGTTCATCTTCAGAACACAAATGACGGTGAGTAATTAATGACAGAATTGAATTTTTGGGTGAACTATCCCATTAAATTTGGGATTCATTTGACAAATTACCAATAATGGTTTATTTTGTTTATTGGTTTGTGTAAGAAATCTTAACATGTGAAAGTATCACTATTTCTTTGAGCTATTAAAATAGCATCAGAGTCTCTGAACAGAACATGAGGGTTAAGACATTGTCAGTGCTAGTAAACACGAGCACTTTCATTACAAGCAATGCAGTGGTTTTATAGCATATAAACATTGCTTGTGAACCGCACCATTCTTCAACCCCTTTGAGTCTGCTTTGTGTTTTTGTTATTCATCTGGGTGTTGACTGACACTTGAAATGTCAGTTGAAGCATGTCAAAATGACATGTTTGTTGTCTTTCTTTATAAAAGTGGAATCAAAGCGAAGCCCAACCTCCCACTATCTGACTACAACTGAATTTAGAGGTGTGCTCATAAGTAAATATTTACTCGAAAATCATTTACACTAATATGAGTTGAAGACTCATTTTTCTCTGGAACCCCATGTTATTTATTCACTTGCGTAATAAATTATTTTGTGGCTGTCTGCGAATAAATAATGCCATTGGTAAAGGTTTGCACTTAATTTTACAGTACGTGTATAAGTAAACTACTTGGACTTAAAATGGGTTAAGTTCAGGGTTAGTTCCTAGTTACAGTAAGTACATAAGGAAAAACAGGGATGTAAAATTAAGTGCTACAAAGAACTTGATTATTGTGCACAATGTCGCATCCCCGCTACTAGGTATCAGTATATGTGTATATATTGACCTGTGCAAAATTACTGAGTGTACCGTAAATGTTTCCTAATTAAAGATGTTTGCCGAACAAGAGCTGTAGTTTGACAGCAAAACAAATTATGTAATGCATAACAAATAACAACTGAGAACAGATGGGACATTGTGGCTAGTGGTTTGGCAAAGCTTTGTTTCCATTTTACACTTTTATATTATAAAATCTTTTTCCTAGTTTTTCAAGATTAACCCGTTTCCTATTAACATTTCTGTGTGCCTGAACACTGGACAAGCATCCCAAAGAGCATGATTTTAAGCATAAGCACAATGCCGACATCATTTCCTCTTTGGCTCTGGTTTGATAAATACCTCACCTTGGTGAATCTATTGTTTAAATAGATTCGATTTATCGAGATGCTTGTCCGTCAAAGTCGCAAACACATTCAACATTTAAGAATAAGATTTCATTCTGGATGTTGAATGTTGATCTTCTTGCATTTGCATGTTGCAGTCAGCAAACTGTGGGCCTGACTCTTATCATAAAACTCATTATGTAAATATAACCACTCAGGAGCATTTGAGCTTTATGTTTACACTACAATATATATATATATATGATTGTTCATTTAGTTATTAAAAGAGAAGGCAAAGAGAAGTGGTCTGTCAATGAGATGCATTTGCATGTGCATTGTTGTGTGCTGTGTGAAATGTATACATGATACAATAACATCTTTTGTGTGCATGGACTGTGTGAAAGAAACTCTGTATAAAGAACCAGAGCCTTGGGGCAGACAAACACCAACCGAATAGCATAGGAAATATCTGTATCCGCCAGACTTCTCATGTAATTTTACCCCCATAACCTAGCTCTCATTTATACTTTGCTGAAATGCATACCCGCTCAGATTTTGTCTACCCACCCAGATAAGCCATTCCTCTCAATTTACATTTGTATTTGTGTTGCAAATTTAATGTCTCATATGAGTTTACATAAGGCCATTTTTTTTTTGCCTAATCTCGTAGCGAGAGCTGCCAAGTATCATGAGCAGTGGTTTCCTTCTCCTGCTAGTCACATAAGCAGAAGAATGTGCCATGAAACCTGATCCATGAAAGAAGTAATTATGATGCTACAATAGGAGTTTGTGTTCATTGCAATGCACCATTCACGTGAACAACGGCGTCTCCAGAATTGTTTTTAGAGGGTTTTGTGCATGTGCATGTGTGTGTGTGCGTGTGTATGCATCAGTTTGTTTGTGGATATGTACATTCAAAAAAAGGTCTCCTGCTAATATGATTATTTTTCAAGCTTCCTAGCAGATACTGTCAGGATTGTGTACAATATTGAAGCAGAGTACATCTTCATACCAATGCTAGACAGGCTGGCCATTAGGGTCACGGGTCAAAATATTCTCTCCAACTGACCCTTTGCTAAGCTCCACTCCACCTTGGTTATTTAAAAAACGTGTAACAAAACATGCATATTCTGGGAAATAAAGTCTGAATTGCGAGATGTTAACTCAAAATGATATAAGTTCGAAATTGTGAGAAATAAAGTCAAATAAAGTAAATTCTGAGAGAGTCTGAATTGCGCGATGTTTACTTAAAATTAGAGATCAATCAATATAAAAAAAAAATGTTAACCGATACCAATTATCTGCATGTTTTTGTGCCTCAGTCAGAACCGATATTTATTTATTACCGTTTTGACAATTCTAACAATAGCACTGAACAAAATGTTTTATTTAACACTTTAAATACTGTAAAACACAATTCTGCATCAATAAATAGAATCTGAAAGAGTGCAAATATAATATATATTAATATATATATATATATATATATATATATATATATATATATATATATATATATATATATATATATATATATATATATATATATATATATATATATATATATATATATATATATATATATATATATATATATATATATATATAAATATATATATATATATATATATATATATATAAATATATAAATATAATATAGTACACTGTCGCAAAAGTGTCAGTGAATCGGAATTACAAAACTGATACCCGATTATGGAAAAATGCTTAAATATTGGGAAAAATATCGGTAAACCGATTATCAGTCAATCTCTACTTAAAATCATATAAACTCCGAATTATGAGAAAATCGGCAGAATTGCCAGATATCAGTTTGGGAGAGTCTGAATTGCGAGATGTAACTCAAAATTAGAGATTGACCGATTATTTTTTTATTTATTTTTTTGTATAAACTATTCCAATTATTTGCATGTGCGCGGTAACCGATATACAGAACCGATATTTATTAATTTATTGTTTTATTTATGTTTTTGACTATTATAACAACAGCAGATTGAACTGAGCAAACTGTTTTATTTAAAACTTTTTAAATACTGTAATTTCTGCAATTTCACTCACTCCTTGCATACAAAACAAAACACAATTCTGCATCAATAAATAGTCTGAAAGAGTGCAAAAAATAAAATAAAAAACAGTGCACTGTCGTTATTACAAAACGGATACCCAATTAAGGGAAAATGCACGGGAAAATATTGTGAAAACAGATAATTGGTCGAGCTCTACTCAAAATTATATAAACTCAGGATTAGAAGAAATAGTCAAAAAGAATTAAATTCTGAGGAAAATCTTGCAATTCTGCAGTTATCTCGATGCTATCTCAAATTTTTTTTATGTTGTGATAGAAATGGTCTCCTGTAATTATTAAATAAATGTACTTAAGCAATGTGGGTGTTTTCCTGACGGTATACATGTTCATTTGGGAATGAGGAAAGATTGATTTAAAAAAAAAAAAAAAAAAATATATATATATATATATATATATATATATATATATATATATATATATATATATATATATATATATATATATATATATATATATATATTATAATAAAGAAATCTATCCTCTATGGATACCTTGTGTCACTTTTATAAGTGCAACAACATTTCACAATATCTTGGGATATTTTCTGTAAAATTCCATTTAAAGCCACATGGTTTCCAAAAGTTTGTCTGATAACATGACGGATGACAACATTAAGGCGGGACTTAGCAAAGGTTCAGTTGCAGTGATTGTCAAAGATTCAAGCTCTGCTGGTGCAGGCAGATTTGTCATTCTGGTAAATAAACACATCATCATCCCTTTAGCATTCAGCAAGCTCATTTCCTTCCCTTCTGCCACCTTGCATTGCTCCCTTCTTTCATAATCTAGCCATTCCCCCGACTCAACTGCCAAACCAAACCTACCTGGAGGTACTGATCTACTGCGTGGGCTTCTTTCTTATCTGTGTGATGGTGGTGACCGCCGTGCTGGCCAAAATGCACAGCTCGACCAAGAAGAGTGACTTCAACAGCCAGCTGGCTGTCCACAAGCTGGCCAAGAGCATCCCCCTGCGCAGACAGGTAACAGAAAGTAGATAGGGGGTTTGATCTCTTTACCACTAACCATAGAAACTTCATATTTCAACAGTTTCTTGTTCCGATCTTACTGTCGGTTAACATACTGGGGGGAAAAAAAGCAGATCACCTTCAGAAGTCATCCAGGACCACAATATAGTTTGAAGATATTTTATATTGTTAAAGACGACAGTGCGTGTGTGTGTGTGTAATGTTGCTGTTTGAGCATGGAAAGGTCTGCAAATTTCCAAGTCCCTCCAGCGGGAGTTATTCTCTATATCAATGTCACTGTTTCTGAACTCCCTGAAACATCTCCATTTGTAGTCTTGAGTTTTCTTCTGGGAACGAACACATTACAATATTCCTCATTTAAATAATTCCTGCCCAAGGCATACCCAGAATAAAGGGGCGGGCCTGGTTGAGTTGGTTAGTTAGAAGTGTGTTGAAACTGGCAGTTATGGTAAGGTGTGACCTTTCCCATACACACTCGAAGCGCTTGACCAATCACAACACACTGGTCCAGCCGACCAATCGGAGCACATTGTGCTTTTCAGAAGGAGGGGCTTCACAGAGACAGGAACTAAACGGAGTGATACTGACAGACTGGGAAGAGAGGAGCTGCAACAATGGAGAATATGAGAAAAATAATGTGCTTTTTGAACATTCAAGCATGAAAACCTATATTAATAGAGCCCAAAGACAAAATCAAAACTTTGTGAAAGCATAATATTGCATCTTTAATTTAAAGCTGCAGTCCGTAACTACTTTTGGTTAAAAAAAATTATACAAAATCTATTTTTGAGCCAGTACATAACCAGCTTCAACCAGCCAGTATTCAAAACTATCTCCTTACCGTAGCCCGATTCACAACGGTAAGCTTGTAATAATGTGTTATAATTTGAGTGGTACTGGTGGATTTACGCGGTAAATTCGAGCATGTCTTTGCGTCATTACGTCACGTCTGAATACATAAAGAAGGAATCCCAGCTAGGCTAAATGGCATGTGTGGATGCTGCAGGTGGCGGATCGTTTATAGCCTTCTCTCACAGCAGCTGGAATAATTGAATTTATCATTTTGATGGCGGATTGTAATCCAGAAAGGACCAAACGACAATCATCAGTGACAACTGGAGATTAACCCGTAGTCAAAAGCAAAAGATTAGACTGTACGGAAATTAAAAAATACAGGTCACACTAAATACACATAGTCACGAAATGCTGGTGTTGTTAACATTTAACAATTTGAGATCAAAGTATAACAATAATAATAATTTGCACGATTTGATGTGATGTGAGCAAAGCGATCATTATATTTAATCATTTGCAGCGTGATTTCTTGTCATGCTTTTTTTTCTCCGTTGGTCAGAACAAAAGTGGCAGTCATTTCTTTCTTGTTTAGATGACATTTTCCGGTGAAAATTCTTGTTTTGGTCGTACTTCCAAGATGTAGAACCTATGATTCTGAAGTTCACTATCCACACCGGTGCGGTGAATGAATGACAGCCACACAAACTCCTCAAAACATTAGATTCATCCACGCTGAGGAGCCGTGCTGACACACAACCCACATAAAGATGATAATTAACTGCAATTGCAGGTTTCAAACAGAGATGGCGACAAAGAGGCAAAATTTACGGACTGCAGCTTTAAAGCATTAGTTTCCATGAAAAAAAATTAAATTGTAAACCCTCATGAAAATTCCTGATCATGTGGATTCTTGTTAAAATAATTTCACCTGCAGCGATGTATAAAGTCGGCATCAAATCAAGCCACTCCGAATCTGCTTGACCAGCTTAAACTGTTTTAACTGAAAGCAACTTGATATCTTAAAATGTCTCTGGAATTGTTGTGTCTCAAGATGCACACCAGTAATGTTTTTTTTTTTCTAAGACATGTTTATAAAAGCTATCTTGAATGCCCTAATTAAACTAAAGCCTAATCCTGGCTTAATCTAAGCCCTGTCTGTGAAACAAGGCCTCAATGTTTAAAACAGTATAATGCTTAATTTAAACTCAAGGTTTCGTGCAGTATTCAAATGTAAAACTTTTCTAATTTCTTGAGCTCATTTTTGATGGAATGTTGATTCATATAATTTCCGTTTGGATCTGTTTTCCTTGATCTTTGTTGTATAATGCATCAGTGCGTTTCTCTGCATCAGCGTCTATAGATGCCCCCTGAGCAAGTAACTCGCACACACCCATGAGTGCACAAGATCACAGTCTTTATACGTGTATTTCTGTTGCTGTGTTGTGTGGAGAGTAATTTTGAAGTATTTCCGTGCAGGTGTCTGTGGACTCCAGCTCATCTATGCACTCTGGTGGGATGCTGGTCCGCCCCTCCCGTCTGTCCTCCAGTGGCTCCCCTATGCTCTCAGGGGTCTCTGAGTATGAATTGCCCCAGGACCCACGCTGGGAGGTATACAGAGACAGGTAACACACACATTTTACTCATCATTCACTAACTAAAGATGCATATACACACAAAAATGGCCTGGTTGTGATTGATATTGTGTGTGTGTGTGTCTCAGGCTGGTTCTTGGGAAGCCGCTTGGAGAGGGCTGCTTCGGGCAGGTGATGATGGCCGAGGCTATGGGGATGGATAAAGACAAACCCAGTCGTGTCACCAAAGTGGCTGTCAAGATGCTCAAATGTAAGTGTTTTCTGCCACCGTTGTTAGCTGACACTTGTGTGTGGTGTAAAAAGGGAAATACGCCAGCGAACCCTGTCTGGAATTCAGTATCTCATGAGGAATCTGATGGTCCGCTGAGCTTTCGTCTGTATTCCACCTCGACCCTGAAGTATGTTATTTGAGCTCTGGTGTCACATACCGTACCACAGCCGCTTGTTTATTCTGATTCAGGTTCTGTCTGTTTCCTCTCCTCTCCTCTCCTTCGCGGGTCAATGCCCGGAAACTTTAGCAAATTTAATTAGCATTTCCTGCAAAGTTTTTATTTTTATATTTTCAGTTTTCCTTGTAGTGTACTTAAATGTAAGTTTGTGTATAATGTAGTAGTAATAATAATGTTAATGGGTTTTTTTATATTTCTATTTAGCTTTATTTCCATTTCAGTTTTAGTTTCAGTAATTTTAGTTCTTCAACACTTTTTATTTTTCAGTTGGTTGCCGGTGCAGCATTTCAAATTTGTTTAGTTTTATCAAGTTTAAGGCTTTTATCTAATATTTTTCTTTTATTTAAAATTTAATTTGGCTAACTCCAGTTTCACAACATAAAATCCTTTATTAAAGGAATTATGCAAAAACAATAAAGAATGAAAATAAACATCCTAATAGTAATACCCAACCTAAATTTTAAAATGTATTAAATAAATGCATCAAAACAACAAAAAATTGGGTAAGAGAAAACCGTAAAGCAATGCAAACAAGACCCACCCCTATAGAAATAAAAGACTAACTAATCATCACAAATCTGAAAAAAAGTAATAAAAGGGGACCTGATCTCTTCATATAATGAAAGTTTGTTCTGATTCTTTTTGAATGTAATGTACTAATCAAATCTGCAAGCCACATTTTAAGTGTTTGCACTAAAACTCAAAAATTCTTTAGAAACTCCCATTTTAATTAAGGATCTGGCTTAAGATGTAGGTTGATAGTATCTGGAAAAACCTGGAATACTTTTTGTTCTGAAGCTTTATAACTTTGGACACATGGCATAGCAATGAGACATATTTGAATCAAAAGATTTGACATTTGACTAAAATAATTTTGAAAAGTTCTATTTAATAATATCAACACGCATTGCTCAGTTTACAGCACTTACTGCAAAATAAATAGATTCTGAATCACAAAATCTTAAGGTAAGTCTGCTAGTTCACTTTCTTTGGTCCGGACCAAATACAATCCATTTGATTCATTCAATGCATTAACATCTGACTCACTCACTGAACTGTAAATGATGTATCATACATGGACAGTATTATTCTCAACAGCATTATGAATGGTAAAACGGTAATTGAATTAAAGGTGCACTATGTAAAAAATTTAGTAAAATATCCAAAAACCACTAGGCCAGTGTTATATATTTTGTTCAGTTGAGTACTTACAATATCCAAACGCACAGAGTAACGTCATAACATCATTTACCTCATACTCATGACCGGAAAACCGGAAGTGGCGCCAGCGACTGTGTCATAATAAAAGTCCCACTGCTCTTCTCATTAACAATCGCTCCAGCGGCCTTGCTCAGCTCCACAACACTCGGTCCTGCTCTGCTTCATACTACAGTAACGTTAATAATCACATCCATGAACATGATTTCTGCCTGAGTCCTATCCCAATTCTTTTCCACCGGCTGTGAGGTGAAGACCACATGTCCCAAGATTCTGCGCTCAAACATGGCGTCATCAAACTACGCCTTTGTTTTGTACAGGCGACCTCTAGTGGATGGAAAAGTTACATAGTGCAACTTTAACCCGAACAAACATACATTTTCCTGAACTTGTACACAATTCATCAATACGCATTATTCTATCGAAAATCCCAGTAATGGTATAGCCTAATTTTTTACTATCCAATAAAATCAATAATCATGCTGCATTATTTTCTACTGAGAATTTAGTTTAGCTGGGAAATGCATCAGATTATGCTCCAAATGCTTGTCAATGCCTTGAATGATAAGTTGATTTCAAGTCCACACCGGAAATAAATGAAAGCATGAATAAAATAACCTGTTTGTCCCTCACGGCTTAGAGGTTGAAGTTTCCGTGACCTGTCATGCTAAGATATATGTGTGTTCATCAATATTGCTTTTATAGCCGACGCCACAGAGAAGGACCTGTCAGATCTCATCTCCGAGATGGAAATGATGAAGATTATTGGCAAACACAAGAACATCATCAACTTGCTGGGGGCCTGCACACAAGATGGTGAGTAAAGGAGGAATTAAGGCGGCGGGAGAGATGGATGGGCGGAGGGAAACATTTAAAGAGAATGCAGTATGGGTGTAAATCATATTTCAGAATCAATCTGTTAGGCGCAGTGCTTTTTGGCTTCAAAAGGTTGTCATCAGTCCAGCTTTTGTGATTTCACATGCTAGATTAATTGAACTTCCTTATTGGATCACACATTAATGTATCAAAAACTGTGGCCTCTCCAGTAAAGACTGATTGTGTTTGCTATTGTCAGGTCCGCTCTACGTCATCGTGGAGTTTGCTGCAAAGGGGAATCTGAGAGAGTATCTGCGTGTACGCCGTCCACCTGGGATGGAGTACTGCTACAACCCCGACCAGGTGCCCGTGGAGAACATGTCAATCAAAGACCTGATCTCCTGCGCCTACCAGGTGGCTCGTGGCATGGAATACCTTGCATCCAAGAAGGTTGGCATCTCAAACGCTATTCTGTTCTCATATCTGTCAAACTAGCATCAGTGTTATCACGGTACCAAAATTACGACTTTTGATACGATACCAGACTGAAATAACTTGATACCGATACTGAAAAGATACCACGGCAAAAACTTAAACAGTAAAAGTAATTGAATAATATGACAAATTTATAAAACAATGAATTGTAAGTTCTATTAAAAAAATAAAAACCAACACTTGCCAAGCATGTTCCTGCTTTTTGCAGGGTTCCTGCAGGGTCTTAAAATCTCAAAATTTTAGGCCTTAAAAGTCTTAAAGGGTTAGTTCACCCAAAAATGAAAATTCTGTCATTAATTACTCACCCTCATGTCGTTCGACACCCTGTAAGACCTCCGTTCATCTTCGGAACACAAATGAAGATATTTTTGTTGAAAGCTGATGGCTGAGAAAGGCTTCAGATAGGCCTCCATTGGCATTCAGTACATTTACACTCTCAAGACCCATAAAAGTCACTTAAAAAGTCGTTACAAAGTCCATCTCAGCACAGTGACTCTACAATAATTTTACGATGCGACGACAATAGTTTTTGTGCGCAAAAAAAAAATCAAAATAACGACTTTATTCAACCTCTTCTTGTCTTCCGTGTGTGCCTCCACAACGCATGCGCGAGAATGACATAGCGCCGGCGTTCGGGAATCCATGATTGCACACTTTAGTCCCATTTTGAGAACTACGCCGAAACCTAAAGCACGATCAATGTAGAATTCAACAGCTTAGATACGCGCGTCTTCCTCTGCTTGTAAACAAATCGCTTCTGGGTCATGTGTCCGAACGCCGGATCTGCGTCATATTCTCACGGATGCGTCGTGGAGGCACACACGGAAGACAAGAACAAGTTGGATAAAGGTGTTATTTTGATTTTTTTTTGCGCACAAAAACTATTGTCGTCGCATCATAAAATTATTGTAGAGTCACTGTGGTGAGATGGAGTTTGTAACAACGTTTTAAGTGCCTTTTGTGGATCTTGGGAGTGTAAATGTACTGAATGCCAATGGAGGCCTATCTGAAGCCTTTCTCAGCCATAAGCTTTCAACAAAAATATCTTCATTTGTGTTCCGAAGATGAATGGAGGTCTTACGGGTGTCGAACGACATGAGGGTGAGTAATTAATGACAGAATTTTCATTTTTGGGTGAACTAACCCTTTAAATTATTGAGTTCTAGGTCTTAAATCTTTTTAAACGGGTCTTAATTTTCCTACGTCCATGTAACGCTAAATCTATTGCTCATTGAAATGCTCCCGCAGCACTTTAGTGTGTGTGTGTGTGTGTGTTTATTCCAGGGTGTTGTAGTTCTTTCTTTCACCAGTCCAACTATAGTTCGCTGTAATACAGCTATAAATGAGACCAACATGCAGCTTTCGTGTTATTGGCGTGAGTCTCTTTCGCATTGGATTTTATTCTTCAACTGACACTAGTTCTCCAGGGGTCTGTTCTTCGTACCTCGCTTAATACATCCGAGATGATTTGACAGATCCCAGATCTTTTAATCGTGCTTACTGATCTCTGGCTAATTTGGTTCAACGAATTTGCGGTTTGGATTTGAATTTGCGGATTGGATTAAAATATCTGGATTCAATGATCTAAGATTACTGTGCGTTCTTGGATTCACTGAAGAGGGCAGATGCATCAATACTCGAAGCCACGATCAGTAAAGCAGTGATTGGCTGGCGTCAAGGCGTTTTTTTGGTTTTTTTGCACTTTTACGTCTGGCGTTTTTGCACGTGAGTTTTGCACACTCACATTGGCGCTCTTTGTTTAGTCACGAGGCGTTTAACGTCGGCGATAAACACGCGCAAAAAACGTCCCGGTGTGAACAGGCCTTAATTATGAAAAAAAACCATGGTCATTTCCACATTTCCAGAAATATATATATATATATATATTAGGGATGCAACAATACAGTTCAATACATACCTCGGTTTTTAACCACGGTTTTCGGTTCGGTTCTGATGGCTTGTCACATCAGTTTTTTTGCTATTCTATTCTTAGGCGACAGGAACAGCAAGAGGTTAAGGAGAAAAAAATAATACTTTTTTTATTGCAATACACTTTCTTTATTTTACTTTAAAAAAAAACCTTGTACACATTCCTAGTGTATTGTAGAATATAAAATAAATGTATATAAAGATTTATACTGGCAGCTCAGAGCTGTACATTAGCATTTAAGTATGAGATTGAATGAATAAATGTAAAATTAAAACACTACATAGACTTCACTATAAAATATACATTGATTCTTATTAAAGCTACTGTATTAAAGTTTTTCAGTCAAGAGCAGCGAGTGATTTTCTCTTTGTCTTCTGTTGTTTTATTAATAGTTCACTCAAATGTCATCGATTACTCACGCTCAAGTTGTTTTAAACCTGACTAAAGTTCTTTCTTCTGTTGGAAAATATATTTGAAGAATTTTGGAAACCAAACAGTTGTTGGTCCCCATTGTAGGAAATAATGATATGGATTGTCAATGGCTAGCATCAGCTGTCTGGTATTCAACTGTCTGTGTTCAACAGAAGAAATGAATACAGGTTTGAACAACATTAGAGTGAGTAAATAATGACACAATTTTAGAGGTGAACTGTCCCTTTAAGGACAAGCGACAGCGTGTTCACTAGGCTGCGCTGCTGTCAATTTAAGACCTCTACACATCTAATATACAGACACACGCGGTTTTACTTTCACTTTAGACATAACCGACTGTGTTTGTTAACCTTGTGTGTATTTGACAATATTAGCGCAGTAAGACTACTTAGTCCCGTAATCACGTATTTGAAAGGCTTTTAGTGCTCGCGCTCAGCGCATGTTAAAACGAATGAAACTTTTAACCAGCCAGGCTTTAAAACGCATGCAAATAATGAACTTTCGTGATTGTGAATAACTATAGTGTTCCGTGAGTATAACTCTCTGACACCAGCATTGCAAGCGTGGCTAAACATCCCCTAACTTTAGTGCATAGTGATTGGATATTTGCTCATCAGCGCGTAGACTCACAGGCACACTCAAACAGAGCCGAAATAAAGGAGAGAAATAAAAAATAATTAATTAAATGCAAAACCGAAAAAAACGCCATTCACAAGCCCGTATTGAACCGTGAATGCCGTACCGAACGGTTCAATATTATAATTGAGAATTGTGAAAGAAATTAAATAATAATAATTAAATGCCAGTTGTGCCCAGCTTAACCTTTCGCTATTCTGAACAGGTTGGTATGACCAAAATCTTATTTCATGATACAAGTCTTTCTTTTTTTTTTATGTAATTTTATAATTACAATAAAGATATTAAACATTATTTTATCTTCGTTTTTAAAAATATTTATCGTGATACTTTTCTAGTACCGGTGTATCGTGCAACACAAACTAGCATATGAAGTCTTTATAATTGTTCCCTTGATTAATGTACACGTGTGTTTTCTCTGTTGTAGTGTATTCATAGAGACCTGGCTGCGCGTAATGTTCTGGTAACTGAAGATAACGTCATGAAGATAGCCGACTTCGGCCTGGCCAGAGACATCCATCATATTGATTACTACAAGAAGACCACCAATGTAAGATTTCAGACCGAGACGGATAATACCAAATGCATTTAATCTGGTCTTCCATTGCTTTTAGTTGAGCACTATCTGATGCTATCTGTGATTTAAGAGATGATTCTTGTCGTTTTGATTTTCTTTAAGGCATAATTACAGTTTCGTCCCAGCAGGATTGTGTGAAATGCTGATCTATAATCTCAATTTCTTTAATCACTAATTCATCACCTGTTTGTGTTTTTCACAGGGTCGTTTACCGGTGAAATGGATGGCGCCTGAAGCTCTTTTCGACCGCATTTACACCCATCAGAGTGACGTGTACGTCTGAAGATATTATCTCACACACACTCGAATACATAATGCCTTTGTGTGTTAATAATGGTGATTGCATTGGTGTTTTTGCATGTTAGGTGGTCTTTCGGGGTGTTGCTGTGGGAGATCTTTACTCTGGGCGGCTCCCCGTACCCAGGTGTCCCTGTGGAGGAACTCTTTAAGCTGCTAAAGGAAGGCCACCGCATGGACCGGCCCACCACATGCACCCATGAACTGTAAGACCCTTGAGTGTTGTAGTGATTGGACGACGACTTGTCATGATGCAGAGATGTGATGATGGTTTTTTAAACTGCGTTCCTCTTGAAGGTATATGATGATGAGGGATTGTTGGCATGCCGTTCCGTCTCAGAGACCCACATTCAAACAGCTGGTGGAAGATCTGGACCGAACCCTCTCTATGACGTCCAGTCAGGTGAGCCCTTGAGGAAGCGGATCAGGGCTGCGTTTCCCAAAGTTTTGTCGTTACCAGTAGAGTTCAGTGGAAGTTGGTTAACAGTGCTTTTGAGAAACGTACAATAATCCAAAAAATAGCTTTCAATACATTGCATGACATTTTAGCTGTGCTTGAAATAACATTTGACAGCATAGCTCTAGGTGTGTTAAATAAGTAAACTATTTAATAATAATAATTCATATTATTGTTATTGTCATTCAGTCATTAATAAACAAATAATAATGCATTAATAATAATAATAATGATTATTCAGCCATTAATAATTGATATAAAAATAATTATCATTATTATTAAATTATACTTTTAATAATAATAATAATGCATTAACAAATATATCATATGTATACAGTGTGTGTGTGTGTGTGTGTGTGTGTGTGTGTGTGTGTGTGTGTGTGTGTGTGTGTGTGTGTGTGTGTGTGTGTGTGTGTGTGTGTGTGTGTGTGTGTGTGTGTGTGTGTGTGTGTGTGTGTGTGTGTGTGTGTGTGTGTGTGTGTGTGTGTGTGTGTGTGTGTGTGTGTGTGTGTGTGTGTGTGTGTGTGTGTGTGTGTGTGTGTGTGTGTGTGTGTGTGTGTGTGTAATATTATTATTAATCATTATTGTTATTATTAATCATGTTGTTGATGATGATTATCATTTAGTAATTAGTTATAATAAACATAATACATTATCTAATAATTATTACTATTATTATTCAGTCATTAATAATATTTAATAATAATAACAACAATAAACAAGAACAACAACTTTATTGATGTTTATTATTTTACTTCAGTCATTAATAATAATAATAAACAATTATTATTATTATTATTATATTCAATAAATAATAATAATAAAACATTAACCAGTAATAATAATTATTATTATTATTGTTATAATTGGTAAGTAATTAATAATAATAACCAACAACAATGATGATTATTATTAATGATGATTATTATTACATTTATTTAAAATATTATTTAATAATAATAATTTTTGTTGTTGTATTAACAATACTATGACAAATAATACATTTTGTGTGTGTTTTACAATTTCAGGAGTATCTGGACCTGTCTGTGACTCTGGACCAATTTTCTCCAAATTTCCCGGACACACGCAGCTCTACCTGCTCTTCTGGTGAAGACTCTGTGTTCTCTCATGACCCCGGCGCTGAAGAGCCCTGCCTGCCCAAATTCCCCCCGCATCCCAACCGCGGAGTGGCGTTCAAAAAGCGCTGAGCTCCCTCTCCTTCCAGCAGTCGCTCTTCAGCGTGCGCCCCGGCTGGACTCGACTCATGAACTCACGGAGACCACGCTTTGCCACAGAGCACACTTACAGTCGCCAAGAGTTGAAGCGCTTGGGATGGACATCACATAACGATACGGCTCGTTTCATACAGCTGGAGGAGAACAAACTCGACCCCTTTACCTGTCGTTGCTATTAAGCTATAGGGCACTTGAGCAGAAAGTGGTACGCGTTTGCTTTCTCAAGACTGAAACATCCGACCTCTGTCATCCGTAGAAGAGAAAACCTCGCCATCATTGCATGAGGGACAGACCGATGGATGTTGGGAGGGTTTATATTTTCTATCGGTGTTCAACAAGGACCTTTATTTTGCCTCCGAGACCAAATTCTTAAGAAAATGTATTCCGCTAAATGGTCTGCCCGAATGAATTTTAACAACGGGCAACTCGCAGCCTTTCTTGTAAATACATCTAGAAATGTATAAATATGAATATATATTTACACTCTACCCTTATTTTTTATCACGCCATTTGAATTTTGTTGCATTTTTGTACCAGGATGCGTTTGTGTAGAACTTTTTGAAGTGTAGCTTTTTGTGAACGTGACCATGAGAATTGTAGATGAGCTGATAGATGGCCAGTTTTGTTACTTAAAGTTGTTGTCCTGTATCGTCGATGCAGCTTGGCGGAAGCGGCTCAGAACTGCTGCTATACAGCGTCAGACTTAAGCTATAAATATATACGTATTGAAAAGATTCTTACGCTTTTCCTCTTCGTGTCTTAAGCGAGTCCGTTCCGAGTCGATGAGGAAATTCTCAATGAATTAGATATCGGCCCAAAGTAAGAGATGCTTCGCTTCATGACCGCGCGTTAAAATCAACAGTGTGTGAGCTCTGCACATCACTTATGTTACTCTACAAGGATTACATCCAATAAATGCTGTCGACGAACGAATCACGAACCCTTTCGTGCCGCATAAAGAACCTTGTAAACATCATTCTTGCTGACGAGTTTACAACATAAATTGTGTTTACAGTGAAATTGACTGCAGGTTAGTAGGGGTGATTAAATATCATAATGCATAGCTTGCAGTGTAAATGCCGTCTCCTGCTGAAAGCCGAGTGTAAGCGTTAGCTCCTTATTTATGGCGGTGTGAATGACCCTTCTTAGCGAGGTGCTATGCTACAGATGCACGAGGCGGCGGGAGCCACTGTCGCCAGCGAGGACTGGCTCCCCGCCAGCGGCTGATGCATCAACACACGTACTTAGAGACGCACAGCCAAGTTCCAGCTCGCGCTCCTGCAGCCAAGACAAAAGTACCAGCCTTGATTTATACGCTTGATGAATACGGCTGAAGGTTGCAGAGTATACAGCGGTTTAAATTTAACATTGTTTGTCATGTTTATGGGACGGCTGCAGTAAATTTTAATTTGTGGAACATTGCTTTGTTCCGAGAGAGTCAACGTGGGTCAACAGATATGGACTTTTGAAACACTGGTTTGTAAGTCTGTTTTCTCTAAAGGCGTGCGTTATGATTGGGATTGTTGCTTTGCCGTTTAGTCGACACCAAATTTATGGCTCACATGCATCAATAAATGTATCAGCTTTTATTTGATATGCAACGGCTTGTGTTGTATCCTTATTCCGAGTTGAAACTGAATGACGTTTGCCTTAAAATGAAAGTCCTGTCATCATTTACTCGCCTTCGTGTCATTCCAGAGTTGTTCTGTCGTGGAACACAGGAGGAGCTGTTAGGTTGATGTTGCTCTTTGGTGTACAACTAAGTTACAAATTGGTAATGGAGCACTACTAAATATTTTTACATTGCACCATTAAACTTAATTCAACGTATAAAGTAAATATTTACAGAAGCCTTCGGCCAGGAGTAATGATTGGAATAAAACAGTGGATTGATTACCTGAAAGGTTCTTTAGACATACAGTATGTGGTGATGTTGACATTTACAATTGTTTACATTTGAATAGAGAGAACATTGTGAATAAAAGACTTGTTCAACACGAACCCGATCTAAACGGCAAACTTTTGTGTGCATCCTCCATGTGCTTGCCAAATAAAATAAATCATAAATTAATGTAATTTCTTGTTTTTATTTATTGCTATTCATTTCCACCATGAAATAAGACTTTTCAATTTACAATTCAGACTGTTTTTCTCAGAATTGCGAGGAAAAACTTTAGAATTTCGAGAAAAAAGTCAGAATTGAGAAGTCAGAACTGCAAGATATAAACTCACAATTGCGAGAAAAAAATCTGAATTGCGAGAAGTCAGAATGATGAAAAATCTGAATTGAGAAAAGTTAGAGAGACAAAATTCGAATTGCAAGATATAAACTCACAATTGCGAGAAAAAAGTCAGAAATGTGAGTCAGAATTGAGAAAAGTCTGAATTACGAAAAGTCAGAATTGCAAGATATAAACTCGCAATTGCGAGAAAAAAGTCAGAATGACAAAAAGTCAGAATTGCAAGATATAAACTCGCAATTGCGAGAAAAAGGTAAAAATTGAAGAAGTCAGAATGATGAAAAATCTGAATTGAGAAAAGTTAGAAAGACAAAATTCGAATTGCAAGATATAAACTCACAATTGCGAGAAAAAAGTCAGAAATGTGAGAAAAAAGTCAGAATTGAGAAAAGTGAATTACGAAAAGTCAGAATTGCAAGATAGAAACTCGCAATTGCAATGAAAAAAGTCAGAATGACGAAAAGTCAGAACGACAAAAAGTCAGAATTGTAAGATAGTGCAACCATAGTGGACATTATCGAATGCACTCATTCTATCCCACAATGCACCACCATAACGAGTCTACAACCGATATACGTTCAACGGCTAGAGAATACGATAATGCATTGTGACGATGGTCAACCCAAATGAATTTTCCGCGTCTGACCAGAAGATGGCGCCGCAGCTGAATCATTCATCCATCCATTTTCTAAACCGTTGTAATATCATAAAGGTTTAAATTTTTGCTAAGTATCAAATGATTATTACACAGCACAAACTATACAAAAGGAGCAGCCCTTCTGGCTCTGATGCTTCAGTGTCTGAATTCACTCACTTGTTTTCATTCACTCACTCAAGTGAACTTTATTAGTGGACTAATGTGGGCAATAGTGAATGAGCGAACACAGCCGAGATGTTGAACATGGGGAGATATTTTGATCAAGGATTATGAAGGCAAATTAATGTAAAAAAAAAAGAAAAAAAGAAAAAAAAGAATGATGTGCACCGACAAATCATTTACAATAAATGTATGTATGGAAAAGAGCAGCATGGACATTCTACTTAGTTTCTCCTTTTTGTGTTCCATGGGAGAGAGTCATCATAACGGAACAACATGGATAAATGATAAATAAATGACGGCATCTGTCTCTTACAACCAGAAACCCTTGCAGCAACAAAGTTCTTGTCTGAGTGAAAGAGACAGGGGTGAGTTAATAGCGTGGGTGGACGTGGAGGATGTTAAGTGAATTGTATTATCACACTGGGCAGAGGGTGGGAAGTGGAGACATCAGCAGGTCCAGGACAGCTGTACTCAAGCCTGTAAGTGTTAACTCAACAACGTCAGCAGAATTTCAGCCTTCAGCACACAAAGTTGAAGGGAATCCAATGTAAGCTGTGTACTTCCAAGCATTAAGTGTCACAGAGAGGGCAGGTACACGTGTTGGGCCGAAAATTACTCTGAGTAGCCAAGAAAATCAAACTATCCTAATAGTTTTAATGTAGTAATCAGCATGTTAGTTGTGTAGTTGTTGGTTTATTTATTGATAAACTATGGCCCGATTTCACAGACAGGGCTTAAATTAAGCCAGGGTTAGGACTTAGTTCAATTAGGGCATTTAAGTAGCTTTTATAACCATGCCTTAGAAAAAAAACATTACTGCTGTCCATCTCGAGACAAAACAATGAAACTGACATACTGTGCACTATATTGCCAAAACAAACTCCTCCAAATCATTGAATTCAGGTGTTCCAATCACTTCCATGGCCAAAGGTGTATAAAACATTTGTGAAAGAATGGGTCGCTCTCAGGAGCTCTGTGAATAAAAGCGTGGTACCGTGATAGGCTGCCACCTGTGCAATAAGTCAATTTGTGAAATTTCCTCACTACTAAATATTATGGTCAACTGTTAGTGGTATTATAACAAAGAGGAAGCAATTGGGAACAACAGAAACTCAGCCACAAAATGATAGGCCACGTAAAATCATAGAGCGGACAGTGCGCAGAAGTCGCCAACTTTCTGCAGAGTCAATAGCTACAGACCTCCAAACTTTGTGTGGACTTCAGATTAGCTCAAGAACAGTGCATATAGAGCTTCATGAAATGGGTTTCCATGGTCGAGCGGCTCATCCAAGCCTCATCACCAAGTGCAATGCAAAGCGTGGGATGCAGTGGTGTAAAGCACGCCGCCACTGGACTCTAGAGCAGTGGAGATGTGTTCTCTGGAGTGACCAATCACGCTTCTCTGTCTGGCAATCCGATGGACGAGTCTGGGTTTGGCGGTTGCCAGGAGAACGTTGCTTGCCAGACTGCATTGTGCCAAGTGTAAAGTTTGGTGGAGGGGGGATTATGGTGTGGGGTTGTTTTTCAGGGGTTGGGCTTGGCCCCTAGTTCCAGTGAAAGGAACTCTTAATGCTTCAGCACACCAAGACATTTTGGACAATTTCATGCTCCCAACTTTGAGGGAACAGTTTGGGAACGGCCCCTTCCTGTTCCAACATGACTGCGCACCAGTGCACAAAGCAATGTCCATAAAGACATGGATGAGCGAGGAACTTGACTGGCCTGCACAGAGTCCTGACCTCAACCCGATAGAACACTTTTGGGATGAATTAGAGTGGAGACTGTGAGCCAGGCCTTCTTATCCAACATCAGTGCCTGACCTCACAAATGCGCTTCTAGAAGAATGGTCAAAAATTCCCATAAACACACTCCTAAACCTTGTGAAAATCCCTCCCAGAAGAGTTGAAGCTGTTATAGCTGCAAAGGGAGGGCCAACTCTATATTAAACCCTACGCATTAAGAATGGGATGTCATTAAAGTTCCTGTGCATGTAAAAGCAGGCATCCCAAAACTTTTGGCAATATAGTGTATTTTAAGATATCTGAGTGCAAGTTGCTTTCAGTTAAAACAGCTTCAAACATGCATTTTAGTCTGTAAAACAGGGTGCACTGTAAAAATTATATGACCAATAAGTTAGAACAACATATGTTTTTACATTGTTTTAACTCATCAAAATAAGACAAGCAGTTTTCAACTTTTTTATTTTAAGTTATACAAGATTTAACTCATTTTTAAGTCAGTTTAATTTAAGTTGAGATTACTTACACTGTTAAAAAAGTACAATCAACTTGGATGTTTATGTTTTTAAATTATTCAGGGATTATAAAGTCAAGAGTCACTCTCTCTCTCTCTCTCTCTCTCTCTCTCTCTCTCTCTCTCTCTCTCTTGTCTTTAAAAAAAGGATCAGTGCATTTTCAAGCATTAAATAAGATTCCACAAACAAAAATGTAACAAAATATATGAATGGTTATGACATGGTACGACATGAATGAATATGGCTATTTTGGGACCAAATATTGGTTTGTAATTACTGATAAACTTATATTTTTCATAAAACTTCAATATTTTCCAAAAAGATATTGGTTCAGCCAATTTGTTAACAATAATTTGGCCAATACTGCAATTGGTGTAAAAAGCAGCAGTTTTCAACATTGATAATAATCATAAATGTTTCTTGAGCAGCAAATCATCATATTAGAATGATTTCTGAAGGTTCATGTGACACTGAAGACTGGAGTAACTATGATGAAAATTCAGCTTTGACCACAGGAATAAATTATATTTTAATACCAAATTACCAAAATAAAATAAAAACTTTTGTAAATGTTTAGTTTGGTTTGATCTGTTCCTGTTTTACCTAAACGGGTCAGGGCTGTTTTGGCAGCAAAAGGGGGACCAACACAATTTTAGGTCATAATGTTATGCCTGATCGGTGTATAAGCCTTCAGTTGAATCGGTTCTTTGTTTGGTCTTGTTTGTGTTATACGTGGTTGTGTATTCTTACTCCTGAGTTTTACTTTTGGATTTACTTATTAAAGACTGTTTCTTGGATTCTCTATCGCTTCATTACAGCCACAACACGTAGTGTTGTATTAAAATCATGTATTTTTGATCATGGTGACCATAAGAGATCTCTTTCAAAAACACTTTAAAGAAATCTTATTGACCCCAAACTTTTGAAGTATAGTGTTCATATATAAAGTAAATCGAACACAAATTCAAACCCTATTCATGGAAAGACACATTTTTGCTCCTGTTCTGGGTGTTGTTTACAATATTAGATTCATTGCTACTTATTTATTTCCACAGGACTTGATTTATGTGAGGCTGTTCTTGACATTGTGTCTCCTACACCATCATTCAGTCAAACAGTCACCCAACCAAACAAGGTCACACTCAAACACTGTCAGTAGTTGTGATTTCTGCATTCATAACATCAATGAACCAAGGGGTAACTAGAAGCAATAGAAATATATAACCTCATTTATGCCATCTGCACCTGTCCATGGTGATTCTGGCATCTCTGTCTGAAACAGAGTGTCTTTAGTGGGTGGAGCTCAGGGTCTTTATCGCCGTCTCTGATATCTTTACTCTCTGAAAAGGAAAATGTAGGGTTTGGAGATGAAGAGGGTATGTAGGTATCTCTAATCTTCAAACAGACCCAGATCGCTCTCTAAATGAAGGTCTCATGAAAGAGATTTCTTGTTTATTCCCTGAATACTTTAGATGAGGACAAACCCGCATATATGAACTCTTCTACATGTACAGAAAATGTTTCTGGTCTATGGTGGTATTTGCTTTAGTTTTTGATTGTTATTCTTGACTTCAGAATTAAATTAAGAATAATAATATGCACTTTAAATCATCTTTGGATGCTAAAAAAGAAAGATGAATATCTTTTGTGATCACAAAAATGTAACTAGATTGTGAAGTTTGTTGACTTACTGTGATGATGGCTTGATAAAGCCAAAGCCAACACTTTAAACAGTTTGAAGGTTTTACTCGGATAAAGTTAAAGAAAATGCTAGCATGTTTTAACATGTTGTGTAGAATTTTGCTAACTGGATTAGCATGCTGCTTGCATGATTAGCATGTTGCTATCATGATTTAACATGCTAACACGTTTTAGCATGTTGCTAACATGGTTTAACACATTGCTAACCTGTTTTAACATGTTGCTAGCATTATTTAACATGTTATTAACATGATTTAGCACATTGTTAGCATCTATTAACATGTTGCTATCATTATTTAACATTTTCCTAGCATTTTTTAACATGTTACCATGATTTAACACTTTGATAGCATATTGGTAACATTATTAACACTGCTATCATTATTTAAAACATTGCTAGCATGAATTACATGTTGCTAGCATAATATAGCACATTTGCTAGCATTAATTAGCATGTTTTTAGCATTAATTAGCATGACAGTGATAGATACGTAGCACTTGGGCTGGATGCTAGGGTGTTGCTATACGGTTGCTTGGGTACTCGGGTGGTTGCTAAGGTGTTGCTATGCGGTTGCTAGGGCATTCTCGGTGGTTGCTAGGGTGTTGCTATGCGGTTGCCAGGGTACTCAGGGTGGTTGCTATGTTGAGATTGCCATTGAATAATATTAATAAATACTGTAAAAGTATTGTTCATTGTTATGCATTTAATGTGAACAAATTAAACTTTTTTATATATATATATATTTTTTAACTTGAATATTAGACAGACAAACTAATTGGGATCTGTATTAGCATTTGCAATGGGCCGGGTATTGGCTACTTTATTCAGTTGTCCAGTAAGTTTCTATAAGGGAATGTCTCTGGCAGACGCAGGGGGTGTTGACCTTTAACTGTAGGTGGGGTCTGTTTTGGGTCAGTGACCCCATGACTAAGTTGTGTGTGTGTGGCTGCACTGCTCACTGGAGTCCATGTGGAACTGACACACTGGTGGATGAATGACAGAAAGGGCAAACAGGGCGCTCAACCTGTCAATCAATCTTAAATCCTGTATTGTCCTTCAGAATAATGGTGAGTGGAAAACAAAAACAGAGAGCAGTCTTGACAAATAAAATAGTGGAACACGGAGCAATGGAAGAAGGATCAACAGAAATTTGACGAGGAAATCAACAGGAGATTGTAGGAAAGCAATCTATCCCAGCAGCTGAGAGGTTTGTTTGAGCTGCGCCCTCTACTGGACAGGTGTGAATTTGCATTTCCTTCAGCCTTGGGCTTACTCATTTCTCTTTTGGTGTGAAAGGGACTTTCCATTTGCCAAAAATAAAGCTTTTTATTAAAAAACAAACAAGCAAAACCTGCCCAGGTGAGAAAAAGTAACGCAAAAGGAACGTAACACATTACTCTCAATAAAAATGATTTAACACATTAGCACATTTTAGCATGTTGCTAACATGATTTAGCACATTGTTAGCATGTATTAACATGTTGCTAACATGATTTAACATTTTCCTAGCATGTTTTAGCATGATTTAACACTTTGATAGCATATTGGTAGCATTATTAACACTGCTATTATTATTTAAAACATTTCTAGCATGATTTACATGTTTACTATTTCACGTTTTGGCAAATTGGTGGCTAATTTGTATGAATTTGTACAATTTCATACAATCTGCTAACGCCCCAGTGGGGGTAAGGTTTAGGAGTGTGGTTAGGGGTGAACTTTAATGCTTACTTTTTTCTAAAAAACATACAATTCTAGTGAAATCGCCACCTCGTAAAATAGTTGCGAGATTGGGTTGGAAAATGGGAAATCACTTTGCATAATTAATTTATATACTCTCCACCCATAAATGTTGCGTCTGAAAAGGAAACATCTTTCAAATGCATATGCAATATGGTCTTTCACGCCTTTTCAGCGCTGATTTCTCACTACGTGTCTTAAGTAAATCATGACAGTATTTTTAATCCCAAAAAAGGGTTTGCGCTGGCGGGTTACCAAGTAAGACCTATTTTGTTGATCCTGGAACAGGATTTTGTTAGTCCTATCATCCTGAACGTAACCATAGCTTATCACTAAAACGAGAGGGAAGTGATGCGTGAATAGCACAGATAGACACATAAATTGTAAACTTGTCCCTTAAATCTGATTGGTTGATTGGAAAAGATGTTGATCCAGGAACATGTTGCACTTGGTGAAATCACGTCTCCAAAAGGGGTAGGTTGTCACAAAAGTTCACAATGTAAAAAATGATATGGTCAATAAGTTATCACAACATATGTTTTTACATTGCTTTAACTCATCAAAATAAATTAAGCAATTTTATACTTTTTTTTACATGTTATGCAAGATTCAACACATCAGTTTAATGTTGAAATGACTTAAACATACAAGTTGATTGTACTTAAAATTTTAAGGCAGCAACTTTTTAAAAGATTTTTTCTTGGATAATAATGGAAATGTTGAATATCAGAACTCATTGGTGAATCATTATCTCCAGACAATGCCAGTTTTGCAATGAGTCAAGAATAATTTTACAAGTTGTTTATGCAATGTTGGATTTATCAGAAGATTTCATATATTTGTATTTTTTTTTTCTCTCATTTATGTGAAATTGCAGTACTTTGGGGGGGAAAAGTGTAAAGTAATAGATCTCTTCCCCCATAATGCACCTGTTGCCCTGAGGCTGTGCACTGCCCTACTCACACTGGATCAGATTTCCTCCACAGGTTGATCGTAATATACACGCATGCATTTGGCGGGGCTATATAATCTTGGCCTGTCAGCTTGTTATACAGCATTAGCCCTTTGGCTAAACTTATTTTTCTTGTCTGAACAGAAAAAACGATACCTGGCTGGGAGAGAAAAACACTATATCATTTTACATTTAGAAATGTCTGGCTTAAGGCTCAGTCTATATTTAGAATTTCAGAATCTTAAATAGATTAATAATGTCACGACCGTGATGATGTGGCAATGAGATTTTTTTGTCTTTTGTCAGTTCCTTCAGTGATTAAAGAAGACACTCGGCAGATTATTGTGAGAGAAAAAAAAGAAAGTTATGGAAGTTTAAATGACTGTAAATTAAATGTACTGTACTAAAAAAATTTTTTATTTTATATAAAAAAATATATTTTACAAAATAATTTTTACTATAAATTTACTATAAAATCAAAGCCATATGTCTAACCAATTTGTGTTCCAAATTTGAAGTTGTCACAAAAATTAAAGTTCCCATGAGATTTTGTTTAGGTGCTGTGCCAATATTAGCCACCGGGTGTCCCCATTACAATTTTCTTTTTTAATGCATTCTCCTGCAACAAATTAATACATTTCTGTCCAAATATCACTTCTATCAAAACAACAGTCATCAAATATGGAACCTTGAGACTCAGAACTTTCCGACTATGTGTTTTGTCAAGATTAGAAAATGTTTTGATTATATTTAAAGATTATAGTATTTACAATTAATTTTGCAATATGAAATCTGACAATAGGTGAGGAGCCCGCTAGAAGAAATAGAGTACCATTTGTATGGTAACCCAACGTCCTATACATTTTTTTTCACATGATGAATTTTGAGTTCGTAAGCTTTGGAATGATACCTAATTTATGATGATTACTAATATGTGATATGAAACAAAGGTGTTAAAAAAAAAAGTCAAGCGTGCCGCTATGACAGTTAAGTGATTAATATATTCTCTCATGATTCTGGCAGTCTAAACAATTAAAATGTTTTTAGTTTTTTTTTTCTGTCTGGAAATTGAAAAACAGATTATGCCAGTATCGTTGAACTGCTATAAGCCTACTTGGCATTGTGCAAAATATTGACACAGAATTATTAATAATTGCAGTCTCCTTACTTCATCTTTTACTTCAATCATAAGATAGACCAGACTAAATGAGGGCAGCCTTGATGGGTTACTTGAATGTGGGCCTCATGTTTTGTGTAATGAAGGGAGAAATGACTCAGTCAACTGATGTCTGCCTCAATCTCTCTAATCATATCACCGAAGCTTGAAGCTTATGTCTTTGTATCCTCCGTAATTGAATTGGGCTTAGATGAAATTGCATGACAGCACTCCTATTGTTTAGTTTCAAAAATGGGACACAAATCTTCCTCCGTAAGACTGTAGGGCTGAACCTACTGTCAATGAAATGCATAAATCAGTACAGAAATCTTCTCTCTTCCTCTCTACTCCTTTTTTCTCAAGTGAAGGTAATGTGGTTTAAAGGTGCTGTATGTAAGTTTTTGACTGTACTAAAGCATACAAATACCATTTGTAGATATTTAGGAAACATTCTGAGTTCACATGTTGAGTTTCTCTGTAAACCAAAAATGTGCGTTCCATGTCGAAATGTCTGTTTTGGTTTTGGTCTGTGCGATAACGCACGTTGCCAGTTTACCCAATAGTATTTCGACACCACCTCGTTCCTGTTGCATGTCCTCAAACTGGCAACCGGTGTGAGCGTTGAGTCTGAGGAGGACAGGGCAGGGCAAACAATATTTTTTTTATTTGGACTGCAGTACCCATTTCAACCACTAGCTGTCATTCTTACAGCACCTTTAATGGAATCTAGTACACTAGTTACGGTAATTTTTATTTTTGGTATGGTATGTAGATTCTTGTTATTTTTCTGTTTTCAATATTTTACTTGTAGCCTATATGTAGAATTCAAAAAGTCTTGTTATTAGTGACACCGTTGGCCGTCAAGTGAACTGTAGCCAGCAACTTATCGTTCGTGCTCGCACCCGTGCACACATAACGTACAAGAGACTGAACGTGATTCAAACAAGGCCCCGATAGTCAAGGCAAAGTTCTTTAACGTTCTTCGCTTAGAGCCCCAATATACGTCAAGCGAAATCAAAGATCAAACTGATGTGCCAAAATCAGGAGTTCGAAACTTGCCAAAGTACATTCTATGTACACTATATTTCCAAAATTATTGGGACACCCCTCCAAATAATTGAATCCCGGTGTTCCAATCACTTCTATGGCCACATATGGAATATAGAGATATAACAGATATAAAATCAAGCACCTCATCCATCTATCTATCTATCTATCTATCTATCTATCTATCTATCTATCTATCTATCTATCTATCTATCTATCTATCTATCTATCTATCTATCATCTATCTATCTATCTATCTATCATCTATCTATCTAATGACTGTCTTCCAGGTAAACTAAATGACTTGTCATGTGTGCCTGTTTTGTATGTGCTTTGATTATCGTGAGTCACGACTTCCGTTCTATGGAGCGGTAACCTGTCAGGGCTGTTTGCTGTTTGGAAAGCTATTGACCACCATGAATCACTCCCTCTGCTCATGCACGTTAAATAGAAAAACAGCAGATAAACACTTTATACCCCAAACCAACTTCCTGAGTCGATTCGTTTGCCAGACTCCGTGAAAGAGTCTCTGTGCATGTTTCCCTCGCACATCTGTTGGAGTTTCTCTATCTGTAAAGTTTGGCTGACGTGAGGCTTAAACAGGAAAGTCCATGCGTCAAAGTTTTTATTTTATTCTCTCTTTTTTTTTGGCTTCTCTAGGATATGTGCTCAACTCGGATACGGCTATGAATCATTTGCTTTTATATTCTGGACATAATAAAGCGGCTTAAAAGAAAGTGGAAATTACCTTAACATACTTCAGAGAAAACTAGTCAAGGCAAACCTAAAGTGCCATGAAGAAGAGGCCTTTTACAAGACTAAGGCATTTCCAATGAGACCAGCATTAGGCAACCAGTTTTTGAAATATAGTGGCTTTCAATCAAATCAACATTTTGAATGAAATTTCAGTACGCTGTCTATTTAATTTAATTTTGCGCAATTCAATATTGCCATTCCTTAGCACAGTAAGTTAAGTGTCGGACTAAAGTTTTTGTGTTGTAAAGCTATTATGTAAAGCTACAATAAAGTCATACTGTAAAATCCAACAGTGATTCTAATAACTTTACTTAATGTCTTAACTTAATTGTAAAAATCTAGTAATCTGTATCGCATACTATACTCAGAAAACCCAAGTTAAAGCTGCACTATGTAACTTTTCCGTCCACTAGAGGTCGCCTATTCAAAATAAATGATGCCAAGTTTGAGCGGAGAATCTTGGGACATGTGGTATGAAGCAGAGCAGGAGCGATTGTTAAAGGTCCTGTTCTTCGTGATCCCATTTTTCAAACTTTAGTTAGTGTGTAATGTTGCTGTTAGAGCATAAATAATACCTGTAAAATTATAAAGCTCAAAGTTCAATGCCAAGCGAGATATTTTATTTAACAGAAGTTCCCTTTCAAAGCCTACAGCGAACGGCCGATTGGGACTACATCTCTGTACATCCTGCTTTAATTACGTCAGTAGAACAGTTTGTTGACTAACCTCCGCCCACGAGAATACGCGAAAAAAGGGGGCGTGGTCTTGTTGCTCCCGCGTGGAGAAGAGGAAGTGTTGCTTTTGTATAGTATTTGTCGCCATGTCGTCGAGACGCTGTTATTTTCATCCCCGAGTCAAATCACCTTTGTTTGGCTTTCCCAGGGACGCTGTACTTAGAGATCATTGAGCGCATGCATCCCCGTTATGGTGAGAGGCGTGACCTTTCCGGTAACGTGCGCTCTGCGTGCGCTAAGCTGCTGTCGAATCACAACACGGGAACCGCTGGCACAATCAGAACTCGTTACGTGTTTCTGAAGGAGGGACTTCATAGAACAGGGAAATCTTTCAAGCCATTTTGAGGACAGTGAAAACAACGGTATACAGATAAGTAAATTGTGTGAAAAATACTGTTTTTTTACACGTGAAACATGAACACATGTTATATTGCACACTGTAAACACAATCAAAGCTTCAAAAAAACATGAAAAACGGGACCTTTAATAAGAAGAGCGCAACACAAGCCTTGCGAGCAGCAGGACTTTTATTATGCCACAGTCGCTGGCGCCATTTCCGGTTTTCCGGTCATGAGTATGAGGTAACGCAGCTCTGTTTATCATATTAGATACATCTGAGTGTGTTGAAAATGATGTTATGACGTTACTCTGTGCATTCGCTCGGCGGCTGCTATAACACTTGTTGCAAACTGCAGTAAAAGTTGGAAACATTTGGGAAATTGTAAGTACTCAACTGAACAAAATATATAACACTGGACTAATGGTTTTTGGATATTTTACTGAAAAAAGTTTACATAGTGCACCTTTAAGATTAATTGATTGGTTTGAGTGCCATTTTGTCAAGCGCAAAAAAACTCACCATTATGGTGATCAGTGTTCACTTTGGTTGGGCACTTGGAATATTCATATTATTATAACTCTGTTCCTATTGATGCAGCAATACAACAAGAAATCACAGTGATTTGGTTTCAAAGGAAAATAAGTAATAAATAGGTTGCTTTTATGAATAATTGAATAATTAACTATAGTTAATGATTTAGTCAGAAATTAAGCTCACCTTTTAAAATTAACCTATGTAATATTTCACTTACGTCATAAACACCTCTGAAACTTTCAATCGGGTTGATATAATCCCTCTATTTTTAACAATATCTTGCAGTTGACTATGCTTGAGTAACACACAGACTTCAAAAGGTAGCATCAAAACACAACAACGGTAACAATACTAAGTCAAGAGTAAATCTAAAGTAAAAGATCAAGTACTCTCTACAGTTCTTTTTTAGTTACTAGAACTCTTGTGTAAGTGAACTAAACTAACTAAGCATTTGTTACTATTCCCATTTCATACTATTCCCATTTCATTTTACTTGTTTTTTAAGGCAATTGGTTTGCATACTTTTTTTAAGTAAGTCTAATTAGATTTTACAGTGGTGACAAGTGCTACATTTCATTGATGGTTACCTCTAGGAGGGAAAATACCATCTCTGTAAACTCTACTTCAGATCAGTATGAGTACGAGTGTCTATGTAGCGCCAAGAGAAAATATGTGTGCTGAAAAAAATCTGGCATTTTTTACCCAATGCTGTTCGAGAGAACCAGTGCAAAACAAGACCATAAAATCAGATGTTTGTGAACCAAAGGGCCCTGCTCCAGAAGCACAGCTGGTAATGCTATGCCTGTGGGAAAACTGCTGACGGCGCAGTGCGAAAAAGAGAGGACGTTAAAACACATGTTCGAGTCCAACTCTCTAATCACAGTGTCCTGGACTGCGTTTCTCAAAAGCTTTGTGGGCTAAGTTGATCGTAGAGACCATTGGTGGCAATGCTTCTGATCTATTTAGGCTTACGATGCTTTTGGGAAATGCAGCCCTGGTACAGTATCTACACACCTCACCCTGCGCTTCTCGGAAGTGAGGACATGACTCACAAAAAAAAAGAAGCCTGGATGATTGTGTACCTGTGACGTGGGCTCGCTGAATAGAGTCGGTGTGTGTGGTGTCAGCTGGTGACAGCCGTGCCTGCCACTGCAATGCCACCCTGCCAAGAACAGAGTGACCGGGAGAGGAGGAAGAGGAGGGGAAAAAAGAAAAAGAGGCCAGTTCTTCATTCAGCAGAGGAACCCTCAACTATCAATAACTGAGCTAATGCTCTAGCGCCCCCTTGTGTTCACATATAATAATAATAAGCACTCTGAACACTTTTGATCACTCAAACTTGATTTAAAATCTTAATAAGAGTGTCAGTTTATAACAGTCTGACTTGCCCATATATAAACAATGATATTAATTCAATTCAATTCAAATTTATTTGTATAGCGCTTTTCACAATACACATTGTTTCAAAGCAGCTTTACAGAAAGTGCATTTCATAAATGTACATTGAAAATGTTAGAAAGAGAATGTTAAAGCAAAATCTTAGAAAAAGTTAATCAATCATGTATTAATTTAGGCCAAAACAACGCTGGCGTTGAGTCGTCTCTTCACTGGCGTCGAGTCGTCTCATCACAGGTTTTGGGGCATCTGAAGTCTCCATGAGACGCTGGATACAAACTGGAGCTGACTAACTATTTACCTCGGGACAAGTGTCCCGAGATAACAACAGAAAAGCATATGGGAAATAATTAGCATAGCTGCTGTTCAGAATATTAATGCTTTTGATCCGATTTAACTGTAGTACAACCTCAAATCAGAAAAAGTTGGGACAGTGAAAAAGAAAAAGAAGTGATTTCTAAATTTACTTTGACTTGTATTTTATTGCAGACAATATGAACACAAAATATTTCATGTTTTGTCTGGTCAACTTCATGTCATTTGTAAATATGCATCCTTTCCTGTCATTAAGACCTGCAACACATTTTAAAAAAAGTTGGGACAGGAGCAATTTAGGGCTAGTAATGAGGTGAAATGGTTAAATAATGATGTGATTTGAAACAGGTGATGTCAACAGGTATTGGAGCAAAGATGGGCCGAGGATCGCCAGTTTGCCAACAAATACGTGAGAAAATTATTGAAATGTTTAAAAACAATGTTCCTCAAAGAAAGATAGGACGAGATTTGGATATTTCACATTCAACAGTGCATAACATAATTAAAAGATTCAAGGAACCTGGAGGAATTTCAGTGCGTAAAGGACAAGGGCGCAAGCCTAAGCTGAACAACCGTGATCTCTGATCCCTCAGGCGGCACTGCATCAAGAATCGTCATTCATCTATAAGCGATATCACCAGATGGGCTCAGGACTACTTTGACAAACCTTTGTCAAGTACCACAATTCGTAGTGCACCACATCCACAAATGCCAGTTAAAACTGTACTGTGCCAAAAGGAAGCCCTATGTTAACAGTGTCCAGAAGCGCCGTCGTCTTCTCTGGGCTCGGAGGCATCTGGGATGGACCATCACACAGTGGAAACGTGTACTGTGGTCAGATGAATCAGTATTTCAGGTGTTTTTTGGGAGGAATGGACGCAGTGTGCTCCGGACCAAAGAAGAAAAGGATCATCCAGAATGTTACCAGCAACAAGTCCAAAAGCCAGGGTCTGTCATGGTATGGGGTTGTGTCAGTGCCCTTGGCAAAGGTAACTTGCACTTCTGTGAAGGCACCATTAATGCTGAAAAGTACATAGAGATTTTGGAGCATAATATGCTGCCTTCAAGAAGACATCTTTTCCAGGGACGTCCATGCATATTTCAACAAGACAATGCAAAACCACATTCTGCACACATTACAAAGTCCTGGCTGCGGAGGAAGAGGGTACGGGTACTTGACTGGCCTGCCTGCAGTCCCGACCTGTCTCCAATAGAGAATGTGTGGCGCATTTTGAAGCGCAAAATGCGACAACGAAGACCCCGTACTGTTGCCCACCTTAAGACTTGTTTGCAGGAAGAATGGGACAAAATTACACCTGAAACACTTCATCACTAGGTGTCTTCAGTCCCTAAACGTCTTTTAAGTGTTGTGAAAAGGAATGACATTACAAAGTGGTAAATGCTTTACTGTCCCAACTTTTTTTGAAATGTGTTGCAGGTCTGAATGACAGGAAAGGATGCATATTTACAAATGAAATGAAGTTGACCAGACAAAACATGAAATATTTTGTGTTCATATTGTCTGCAATGAAATACATGTCAAAGTAAATTTAGAAATCACTTCTTTTTTTTTTTTTTGCGTTTTCCATACTGTCCCATCTTTTTCTGATTTGGGGTTGTATAAAATGTAATTATAATGTGAATGCTTGGCTAAAGAGATGCGTCTTTAATCTAGTTTTAAACTGGGACAGCGAGTCTGAACCTCGAACAATATCAGGAAGACTATTCCTGAGTTTAGGAGCTAAATGTGAAAATGCCCTCCCTCCTTTAGTGGACTTAGATATCCTAGGAATGACCAGAAGCCTCGAGTTTAGTGATCTTAAAGAGCGCGATGGATTGTAGGGCGATAGAAGATCCGTTAGATACACTGGAGCTAAACCATTTAGGGCTTTATAGGTCAGTAGCAATACTTTGTAATTGATGCGGAACTTAATAGGTAACCAGTGTAGAGATGATAAAATTGGTGTTATATGATCATATTTTCTTGACCTAGTAAGAACTCTAGCAGCTGAGTTTTGGACTAACTGTAGTTTGTTTATTGATGATGCAGGACAACCAGCTAATAAAGCATTACAGTATTCTAGTCTCGAGGTCATGAATGCATGAACTAACTTTTCTGCATCAGAAATAGATAGCATGTTATGTAGCTTAGTAATGTTTCTAAGGTGGAAAAATGCCGTTCTTGTAACATATGAAATATGATTTTCGAAAGACAAGTTGCGGTCTAATATAACACCCAGGTCTTTTACTGCAGTGGATAAAGTGACAGGACATCCTTCCAAGTTAAAGTTGTATTGTGAGAGGTTTTTTGGACCAATAAGTAATACCTCCGTTTTATCTGAATTTAATAGCAGAAAATTACACGTCATCCAGTATTTAATATCTTCAACACACGCTGTCAGTTTAGATAATTTAGCGTTTTCATCTGGTCGTGATAAAATATATAATTGAGTGTCATCAGCATAACATTAGACAAAATCAACATGTGAAAGACTGTAATTAGTGTTGTTTAATGATGAAATCATCCCTAATGAGGCTCATACTCATCCCTACTATTGCTCATCATATTACTATTGCTCATACACATTAGAATAGATACTGGGATTCAATATTTTCTACAGGTGTGACTGGAATGCAGATTTGAAATGTAAGCTTCAACTGATTAATGTTGCTTTTGAAATGGGGTCAGTTACATTAGCTTTAGTCTGCATTCCTGCAGTACTACAGCGTGTCCTGATATAACATCTCTTCTCTTCTCTTCTCTTCTCTTCTCTTCTCTTCTCTTCTCTTCTCTTCTCTTCTCTTCTCTTCTCTTCTCTTCTCTTCTCTTCTCTTCTCTTCTTCTCTTCTCTTGTGTCAAATCGATTAATTGCGATTAATCACATCTAAAATAAAAGATTATATATGATTTATAAAATTTTGATTATAAATTATAGATTAGATGAGATTATACATTTCCATTATAAAATCATACAATTTATATATGAAGACTTCAGATGCAAAAACCCGTCTTTTTTTACTTTTAAAATGAGCAACTTTATGTTTTTAATTTTACTCTTATCAGTGACATTTTTGAAAATAAGGCATTTCAACAACTGACTAATAACCTTTTCATTGCCATTAAAGTGAAATTACTGAACCTAAACATAGGAGCCTGATAAAAATGCTAATTTAAAACAAAAATGTCAGACAAACTAAGAGCTTTTTGCATCTGACGATTTCATATACGCTATATTGCCAAAAGTTTTTGGATGTCTGCCTTTACATGCACATGAACTTTAATGACATCCCATTTTTAATCCGTAGGGTTTAATATGGAGTTGGTCCACCCTTTGCAGCTATAACAGCTTCAACTCTTCTGGGAAAGCTTTCCACAAGGTTTAGGAGTGTGTTTATGGGAATTTTTGACCATTCTTCAAAGAAGCGCATTTGTGAGGTCAGGCACTGATGTTGGACGAGGTCAGGGTTGAGGTCAGGACTCTGTGAAGGCCAGTCAAGTTCCTCCACACCAAACTCACTCATCCATGTCTTTATGGACCTTGCTTTGTGCACTGGTGCGCAGTTATGTTGGAACAGGAAGGGGCCATCCCCAAACTGTTCCCACAAAGATGGGAGCATGAAATTGTCCAAAACGTCTTGGTATGCTGAAGCATTACAAGTTATTTTCACTGGAACTAAGGGGCCAAGCCCAACCCCTGAAAAACAACCCCACACCATAATCCCCCCTCCACCAAACTTTACACTTGGCACAATGCAGTCAGGCAACGTTCTCCTGGCAACCGCCAAACCCAGACTTGTCCATCGGTTTGCCAGACAGAGAAGCGTGATTGGTCACTCCAGAGAACACGTCTCCACTGCTCTAGAGTCCAGTGGTGGCGTGCTTTACACCACTGCATCCCACGCTTTCCATTGCACTTGGTGATGTAAGGCTTGGATGCAGCTGCTCGGCCATGGAAACCCATTTCATGAAGCTCTCTAAGCTAATCTGAAGGCCATATCAAGTTTGGAGGTCTGTAGTTATTGACTCTGCAAAAAGTTGGCGACTTCTGCACACTGTGCGCCTCAGCATGCGCTGACCCCGCTCTGTGATTTTACATGTTGTGAGGAAATTTCACAAATGGAATTGCACAGGTGGCAATCTACAGTATCATGGAACCAAGCTTGAATTCACTGAGATCCTGAGAGTGACCCATTCTTCGGCCAAGAAAGTGACTGGAACACCTGAATTCAATAATTTGGAGGGGTGTCCCAATACTTTTGGAAATATATATATACAGTGCCTATAGAAAGTCATCATATCCTGTGAAAATCTTCACCTTTTGTCACATTACACCCTTGAAAATAACTTGAAAACTTTTTTGAGCTGTATCATAACCCTCATCATCAAAGTGAAAATAAAATTTCTGCAGGATTATTAAAAATGGAAAAACTTGAATAACAGGGGCGGAAATGTCATCAGTACCCTGATTTAATACTTCGTAGAGCCACCTTTTGCTTTAAATACATTTGGTTATGTCTTTACTGGCTTTGCTAATATTTGCCTATTCTTACTTGAGTTGCTCAAGTTCAGTCAAATTCCGTGGTGAGAGGCAATGGACTGCATTCTCCAAGTCCATCCACAGATTTTCTATCAGATTTAAGTCAGAGATCTGACTTGGCCACTCAAGGACATTCACCTTCCTATCCTTAAGGCATTGCATTGTTCTTTTGACGGTATGTTTAGGATCATTGTTGTGTTGGAAGGTGAATTACCTGCCCATCTTCAGCTGTCTAGCAGAGGGATGCAGGTTTTCCTCAAGAGTTTGGATGCACTTGACAGCATCCATTTTCCCTTCAATCCTGACCAATCGACCTCGTCCCCGCAGAAGAGAAACATCACCACAACATCATGCTGCCATCACCATGCTTCACAGTAGGTATGGTGTGTTTTGGCTGGTGTGCTGTGTTTGCTTTTCGCAAAACATATAGCGTTGAAAGAATTATAAAATATCTCACCAGTCTCTAATGTGTCCAGGTTGCACTCCATATGGTCTAATATCCAATTGGCTTTTTTTTGCCGCATAACAGCAATTGAGAATATATTTTCGTTTTTTTAGGAATAGAATATTAAGATTGTACAAAGTAACATTTATCTTTAACCTGACTATAAGAATGAATAGTAGGTACAACTATGGAAGGATAACCATCTATAGATACAATAAGGGTGGACGATGTCCAAATTCTTATTTCACGATATGAGAAATTTTATTTCATGTTAATGATATCACAATATAATTATTTTACCTCATTTGTTATTAAACATTAGAAAAAAAGAAGCAAATTACAAACAATAGGACAAATACAATATATAAAAAAAATATGAATTAAACAAATTAAGTGTTTCAGGTACAATAGGTTTATTTAACATGTAGTTAGAATTAATACAGAAATGTAATAATCAAATGTAAAAAAATAAATATGAATTAAATGTCATTCTTATTAAAGCTAATACAGTTATTCAGTCAAGAGCATTAAGTTATTTTCTCTTTTGTTTGATTCACATTAATGACAGAGCAGCAGGTTTATTAGGCTGCTGTCACTTTAAGACCAAATGCACAGATCCATCATACTGATAAAAATACTGTTTACTTTCACTTGACATCACCGGCTGTGTTTACATGAATAGTCAACGCGATAGGCATTTTGACATAATTGAGGTCACTTTGGCAATGTGTGAGTCAGCACAAGCACCACACCGAGCTATTTTTCAGGATATATTGCCCTTATAACTCTTTTTTACATCAAGCGTCCCGCTCTTTATATTTTTGTTCATGCATTTCATCTCTCTGAAGTGTCATTAGTGCTACATACCACGATATACACTATATAGAAAAATCTCTAACAATAGTCTTATAACGTGGTAACAATATAATCCAACAGTTGTTCTAACACTTCTGAGTTAATTTTACTTATCTTAATTTTGTAAAAATCTAGTAATCTGTTCTACACAAAAAAACTATGCCTCGTTTACTCAGAACACCCAAGTTAAGATTAGCTGATTGGTTTGAGTGTCATTTTGTCAAGCAAAAAACAAAACAAAAAAGTTTTTGAGGCAGGGAATTCTTAATAGACTTTTCACTCATTTCCTTCACTTCTGCAGTTATTTTTCTCTAGTTGCATTCAATCGTTCCCCAAAGGCATCTTGAAAGTTGAATGTTGTCAATACAGCTGAAAAATTTGAGAGAGCATCACATGAGTTGAATTCATAAATTGATGTTGGTTTTTCCCGCCCAACATTTTTGGAACTCACCATTATGGTGATCAGTGTTCACTTTGTTTGGGCACTTGGAACTTAATTTATATTACTGTAATTCTCTTCCTATTCATGCAGTGATGCAACAAGAAATCACAGTTATTTGATTTCAAAGGAAGGTTTGCTTTTAAAAGGTGATCAACCTAAATAATTAACTAGTATATTTTTCGTGTTGAATAATTATTTTTTTTTACAATTTTATTGCTAACTGTCATACCCACCTTTTAATCCCTATATGTTTGTGACAATATCTTGCAATTGATCATGCTTGAGTCACAATTCAACATTCAGCATGCAAAACACAACAATGGTAACATTTTTATTTTATTTAAAGTAAATTATCAAGTACTCTCTACAGTTCTTTTTTAGTTACTATAACTCTTGTGCAAGTGAACTATAGGCTACTAAAAGCATTTGTAACATATTATACTTGTTTCACTTTGTTTTTTTTAAGGCAATTGGTTTGTTTTTTAAAAATAAGTAAAAGTAATTTGATTTTACAGTGTATTGTCATACTTCCAAGAGGTACAATATGCATCACTTGACTAAACATGCGTCATAGTTTTCAAATACCTCCGTATTCACAGTTCACACGAAAACTGCACTTTCAAATTCACCCACTTGGGAGAAATTCTTCAAAAAGCCCTATGAAAGAATATGAGGTTGGGCCCCCTACCATACCAGACATACAGGCCAACCTATAGCGATCCAAAATCGCAATTTAATTATATGTATATCTCTGTTAAGAAGAACAATACCTGCTACTCATCTCCATCACCTTCTCCTTCCTGACCTGCATATTTCCCTTCCCAAAGCTGATTATTGGTTGATACAGTCTTTGCAAACTGATTGTTTCTGTCGCTCGTTTAAATCTTCTATCGTAACATAGCCGTTTAGTTTAGCTACACATCTCATCTTGCACTTCATGACCGTTAACTGGGGTATAATGAACAGGCTGCGATGTCAAATTGGCAGTGCTAGAACTGACATATTATGTGCACGTGCAAGGCGCCGGCACGATCACTTGGATTTTTCCCTCAGCAGTGGAAATAACTTAACACTCTGTTATTTATAGTAATTTTATTTGTGTACATTAAAAATGACTACAAAATGTCAAGCCTTTGAAAGCGAAAGAAAACAACAGGATTCGCTTTTCCGTCTCTGTCTCCTTGAACATCTTTCTGGCTCAAGGTTCACAACAATGAACTAAAACACAGCGAATACTTGACGCACAGACTCACATGAGAAATATATCTATCAATAGAAACCATTAAGTGCCTACTTTGTTTTTTGTTTTTGATTATTTGACGTTAAATGCATTATATAAGTCACATTTACAAAATCCAAAATTACATTCTTTTTATTTTCAGTGGTGAAAAACGTAACCTATTGAATAGACTATCAGGTAGTGGTTGGCTATGCAGCTCTGCAAATAAACATATACCCTTTTTGAAGAACTGGGTGAGAATTGTCGGGCCGTTTTCTCTCTCTCTGCCCTCTGTAGCCTCAGTTTTGATGACCGGACTTATACTTCTTTGTCATCTCTAGACATCTCTAATTTGCAGAAATGAGACAGAATTTAGTTTTATTTGTTACTCTGGTGGGTTACACATGTATAATTTCTATTATATTACAACTAGTACAATTACTACTAATAAAACCAATCTCTGGGGGCCCCAAAAGTGCGTGGGCCCTTAGAATCGTCCTAACTTTCCCCTTCTTAGTGGCGCTCCTCTGTCCACGACTTCTAGAAGATGTGATTGCTTGAAATTTGCCTTAGCGTAAACAAGAGGTTTATAGTACATTATTTGGTGTAACCTCCACTGACCTGTCCATCACCCCTGCCTCTTCATCCTGGTTCACAACCCCCATCCCACTATGTTCTCTGCCGTGTTCCCTGCTGCTGCTTAAGTGTTGGTCCATGCGACTTAATAATTCAGTGTCAGCGTTGCTGCACTCTGTGTGCGGAGCAGCGCTGGCTGACACACTCCTGCAGTCTGTGCTCTGACAGAGAGAGAGAGAGAGAGAGAGAGAGAGAGAGAGAGAGAGAGAGAGGGGGAGAGAGACGAGAACACCGCAGAGTACACTGAGACAATCAAATACACACTCATACACGCACCCAGGGAACACCAGTCACTGCCCACTCGTTTTCTGTTCCCTCTGTCAGTCTCTTCTGAGCCTAACACCTCACCTCCTCTCTCGCTCACACCCTGGAGCTTCTTCTCTTGCAGTTTTCTGAATCAGGAAAGGATAAAAACAGGATCAGATCCCTCTCTCCAGCCTCCTGTGTTTCTTGACTCAAGCAGAAGGTGGAAGATGGTGGAAGCAAGGCCCAGGCGGACTCTACGATGGCCGGATTGGCGGCTGTCTGTTTGCCTGCTGCTTTTCTGTATGTTTGGGAACGCGGTGGGCCGCAAAGCTCCCAAAACCCCACGATGTCCAGCCACCTGCTCCTGTACTAAAGACAGTGCCTTCTGCGTGGACACCAAAGCCATTCCCAAGAGCTTCCCACCAGGAATCATCTCCCTGTGAGTACTGGAAAGATCACGTTTACCTCTTCTGTCCTCCATTTCATTATATTCAAAGTAGAGAAAAGTCATTTCCCATGCTTTTGCAATCACATACCATTTTTCTCAGCAGCAGAACATGGATTGTAAATTATTTATAGTTAAAAGACAGTTGAGTTGACCTTTTTGTCACATGACAAGTGACTTATGTCGTCATTCCTTTCGGCATAAAGGTTTAGCAGTAACATTTTACAATAAGGTTCCGCTTGTAAACATTAGTTATCTGTATTAGTTAACATGAATTAACAGTTGTATTTGTACACTGCAAAAAAAAAAGTTGCTGCCTTAAAATTTCAAGTACAGTCAACTTGGATGTTTCAGTCATTGCAACTTAAATTACATTACACTTACTTAAAGGAACACGCCGACTTTTTGGGACTTTAGCTTATTCACCGTATCCCCCAGAGTTAGATAAATCCATACATACCATTCTCATCTATGTGTGCCATAACTCTGTCTGACGCACCCACCGCTAGCCTAGCTTAGCACAAAGACTGGAGGTAAACGGCTCCATCTAGCCTACTGCTCAATAAGTGACAAAATAACGCCAACATTTTCCTATTTACATGTTGTGATGTGTATAGTTACATCGTGTACTTAGACCGACGGAAAATGAAAAGTTGTGATTTTCTAGACCGATATGACTAAGAACTATACTGCCCTACAAAGGCAAAAGGCAGTAACTTCATTTTTGGTCGAAATGTGTTATTGATATTTTTGGGACATTCAAGACCTCCTTTATCATGTGGATAAGTATCTTGATTCAATTCCGTTGTTTTATCGAGAAAATAATGGGTTGTCTTAACAGTAACTTCCAAAAGCCCAGGAGAAACCAAGGGAGAACAAGAACCGCTCTTTGCCTTTGTTTTAGAACGCTCAAACTGAGTTTGGATACTCTGCTATTGTTAAGCCGTTGTTTAGAAGTTACTGAGTCAGCCTGGAGTTATGGTATTCTGCCTTTGTTTTACTGTCCATTAAAGTTTGCAACATTTATATTACAGTGTAGCCTGTGTCATACAGTGTTGCCACAATTACTTTGAAAAAGTAATCTGATTACTCCTTTAAAAAGTAACTTAGTTACTTTACAGATTACTTGATTTTAAAAGTAACTAAATTAGATTACAAGTTACTTTATTAGTTACATTCAGCAGTTGCTGTCAACACCCTTTCCTCCTCAACATAAAAATGACTACCATTTTTGCCAACACACTTTATTGGAAGTGCATTTTAACAGTAACATTCAAAAATCTAATTCCTGACATTTTAAGTTGAAATTAAAAAATATTTCCTGAAAAAAAACATGTTTTAATAAAAAATGTAATAAAATGTCTTTCTTGACTTCACTTAACATAAATACTCTCCCCGAGATGCAAGAAGAAAGCAAAAATATATATATTTTTACTAAGGAAAATTACAAAAATAGTAACTCACAGTGACTTGGATAAATTGCTTTAATCTGATGACTGGTTTGGAAATAGTAACGCGTTAGATTACTCGTTACTGGAAAAAAGTAGTCAGATTAGAGTAACGCGTTACGGAAGTACTTCTGACACACACGATACCTGAATAAAAATGTAGGTAAAACAAATAGTTGAGTGCTTGTTTTTAATAATAGCATTTAAGGATGGTTGAGATGGCTTTGAAACGCAGTCATCAAGGTCAAGGTAAAAAATTATGCAACCCAAAATATGCATTAGACTAACAAATTAGATAGATTACAATCTACTTCATTTAGCTAGCTAGCAGCCTATAGCATAATTAGGCTAGTCAGCTATCCAATGAATAGGCTACCAAACTGCTCCATATAAAAAAGCTATTGTAAATCATCCAAAATAAATGCCATGGTCACTAGATTTTATACAGGTGTTACTATAAGGATTTTGTAAATGGTAAACAGCAACCAAATATTCATAATGTGGAAGTTATTGCCATTTGCCTTGGTGTGACTTCTCACTTTTTGCCTACAATACAAAGGCAGAGTACAGTAACTTCAAAACAGGGGGTCAAAAGTCAAGTTTGAGCTCAATATTTTTTCATGTAGATCATTTTCAATTACTAAAACATCTAATTGACAGATTTCCAGTGTCCTACCTATAATTAATTTGTAGGACATTTTGAATTTCCACACTCTCGCGAGTAAAGGTCTTTACGATGTAACTATACACATCACAACATGTAAATAGGAAAATGTAGGCGTTATTTTGTCACTTATTGAGCAGTAGGCTAGCTGGAGCCGTTTACCTCCAGTCTTTGTGCTAAGCTAGGCTAGCGGTGGGTGCGTCACACAGAGTTATGGCACGCACGGAGATGAGAAGGGTATGTATGGATTTATCTAACTCTGGGGGATACCCTGAATAAGCTAAAATCCCAAAAAAGTAATCGTGTTCCTTTAAAAAATGAGTTGAATCTTGTATAACATAAAAAAGGTGAAAAATATTTAATTTTCATTAACTAAAGCCATGTAAAAACAAATGTTGTCATAACTTATTGGTCATATCATTTTTTACAGTGTATTAACTAATATTAAAGGGATAATTCACGCAAAAATAAAAATTCTGTCATCATTACGCAAGTTGTTCCAAACCTGTATGAGTTTCTTTCTTCTGTTGAACACAAAAGATATTTTGAAGAATGTTGGTATTTTTTCCTATTGAAGTCAATGTCTGTCTGGTGACCGACATTCTTCAAAATATCTTCTTTTTTGTTCGGCAGAAGAAAGAAACTCATACAGAGTAAGTAAATGATGACAACATTTTTGGGAGAACTATCCCTTTAACAAAGACTAATAAATACTGTAACAAATGTATTGCTCATTATTATTTAATGCATTAACTAATGGGACCTAGATACCATAGATTCATATTTTCTATATATTGACAGTTCAAATAGCCTGTAAAACTACAAAAAGGGCAAAACAATAGTAAAGTAGTTGATTTGATTCTATATGTTTCCCTATATATTCCAAACTGATATTTGTTATTCACTGATCTCATGACATATTTGTTGTTCATCTCATGACATTGCACATTATGAGCAATGACATCACTTCAGCCTGTTCGTCACACAAATCTGTCGAATGGCATGAGAAGACTTAAAATACGAAATCAAATGGACTATACTTGTTACATATGAGGGTGAACTATCCCTTTCAACAGACTGAGGTGAAGTCTGTAGCTTACGTCTGCTGGAGAGACACAACCACAGAAACCTCACCACATACACACTTACTACCCGCAGACTCTCTCTGAGAGAACAGAACCGAAGATACCATTTAGTTCATCAATTGATGTTCAAGGTTTTGCCTCAACCTGTTTGTGTTTTTATGTACAATATTAATTTCACTGACGTTTTCATTCATAGTATTTCATTACATACTATTTGAAGACTTACTTTACCAGGTTTTCAACACATAGGCCTTGTTTACAGCTGGTATTAAGATGCGTTTTGGTCACGAGGGAGACACATTCCTGTTTACACCTGGTGTTTTAATCCGTCTCTTTTGTCCACTTTCAACCACTTCTGTCCTGATTTCTTTGAGTGGAGGGTCTATGGGCGGGTAAATGTAGGGCTTTTGCAGATCTTTCGATTTAATGGACGAAATAAGCATGGGCAATTTAAATATGAATGCGAAAGGAGACGACAGAAAAACATACGGTAAGAATCAGCTTTCATTTCTACTCTGATCGACGCAAGACCAGCTGAACAGCTGAGTGTGTGTTAGAAAACAGGAATGGTGAGAGAACACTGTGTTTGGTATTTTTGGTAAGTTTTTCATCTTCAAACCAAACTTGTGTCTCCAGCCGACTTCCCTCGGGTCATTTTGACCCGAAACTCCTTTTAAAAAAAATTTAAATTGAATGTTCATCGAAGTGGTATAAGACCCTAGGACTTTTGTCCCACTTCAACCACAAATGCACAAACAAATTGACTGGATTCGAGGAGTTTTGAGGTTGGAATTTAAAGGTGTGCTTCAGCGCTGGGAAGATGAATGTGTATTTAAACTGGGTCCTTTATGTAGTAGAAATGTGAAATTATTTTTGAATTTGGTGCCTTCTAGACTGAGAAAAGACTTGTCTTGTGTGGATGAAAGACAACAACTCCCAGAATGCACTTGCTTCCCTGTCCAACGAGGCCACTCCCAAAGCCACGGCTATTGGTTATCACTTGCCCACCATGACACCGCCCCCACCGTCATTTTGATTTTCTTAGCAATACAATCATTTAGTTCTGTTAGAGAATAAGCACTACGATTAAAAATGTATCGTGTCTTTTCAATAAAGTGTGAGTGAGCCAAACGAAAGTTACGGCACAAACGCAGAAGTAGTCAGATTTCATTCATCACGAGAGCAAAGAGCTGAGGTAAGTGCGGCAGTCATTCACGGCGCGTGTCCAGTGGCGCGTTTTCAGATCGCATATGGAAGCTTAACTTTCATAGGAATTAATTGAAAAGTTGAAACACTCACTTTGCTCCGCACTGCTTCGTTATGAATGCCTGAACCGAGCGGCTGTGCGCATTTACATTCTGTGAGTGAGATCCCACCCCGGTGGGCAGGTTGAAAACATGCAGAACTAGCTCCTTCTACTGGCTGTAGTCTTTAGCCTCTGGACAAAAAATCCACAGATGGCGCAAAATGACGATATTTGCGTCATCAGATAATTTTTCCAGAAATAAAATGCATAATTCTCTCATTTATGAGGAGGGAAAGTACCATAATTTGAATATACTACCGGGTTTCTGCTGATACAAAGCTTAATGCTAATCGCTGAAGTAACTCTTTAAAAAAGTAACAAATTCTTCCTTTGTGGGTCAATTTGACCCCCATAGGAATAAATGATATGCGAGGAATGCGTACACAAAGCTACCTAAAAAAAACAACAATTAAAAATGCTCAAAATTCAAACAAAAACTGCTAAAACTTTACCAAAAATGATTTTATAATATCTACATGTGTATCTGAATGCATACTGAAGAGATAAATCCAAGAACTGACTTCAGGACCCAGCGGAACAGCTCATTTGCGTCATTTATAGAGCAGGGCTGGCGAACGTCATTCCTGGAGAGCCACAGGCTGAATCCCTCATTCACTATTCCCTACGTTAGTCCACTAATATAGTTCACTTGAAGGAGTGAATGAAAACGAGTGCGTGAAATCGGACAGCCGTTGAGTGTACATTGGCTGTACACTCGTTATTGCGGTGCAATGTGGGATTGAATGAGTGCACTCAATAACGTCCACTAGGGTTTCGGACACCACTACAAATGGCTGGCCCCTCAAATAATGCCCTATTTGAGAGTATGGGGGGCGAATTCAGATTCAGCCACAGTCCTGCATAGTTTTGCTTCAACCCTAATCAAACACACTTGAACAAGCTAATCAAGGTCTGAAGGGTTACTAGACAACTACAGGCAGGTGAGTTGTATCGAGGTTGGAGCTAAACTCTGTAGGACTGAGGCTCTCCAAGACCGGTGTTTGCCACCCCTGATATAAAGCTATAAGTTCATCTAGTGGCAAGATTCATGCAATTTTTATGTTATATTATTATTTTTCCACAATAGGTCGGCAAAGACACCCAGTCTAAGATATTTTGAGCTCAATTACAAGTTATGCATGAAATTGTGTTATTTAGAATTTAAGTTGAAAGAATGTGCTTAAGTTGTTACAAAGTGCGAAATCCCATCTGGTTAGTGTGCTTCCCATAATGTTTGCACGCATTAGGTCAGTAAGCAGAGAGTCTTTAGAGACTGTTCGAATGCATTCACACACTACAAAAGCAAAGCATAACTGCTCTGAGATACAAGGTTGAGGATCCAAATGCAGCATTTAGGTAATTCAAAGAAGTAATCCAATAAACAGGCAAGAGGTTATAAACACAAGCAAACAATCCAAACTCCAGGCAGGAAAGCGTCGAAACCATGGAACCGAAAACCAGAAGAGCGCTCAGAAATGCAGTGTAACACATACAAGACTTCGCAAAGAGTGAAAGAGTTAACCAGGTTTATATGCAGAGTTAACAAGGGTAAATGACAATGTAAATGATACATACTACCGGCACATCCAGGAACTTACCTGTCAATTTCGTCACCGCCCCTTTTTAAGGGAAAATAAACTAGACTTCCCATAGACTTCAATACAAAATAGCGGCACAAAACAATGTCCATACACAGCTGGCAGGCGTGAATAACTTAAGAAATCACTAAGATTAAACATGTCAAGTAATTATATGTCCACCCTGCCTGCCATAGAGCGTGAAAGATACATCCACACACTTAATTTGGTCGATTTAAAAGCATGTCCCTTCATTCTCCCACTGTCAAATTGGTGTAACAAGTGAATGATTTTACTTTGTTTTTGAAAGTAAACATCCTTGTATATATTATGTCTTTATATTTAGAGTACTGAGTGCATTTTTCTGTCCATCCATACAACTAGCCTGACTTAGCTTCCGATAGCATCATTTGGACTTCATGATTCAAAAACAAAGTAAAATCATTCACTGGCTTACTTGGTGACTTGTAGCCTGACAAGCCAGACCCACATCAAGATGCTGGGTCTGGGAACACACCATTGGCAGGGCTCAATCTGAGGGGCAGGATAAACGGTTGTCTTTCAAATTCCCTCTGCACGCAATAAGATGGGGCTACAACCAACCAGAGCGCTATCAGAGATGAGACAACAATCACAAGCGGGTTGTGGCTGAGTCCCATGTGTTTTCCCACCAGTGGAGCTAGTTGAAAGATTAAACTTTTGCCGTATCCGGTCGGCAAAACTCCGAACTAGGGCTGCCACTAATGACTATTTTTATATTGATTAATCTATCGACTAATTTATCGATTAATAGATTAATCTATCGACTAATTTATCGCAATAATTTTCACCAATTTTACTTAAAAACATTTAATTTAACTTGTAACGTTGACATTCAGTAGTGTACTATAAAAAAGTATAAATGTAAACAAGCCCTTGACAAAAAGTAAAACTAAAAGCGTAAAAAAGGTACAAATTTGTAAACCAACATAACAAAAAAAAGAGAATATCAGCAAATACTTTTTATATAGAATAGTGTTGTCATGACACCAAAATCATGACTTTGATACGATACCAGACTAAAATACCTCAATACCGATACTGAATCGATACCATGGCAAAAAACTGTAAAAGTAATTGAATAATATGACAGAACTTACTATTCATTGTTTTATCATTGTTTTAGGGTTAAAAACCAAAAACTCACTTGGCCGGCATGTTCCTGCCCTGCCCTGCTTCACACAGAATATTAGGTCCGGCCCTTTAAGAGCAGCATGGACCAAATTCATTGTAACACCCGATTTCTCATTCAACTCTGTATACGTTCACTAAAGACATATTCGACTGCGTTTACCCGAATACTCGCCAGGACGTGCATTTTTACATATTTTTTACCATTCAAGCCCAATAATCTGCGAAACTGGCGTTGCGATCTGTCTAAGTGAAAGGCGGCTGAGCGCGCTTCAGGTCAGAGTCCGGCAGCGAGCACGAGCACGTCCCGGCCGTGCCGCACTTTTCTGTTGTTCTTTTTCCTGAGCTGCGCGTATTTGACTGTTCTGCTTCCATGGACACACACACACGTCCTCACTCCTGCTGTCACACATCGACGCAAATTAAGAAATGCTGCTCTTATTAGAGTGCTGTCATTTTTAAAGTACTAATACAATTTCATATCGTATCCCAACTTACCCAGTCGACTAAAATTATTGATGTCGACTAATTAACAGCGTCGACGCAGTCGATTGTATCGACCAATTGCGACAGGCCTACTCCGAACACATCTTCATTTTTTAAGAATGACTTCAGTGCCATTCTTTGTTAGCAGGGAAGTAGCAGGGAATTCTTGCGAACCGTCGCAATTCTGCCGTCATTATTAAAGGGTTAGTTCACCCAAAAATGAAAATTCTGTCAGTAATTACTCACCCTCATGTTGTTCCAACCATGTAAGACCTTCGTTCATCTTCGGAACATAATTTAGTATATTTTTGATGAAATCTGAGAGCTGTCTCACTCCTCCATAGGCTTTCAGAGGGAATGAAACTTGATGGCCCAGAATAGTAAGTAAAAACGTCATTTAAGGAGTCCAAATGACTACAGTGGCTCTGTATTAAGTCTATCATGCGACGAAAATACTTTTTGAGCGGAAAAACAACAAAAATAACGACTTTATCACACTATTATTGTTGTTCAATTTGAGCCTCTGACGAGAGTTTGCGGGAGTGCCACGACGCATGCGCGAGAACTGAGATTACAGCGTTCTTCTTCTACTACTACTTGTTACTTGCTGCTCACTCTTTCGGAGTAGGGTTAATCTCAGTTCTCGCGCATGCGTCGTGGCACTCCCGCGAACTCTCGTCAGAGGCTCAAATTGAACAACAATAATAGTGTGATAAAGTCGTTATTTTTGTTGTTTTTCCGGGGCCACGAGTTTCTGGGCCATCAAGTTTCATTCCCTCTGAAAGCCTATGGAGGAGTGAGACAGCTCTCAGATTTCATCAAAAATATACTAAATTATGTTCCGAAGATGAACGAAGGTCTTACATGGTTGGAACAACATGAGGGTGAGTAATTACTGACAGAATTTTCATTTTTGGGTGAACTAACCCTTTAAGCATGTCCACCGACTCTATACACGATGTGATTGGTCTGACTAGAGTTTGTTTTTTCAAGCTCACAAGCCAACGGAGAGTTGCTAGACGAACCTGGCTGAAAATTACATTTGCTGCCGCTATGGGTGCGTCTAGATTTCTAGGCTAGGTGACTCAAAGAGGTACGAATAAATGGCGACTGGGTGGGGTTGTTACACCAATTTGACGGTGGGAGAATGAGGGGACAGATTTTTTTAAATTGACCAAATTAAGTGTGTGGATGTATCTTTCACGCTCTATGGCAGGCAGGGTGGACATATAATTACTTGAAATGTTTAATCTTAGTGATTTCTTAAGTTATTCACGCCTTTCGGCTGTGTACGGACGTTGTTTTGTGCCGCTATTATGTATTGAAGTTTATGGGAAGTCTAGTTTATTTTCCCCTCAAAAGGGGCGGTGACGAAATTGACAGTTAAGTTCCCGGATGTGCCGGTAGTCCGTTATACATTGGTCTGGGAAGGAGTGCCCTATTCTGGGCACGCCAGCTGGTGATCGTGACATGACTGGCCCAACCAAAATGCATCTTAATACCAGGTGTAAACAGGGCAATATTCATGTCTTTATTTTGAAGAAAGTTTTTTATAAAGGCTTTTGATTTTCTCAAGTTTTCATGTATGATTATGATAGTGCCCTTATTTTCAGACTGAGAATATAAAAGGAAGGAAGATCTGTACCCTACTTTCTAATAATCAAACAGTGAGATCCTTTTTAGGTGTGAGGAGCAGGAAAAAGGCCAAACTGCTTAAAATGAGATTGAAATGATTTTTAACTGTTTTTAAATGACGTATATTACAGTATATTTGAAAAAAATGTGCATTTCCTGAGTTATTCATCATAACGCCAGTGTTATACTTAGAGTTAGAAATGTTTCAAACCCATAAATCCAAGTACTAAATATTTAGTACACTCATTCATCCCACACTGCTTGTGCTTTGCACCTGAATAATAACTTAAATCATGCAGCTTTATAGAGATGTGCTATTAATCTTCTAAAGCAGTTCCACCTGAAGGACAATTAAGCGGGGGAAAACAACCCAATATACTTACATACAGGACCATAATCATATCTTAGGACATACATAATCTTGAGGGTTGGACGCTTTTGACTGGAGCCAAGTAACGACAAAGCATCTGGACATGAAACTACAAATCAACATACTAGATTTAGATTTTCAGATGTTATGAAGACTTTTCTGAACTCATGAGCTTTTACTTTAAGATGACAGTAAAAGCAACTACATTTGTGATGATGATGATGATAATGGTTTCTGCTGTTCTAGGACTATGGTGAACGCTGCCTTCACAGAGATTCCTGAAGGAGCTTTTTCCCACATGCACCTACTGCAGTTCCTGTGAGTACTAGATGTACAATAACCCTCCTCTGCGTTTTCTTATTATGGCCTGTGCGTGTTTGAAAAGGGAGTGAGAATTGCAGTGTTTGCCAGCTGCATCATGTCTGAGCAGTGTGTAGTGTGATGTGTATCAGTGACAGACCCTCCATTTACAGACTGCCCACACTCACACAACAACTGCGCTTCTGTCCTCCCTGTGTGTGTGTGGGAAAGACACAAGAGAGAAGTTTGTTTTCAAATGACAGCATGTCATTTCTCTAGTCACTGAATCAGTAAACAAATGATACACATTCAAACACATTTATATAACTGTATTTAAACATGAAAAATATGATATTTTTGGGACAGAAAATCCACTGTTAGCAGCAATCAAATCTGGACATCTCGTTCTGTTCCATATAGTTAAATGTCATGAAGCATGGTGCTCTTCGTTCTGACTGATATTTGAGACCAACAGGCAAGATGTGCTTTCAGCCACAGGAATTTATTGTGGCTTCATAATTTCCAGAGGCAGTCACACTTGATTTACATGGTAATCTTTCAGGCAATGCTGCTTTAAAAGTTCCCCTAAGTCTAGGGTGACCATATTTTGATTACCGAAAACCAGGAGACTCGGCCCGGCAATGAGATACTCAAATGATACTCAAAGTTTACTCAAAGATTCCTTATTAATTTCAATACGTTTAAAGTATGGCCCCTCTGTATGGATAGAAAATTGTTATATTAGGGCCAGGACAGGACTTGAAAACAGGACATGTCCTGGGAAAACAAGACGTTTGGTAACCCTACCCTAGTCAATTATTGTGTTCCTTAAAACTCATATTTGATCACCAAAATGACAGATTTGAATGGGGTTTTTTTTCCCCTGTGAAAATAATTTCATCATGCCAAAGGAACACGGAACTATTTTTGAAAATAGGCTCATTTTCCAACTCCCCTAGAGTTAAACAGTTGAGTTGTACCGTTTTCAAATCCTTTTAATCGATCTCCGGGTCTTAGCATAGCTTAGCATAGATCATTGAATCTGATTAGACCGTTAGCATCTCACTCAAAAATGACCAAAGAGTTTCGATATTTTTCCTATTTAAAACTTGACTCTTCTGTAGTTACATCGTGTACTAAGACCGACGGAAAATTAAAAGTTGCGATTTTCTAGGCCGATATGGCTAGGAATTATACTCTCATTCCTGCATAATAATCAAGGAACTTTGCTGTTGACGGAAGTTAGCCTATTTTCAGGTGTTGCGTAATATCATTGTGCCGCTGTACCCATTGTACGACGGCAAAGTTCATTGATTATTATGCAGGAATGAGAGTATAGTTCCGAAACATTTTGGTCATTTTTGAGCGAGATGCTAACGATCTAATCAGATTCAATAATCTATGCTTAGCTATGCTAAAAGGGCTACCGCCAGACCCGGAGATCGGCTGAATGGATTCCAAAATGGTAAAACTCAACTCTAATAGTTGCGTGTTCCTTTAAAATAGATTGAATGACACCCTTGCTTTATTTAGCATATGCGGAGCCATGAATATGCAAATTAGCCCCGCCTCCACTCACTCACACCAGCTCAGAGATCTGTAGTAAACGCTGCACGATAGCAAGTGGAAATACTGGTTTAATTCAGCCAGAAACTGATTCTGAAGAAGTGGAAGAGTGAATTATACAGGCTCATCTACAAGTCGATGCATCAGAATTAGTGCTGGGCAAATTAACGTGTTAATGCGGGCGATTCATTTTTTAATTTTTGCGCATTAAAAATATATGATCACGCTCTTATTCATGTAAATGCTTTTAAACCATCTAAGCGCGACAAGACAGAAGAGAACGCGCTGTATGTCAATCTCCTGTCTGTGTGGCTGCATCTCAAGTTGTGTCAGTCTTGCGCACACATCAAGTTATTTTACGCTCTTGAACAAACAATAACAACAACACAGAGAATGTTGGCAAAATGCCTAAAAAATGTATGAAAAAAGCAAAGTTCTGTCATGAAACTCTAGATGCCACAGGCTAATAGGTCCTTAAAGGTTACTGTGTAAATCTTAGCGGCATCTAGTGGTGAGTGTGTGAATTGCAACCGTTCACCACTCCCTTTCGAAGCACATAGAGAAGCTACGGTGGCCCACACAAGACTGTAGAGAAGTTTGTCTGTTTAGGGCTACTGTAGAAATATGACAGTGCAAAATGGCGACTTCACTGTAAGGGGACCCGCGGTGTATGTAGATAGAAACGGCTCATTCTGTAATTAAAACATAACGGTTCATTATGTAAGGTCTTTTATACACCACTGAAAACATAGTTATGTATATTATATTGTATTTCTGTCAATAGATCCTCATAAATACTACACACTGCACCTTTAACTCAATCCGCTTGCAATCACATCATTCTCTATAGGACCCAGCTGATTGGTTCCTGCTGTATCAGTAGCCAATCAGCTTGCATCCGCAACCTTCAAATACTTGGTCAGCATTTGCTGTAGTAGTTTGCAGCGTACTTTTAGAAATCATCCACCTCCCCCAGGTCCACCTGTATAGATCTGCTACAGGTAATTAATGTATGCTTGTACAGCAGAAGCATGTCTTACTTTCTCACAGAGTATGTTTTGGCAGTAGCAAGTCCCGTACTTACTCTAAAAGCAGCAGCAATAACCTACAGCAGCAGGTCTATTCTGCCAAGAACAAATATCCATTCCCGAGCCAAACACTCCGAGATTTGACTCATGACAGAAATGTTTTTGTGATCTATAGCTCAGTGAAAGTGCAAACTCTTATCTTTGTCTCTCTCTTTTCGTTCTGCACAGGCTGTTGAACTCAAACACATTCTCTCTGATTTCTGATGATGCTTTTGCTGGTCTTGGACACCTGCAGTACCTGTAAGTATGTTTGTTTGCTGGATGAATGGATGGATTGGATGGATCATGGATGGATGGCCTAATCGATGGTTGACTCTAAAGATAGATGAGTGTGTTAGTGGGTGGATTGATCACTTGTCAAACAGATGGACAGATTCGATGTTTCAGGATATCTTCTGCATTTTACGTGTGATTTATTCTGACATTTTCACTGGCTTTTGCTCACATAAATGCAAGATAGAGCTAAAGATATGGTTTCTGTTAAAGTAGAGTTAATTTTCTGTACTTCTATGAGATCATCTTCCAGAACATCTTCCTCAGGGTTTTGCTGATTATAGTCAGTAATGTTCATACAAAATCAAGTGTGAAGCAAATGTTTAATTATCAGAGATTTAATTTGCACAGCCATTGACAATGAACATCCATCAGAACATTTACCTGACAGATTCTGACGTGAGATAATGGGGCACAATAGCTTTCCTGACAACAAAAAGCTATATCGAATAAAACACTATAGTCTTGAATTATGATAAGTCCCCCTTGTTATCTTTCAGTCTTCCTCTCTATCTATCTGTCTCTCTTTCTCCGCTGTCAGTTAGAATTTGATAACCTTTTTTTCTGCGGTTTGCATTTCACAATGCTGAATCAACAGAAGAGCCTCCTGTTGGAGGATGAGTCAAATTCATATTGATTCACCAAAGATTTTGTGGTCATTTCTATAAATGAAAAAGCTGATTAAACCACTTTCCTTTACAGGTCATTCGGTAGATGCCAAAAAGCACATTTCTTCCTTAATGACTGGTCAAAAGTACTTGTGAATTCTAGCCAAATATGCTTTTTTTCCCCTTTTTTTAACTTTTCATTATATAATAGTAGAGTGTTTACCCGTGACACCTCTTAAAAGAAAAATGTCTGTGTGTGTGTGTGTGTGTGTGTGTGTGTGTGTGTGTGTGTGTGTGTGTGTGTGTGTGTGTGTGTGTGTGTGTGTGTGTGTGTGTGTGTGTGTGTGTGTGTGTGTGTGTGTGTGTGTGTGTGTGTGTGTGTGTGTGTGTGTGTGTGTGTGTGTGTGTGTGTGTGTGTGTGTGTGTGTGTGTGTGTGTGTGTGTGTGTGTGTGTGTGTGTGTGTGTGTGTGTGTGTGTGTGTGTGTGTGTGCGCGTGTGTGCGCGTGTGTGTGTGTGCGTGTGTGTGTGTGTGTGTGTGTGTGTGTGTGTGTGTGTGTGTGTGTGTGTGTGTGTTCATGTTTTTTCTATCCCAGTGGTGAATTCAACCTAAAAGCACACTGACTTGTGGACTCATGTCAGACCTAAATTGAGGTCCCCATGAGGAAAACAGCTTATAAATCATACAGAAAGCTAGTGTAAGTGGATAGAATATTCAGTTTGTACAGTATAAAAACCATTATGTCTATGGAAAGTGCTCATAAAACATGAAAAATGTGTGTCTGTGTGTGTGTCTGCATCTCCCATCATGCAAGTTGTGCTGTTTCCTGAATCCTTCTTAAGATTCAGGTAGCGTTGTCTTTCAGACTAAAGCACTGGCAGCTCAATGACTGCAGAAAGAGAGTGAATGAGATAAAAGAGTGTGCTAGAGAGAGAGGGGGAAGAACTTGCTATTGCAGAAAGCTTTTAGCATTAATGAAAACGCCCACAACCTCAGTGTCATTAAGATAAAAGCTTTAAACAAAGCAAATGCGGCAAGGTTTGCAGAGGGAGGCAGGCGTCGTTTTCCTGAACACTGTGACTCTCGAATCCATCAGGGAACAGCATTATTATTATTATTACAATAAATAGGGAAGGAGAGAAGCTGCCATTTGATTAATATCCCTGCCCTGATCTTTTATCTTTCTATCTCAAATGCCACACTTTTTAATGACTTCACCTGCAAATCTGCTAATATTTCACTTTGTGGCTGTCTGACAAATGAGTTGTTGGTTGAATTCATATATACGTGCCTTAAATGGTTCATTTAATTCCCATGTTCTTTTCTCACCCTACTTTCTTTACAGATTTATTGAGAACAACGAGATCCAAGCCCTGTCAAAGCACACATTCAGAGGACTGAAGTCTCTGACACATCTGTATGTATTCCTTCTGGAGTCAATTGTTAATGTGTTCATTCAAAAATAATAAATACATTTATAAAACACATTTTAAATTGGTGTACAGTACAGCATAGATGCATTGAGATGTGATTATTTAATTCATGTTTTAAAATGTAGTTAAATGTAACAATATATCATTTTTAAAAGCAACATTTAAATGGAATTTGCAAATGCTTTATCCATTTTCCAACTGAAAATGCCCCCCAAAAAACATGACATTTATCCTTTCTTTTTTCATTACATTTTGAAATGGATAAAAAATACATAAAGAAAAGCAGTTGCCAATTGGATTAAGGATTAAAGAAAACCTAAATAAGCTGTAAAATTATTTTGTTGTTACACTTGTAACTTTACTTTCTTAAATCATTTTAAACATGAATTGAATGACCAGTTTCAATATATTAAGACGAAAAACGGCATTGACTTCTACAGTGGATTTCAGGGAGGCCAACCTTTAAAATTAATTCCTATTGATACATGTTATCTGAGGTTTGTCTTGAGCAACAGATATGGTCTTTTCACCTCTAATTCTAAAAGGGTTCAGACCTGATCTATATAAATGACTCTATATACACCGACCAGGCATAAAACTATGACGCTGAAGTCATTATGACAGGTGAAGTGAATAACACTGATCATCTCTTCATCACGGTACCTGTTAGTGGGTGGGATATATTAGGCAGCAAGTGAACATTTTGTCCTCAAAGTTCATGTGTTAGAAGCAGGAAAAATGGGCAAGCGTAAGGATTTGAACGAGTTTGACAAGGGCCAAATTGTGATGGCTAGACGACTGGGTCAGAGCATCTCCAAAACTGCAGCTCTTGTGGGGTGTTCCCGGTCTGCAGTGGTCAATATCTATCAAAAGTGGTCCAAAAGTGAACTGGCGTCAGGGTCATGGGCGGTCAAGGCTCATTGATGCACGTGGGGAACGAAGGCTGGCCCATGTGGTCCGATCAAACAGACGAGCTACTGTAGCTCAAATTGTTTAGTTAATGCTGGTTCTGATAGAAAGGTGTTAGAATACACAGTGCATCACAGTTTGTTGCGTATGGGGCTGCTTAGCTGCAGACCAGTCAGGGTGCCCATGCTGACGCCTGTCCACCGCCGAAAGCACCAACAGTGGGCATGTGAGCATCAGAACTGGACCACGGAGCCAGGGCCGGCGTTTGCTATAGGCGAGCTAGGCGGTTGCCTAGGGCGACAAATGTGTCGGGGGCGCGCGCAGGCGCCCTCTAGTGGCGCCCTTAAACTTACTTCCCATTAAGCATAGAATTAAAACAAGCGAAATAAAACATACTGTTTATTAAACATGATCATCATTGGGCGCCCCCTCAGCCACACGTTTAATTACTTAACCTGATTATTAGATTGAATTGATGGTGAGTAGGCTATTGTCGAGCACAGGCGTTCAGGCGTTAGGTCAGGCAAGTGCTCATCACTGGCGCGTTCTTCAAAAATGAAGCGGTCTAACGTTAAACCCTCGAGTGCACAGGGACGGAAAAAGAGAAAGGCAGACGATCAAAAGAAAGCCCAGTATAGAGGTAAGTCTTCTCATCTCAGCCATAAAGGTGTCAAACAAAATAAATTTACTTCGTATTATCGATATTATCAACTAATATTGGACGGCATTGGACGTTTTATTGCTGTCACTAAGCTATAACTGGCTAGCTAGTTATCTACATATTACTACGCATTTCACTGACAATAAGGAAATCCAGACGAGCCAAATTTTAATGCTGCGTCAATTTTGAAGGTGAATAGAAACGCCAGAAACAACTGTTCATCTTTTATTATTTAAGATAGGGATAGAGCTACAAGAACTTATATATTTTAATTTTGTAGTGGTAAGTACAGTGTATCCATAACAGCACTTTTGTTTGTAGAGGGTATAGGTTCTTAAGAGAGTTTTTGCACAGTTTATGGAGTTAATATTTGGTAAATATCCTTGAACATTCTTTCTAGCATTTGTGTATGACCAATTTATTGCAGTTGAGTCTTAATTTTCTTGATTAAGTGTTGGAATGACCTTTAAAGTCATAATTAGCTTTTTAAGTCTTGGAGTAACTATAGGAGCATTTTTGTTTATATAGTTTTTATAAATACTTAACCCATTTGTGCCCAATTTTTTCTGAATGGCATGTTCTGCATTTATTTTCCCCAGGTTTTTGTATTTTTTCTTGAAAATCGTATTTGAATCTGTGGCAACTATAGTTGCCGGTGGGCAAATATGTTGTATGCACCCCTTCAATGTCAAATATGTATAAGAGGAGAACATTTAGCATCTAACTCAAAATAACTGCTTTCAACAGATCAATCTTTATTCATAATCAAATTTATTATGTTTGACTAAGTATACTAAAAACTATAGATCTGTTGTAAGATTTGTTTTGTTTGGATGATTCTAGAGACCTTCATGATTATGTTGATATACATATGTCAACAAAAAATACTTATTAGTGACATAAAAATGACCTTTCTTTGGGAGGGTTTGCCTTCGTTGTGCTCCCTGGAAGTAGGGGTAGGAAGTTGGCAGTCTCATGTGACAGGAAGGAAGTTAATACTTTTTTTCCCCCTTGAAATCCTTTATTTGGTTGTCTGCTTGTGTGTCATTAAGATAGAAAACATGGATAATATCTAGAAAAATACTTACAGAAGGAAAATGACAACTATACACTGGCGTGGGTGTATAGACTCAATCTCGCCTAGGGCAACCAAAGAGCTAGAGCCGGCCCTGCACGGAGCACTGGAAGAAGCTGGCCTGGTCTGATGAATCACGTTTTCTTTTACATCACGTGGGTGGCCGGGTGCCTGTGTGTCACTTACCTGGGAAACAAATGGCACCAGGATGAATTATGGGAAGAAGGCAAGCGGGCGGAGGCAGTGTGATCTTTTGGGCAATGTTCTGCTGGGAAACCTCTGGTGTTCTGACGTGGGATAATGGGGCACAATAGCTTTCCTGACAACAAAAAGCTATATCGAATAAAACACTATAGTCTTGAATTATGATAAGTCCCCCTTGTTATCTTTCAGTCTTCCTCTCTATCTCATGTGGATGTTACTTTGACATGTACCACCTACCTAAGCATTGTTGCAGACCATGTACACCCTTTCATGGAAACGGTATTCCCTGGTGGCTGTGGCTCTTTCAGCAGGATAATGCGCCCTGCCACAAAGCAAAAAGGGTTCAGGAATGGTTTGAGGAGCACAACAATGAATTCGAGTTTCAACAACGAGTTTCAATCCAATCGAGCATCTGTGGGATGTCCTGAACAAACAAGTCCGATCCGTGGAGGCCCCACCTCGCAATTTACAGGACTCAAAGGATCTGCTGCTAACATCTTGGTGTCAGATACCACAGCACACCTTCGGGGATCTAGTGGAGTCATTGCCTCGACGGATCAGGGCTGTTTTGGCAGCAAAAGGGGGACCAACACAATATTGTCATAATGTTATGCCTGATCAGTGTAGATGAGTGGTTCAGACGCATTTGGAACAGAAAACTTGATAGCACTTTATTTTACAGTCCTGTTCTCCATGTAGATACTATGTACATATTATAGTTATTACAATAACTGGGTAACCCTAAACCTAACCTTAACCCATGTACCTTACATTACCAGTACTTTCTTAGGTAAGTACATGCACACGTACTGTCAAATAAAGTGCAACCGAAATATTCCGAGAATTGTAATTCACACGTGCTTCTAGTATGATGAGCCGCTCAGTGTACCTTCTTGATTTGATTGAAGAATAGAGGTATGAATCTGCGGTCCAACATGATGAATAGGTCTCTGATTTGAATGTTCTTCTCTCCTCTTTCTCTGTGTCAGGTCTCTATCCAACAACAACCTGCAGCTTCTTCCCAGAGATCTCCTCAAACACCTGGACATCCTCACAGACCTGTACGTACCATATACCTAAATATGAGTGAAGGACTGTTTTACTAAGTGTGTGTTCATGTTCATGTGTGGGCATTTTTTGGATGGGTTAAAACGAAACCCTGGTGTGATTGCTCCGTTAATGTGATTCATTTGAATAAGTGTGAACGCTGCCATCTGAACCCTGGAGCGCACCAAACAAGCGGAGCGTGACCACTTCTAAATGAACTCTGGTGCAGTTCGAATGAAATATGAATGCAACACGGACCAAAGACACGTAAACGAACCAAAAACAGGACATGATGTCACAAGATGCGGCCCTAAAAAGGACAATGCTCAAGTATACCTGTTTTTTCTCGTCATAGTCGTGTTGTTGCACATCAACGCACATACAACGAACGCTTTTTCGATGTTCAGTAAGTTCTGTCATGAAATATACGTAATAAAAGCAGACCAATCGGGTTATGAACATATCTCTATGCCTTTAGGTTCAGTGTTAAAATGCCAATGTGAACGCTAAGCGGAGCAGGGCTAAATGTTTATTTGGTCTGGACCTAATGAACAAAGCGAACCAAACTACAAGTGTGAACACCCTGAAATACGCGACATACTTTCATGGCCCATTTATATTGTGTGTGAAAAATAATAAGCAATATATTATAAAGGTAACATGTTTCCAAAATTAAATGAGTCGTTTTTATTGTCGTTTGGCATTGACTGTACTAAAGCTAAAACTACTTATTTTGAAATAAATAACATGTATGCATGTTCTGTTAAACTATATTTTTGTTTAAAAAAAATTATGTAATGTTCCAGATCCCTGTACTAAACAATACCTCTCAGATCAAAGTTATTCTATAATTTTATTATAATCATTTTCTTTTTATCTCTTGTGTATCTTTTTACTCCTCTCTCCACTCTTGGCAGAGACCTTCGAGGGAACTCGTTCCGTTGCGACTGTAAGATCAAATGGTTGGTTGACTGGATGGAGAAGACCAACACCTCCGTCCCAGCCATTTACTGCGCCAGTCCTTTTGAGTTTCAGGGTCGACGCATCCATGACCTCACTCCACGTGACTTCAACTGCATAAGTGCAGGTAAAGCCACTCAGACACTCTTGAGATCCAGGCTCATTTCATCTGCAAACAAACCTTTAAGTTAAACAACAGAGTGCCGCAGGGATGACGTATTTTCGTAGACCAACATGGAAGTTCACATTACCCTGGTTCCCTTGACAAAAAGCCAATATAGGATTTTCCATTGGCTTTTACATTAATGCATTCTGTGACCAACAAAAGTTTATGATCAGGGGTCAACGCTATGGCCCGGTTGGACCAGTGGTTCAAATTTTTACATGACCAGACAAAAATTTGATTGGCCTCATGACAAAAAAAGTTATAAATAAATAAATAAAAATAGTTATTTATCCATTGTGTTTGACACATGCAAAAAAAAAAATTCACAATACTTACTGCAAAAATGACTAGACTACCTAATAAAAAAAATTCAAGACAAGTAAACAGTCCGTAATAAAATAAGAACAAATAATAGCAATAGCACAAAATTATAAAATAGAACAAAAATACAAATGAAATAAAAAGTGCTTTTCATGATTTTCAGGTAAGTCTAACAGTAAGTTTTCAGGTACAGAAATTGAATAAAGTAATCAAATGTAAAAATAACACTTCACTGTATAAATTAAATATAGATTAATCATTATTAAAGTTACAAAGGTTATTCAGAGAGCTGTGTACATTAAAACACAGAGGGCAGGAATATTAGGCTGCCGTCACTTTAAGAGCTGCATGGCTCCAATATACTTATACACGTTTTCTTTCTAAACTGTTTACGTTTACTTTAGCCATAACCAAATACGTTTAGGATACTCACCAAGAAGATCATTTTGACACATTTTGTGTGAATTTGTCCATTCAAGCACAAGAAGAAGTGAAAGAGAACTCAATGCAGGTTTCTGGGCACATCTTTTGAATGTGTGCGCACAAAACGTCAGAGTTCCCTTTCGCGCCTTCTTGCGATTGATCTGGCAAGTGTAAATGATAAACTTTGATGATGCAGCACAGGCCCGAGCATTGCTTATTGTTGAGCCCTGATTAACATTATATAAAGATTTGATGCATTTCATGACCCCTTTAAAATCTACAAGTAGAAAAAGTAAGAATAGTGCAAGTGTGTGATCACAACAAGACTGTGAAAGTGACTAGTGAGTAGATGAGTTTACCTGTTCAGAGTGATAAGTTCCACCCCTCCACCCCCATGTCACAATCAAGCAGCAACCTCCAGCAGAAGAAAACATGTTTACAGCCTGGTACAAATTGTGGTTTTGGTCTATATATCTAATTTCATGACAACTGTGAGGGGGGTGAATTTTTTTATAACTCATTCGTTTACATTATATAATGCCTTAAAGTTCTGCATAATTAAGGAGGTGTTCACTTTGAGTGACAGGTGGATTGTCGTTTGTCTGCTGTCTGTTAGTCATCACGTCACCTCAGCTCCACCCATGTCCCGCCTCTTTCCCCATTTTAAGTTGAGTGACGCGCAATGACGCGCTGCCAAGATGACAATGGCCAGCTCGACCCTACTTTACGCTTCAAAACGGCTCTTCAGAATCCTATGGGTGACGTCACGGACACTACGTCCATATTTTTTTACAGTTTATGGTCACAACACAGGACAATGCAGAAACTGTTAATGGATTAGTTCACGTTAAAATGAAAATGACCCCCTTAATTTACTCACTCTCAAGCCATCCTAGGTGTATATGACTTTCTTCTTTCAGATGAACACAATATTATTAATTATATTAAAAAAATGTCCATGACTCATTCATTGCCATTTATAAAGCTTGGAAGAGTCCATTGAGTTTGAATGGACTCAATGAGATTCTGCTCCCTTCTGGAGTCTGTGCCTAGCGACCAGTTGATGAATTGCAGTCACTTCCGTATTGGCTTCCTGACAAACTGCGGAAGTTTGCCGCCATAGATAAACATAATAAAGGCTAGATATCTCGTCTGCGCTGCTGGCTAATGGAGGTCGACAGTGTTCAGATCACTCACCTTACATCAGGAACCACAGAGCCCTGCCTGTGACAAGATGGCCGCCGGTGATGACGTTAGAGACTCCGCTGTAAGACATCTAGCCTTTATTATGTATATCTATGGTTGCCGCTTGGTTGTGATGTGCTATCTAAAATTATTTAACAAAACTTTTCTGATTTTTATACATGCATCATACAAAAATTACATATTGAAAGGCTACATGGAATGTTTGTAATTAAATGTCACACCACAGGACCTTAGAACTTAGGATATAGGCTACACTGACTAATATTAAGCATTCTTCTAATCCAGATTTTGCCGTATATGAGATATACTCGTTCCAGTCTCTGTCTGTGGAGTCATACGAGTTCAACAATGACCAGTACGTCGTTTTCGCGCAGCCCAACACTGGAATCTGCACCGTGTTCATTTGGGATCATGTGAACATGCTCTTCAAGACACATTACAACATCACATGTAAGTCAAAAGCTGTAATTAGATTTTTTATTATTTGATTTAATAGAAAACACCAATACAAAAAATGAAAATGAACTATATGGCGATATTCTCTGAAGCAGTGGTTCCCAACCTGTTACACACAGTCTGGTTTCATGAGAGCGACAGCTCAATGTACATTTTTTCAGACACTTAATTCCATGTATATTGCAATTAAATGTAAATGTATGGTAGATTACTTTAGTAGGACCTCAGTACATCTTTATATGTAATTTCACAATTACTTCTATTGTCTTTAAAGTATATTTTAGTTTACCATGAATACTCATCAGTACATGCAATTTAACCATATTTCAATGTCATTTGTTTTGAAAATATTTTTTGTTATGAAGTATATGCGAGTCGACGTATCAAAATAAGTGAACTTTTTAAGGACCAACAAAATTATCGAAATATAATGATTTGAAATGTACTTTGTGCATTCCAGCTCGTTCTGCTGTCTACTGTAAACCTGTGGTCATCAACAACACTCTCTACATGGTTGTGGCTCAGCTCTTTGGAGGATCACACATCTACAAGTATGTGCACTGTTTTTGTTATGGACTCTATTGTAGTGATGGGCACATTCGAAACATTGCATCGTGAAACATTTATGTATCTTTTGTTTGGAATCAGTGGTTTGGACTTTATCAATATTTAAATATTTTGATGTTTCGCCAGTATGCCATTGGCCATTTTTTAACTGATCTTGTGTCAGTTTTATTTTTCATTTTAATTGTAATACTCGTGCGTGTATAATACAAAATACTTAATTGCTTCTAATTGAACTAGTTTATAACAAACAAAACAAGAATACAAATGAATAAAACACAAATTTTACAGGACCGTCATATTTAATGGTATTTAATTATTTGTAGATTACATGAAAACTTTTGAAATTGGTTTTTAAAAGTTGTCATTATGTTTGGACTGAGTTTTCGATGCATTTACATAGGGGTGGGGGATATGTCGTGCATCTCTCTTAGACAGCGCGCGCATAGTGAAATGAGTTGTCTTTTGCTGTTTATTGCGCTTCAATGGTTTAAAATCAACAGTTTTTAAACCGCAATGGTTATAAACTAGGGGTGTAATGATATTCAAACCGAACCGAAAAACTGTGATACTCTCATGTCGAACCGAACGAGCCCCGGGGGCATTTACTTGTGTGTGTCATCAATTTTTATGAAATAAATGTGATTTTTATGAAATAAATGAACTGAACCGTGGCTCCAAAACCGTGACATGAACCGAACCGTGGCATTTGTGAATCGTTACACCCCAATTATAAATGCATACAAACGATAAGCTTTCGTGGCCGCCCAGCACAGCAATGTCACAAGAATGTAACCACTATAGAGACGATAGTCCAAAATCTTTACAAGTTGACAGATTTCTACCGGTTTCTATCATGTCTACCTTTACACTTTACGAAGCAAATGGTTAAGTTGATTCAGAACTTGGAAATTCTTAATGTCTCCCATCACTACTCTCAGATACTGTCTGAATATACTTTGTCTATTATCAGATTTTACCCTAAAGAAATTACAATGCTGTTTTCATTCTTTACTAACTAAAGGTGCAATCAGTAGTTATTTAGCTAGTGTCACCATTGCTGTTCTTCGCATACTTTAAAGGATAGTTCACCCAAAAATGTAAATGATTTTTATCTGCTAATCCCCAGGGTGAGGGCATCCAAGATATAGGTGACTTTGTTTCTTCAGTAGAACACAAATTAAGATTTTTAACTCCAACCGTTGCAGTCTGTCAGTCGTATAATGCATGTGAATGACTCTTAAAAAATAAAGGTACTTTGCCCAGGGTGTATGGTCAAAAGAACCTTTCCATTGCACAAAAGGTTCTTTGTAGTGCAGAAAGGGTCTTTAGACTATAAAATGATTAGAAAAGAATGGTTCTTTAAAGAACCTTTCACAAAATGGTTCAAGGAACCAAAAATTGTTCTTCTATGGCATTGCCGTGAAAAACCCCTATTTGGTTCTTCCTGGCACTTTTATTTTTAAGGGTGGAGAGTAAAAAAATCAGGAATGGTGAGAGAACATAGTGCTTGGTACGATTTTCATCTTTAAACCAAACCTTTTGGGTCTTCAGCCAAAAAAGTTTAAATCCCATCTGGCTAGGGCATTTCCCATTAAGTCAGTAGATGGAGGGAAGACGTTTTATGGCTGTTCGAACGTGTTTTCAACTACCTCTGGAAGTGGTTGAAAGTGAACAAGCTCAAAATGTTTTAGACCCTCTTTACACCTGTATTTAGTGTCGTCTACTTGTGACCAAAACGCATCTTAATACCAGGTGTAAACGGCCTAATTTATTTCTTAATGTGTAAAACATTTTAAAATGGCACCAAACTACTGAATGCACCTTTAATTAGTAAATTATTTCAATACCTCAAAGATTTATATAATATTTGCATGTAAATATATCATCATCTGTTATTATGACATCCCGTTGTTGTTGCCAGATGGGAGGAAGCTCCATTGCGTTTCGTCAAAATCCAGGACATCGACACCACCCGTGTCCGTAAACCCAACTTCATAGAGACTTTCCAGATCGAAGGGGACTGGTATTTTGCTGTCGTCGACAGCTCCAAAGCCGGTTCCACCAGCCTGTACCGCTGGAACAGTAACGGCTTTTACTCTCACCAGTCTCTCCATCCCTGGCACAGAGACACTCACATCGACTTCCTCGAGATGGACGGCAAACCGCGCCTCATACTCTCTAGCTCCTCGCAGCCTCCGGTGGTGTATCAGTGGAACCGCAGCCAACGGCAATTCGTCTACCACTCGCAGATTACAGATTCAGGCGATGTGCAGATGGTGAAGCACTTCTGGCTACGAAAAGTGCTGTATCTCTGCCTCACGCGCTTCATAGGAGACTCGAAGATCCTGCGCTGGGACAACCAGCGCTTTGTGGAGATTCAAACCCTGCCGTCACGTGGCTCAATGGCCGTGTATCCGTTCAGCGTTGGAGTGAGGCAGTACCTTCTGCTGGGGAGCGATTATTCATTCTCTCGGATCTATCTGTGGGACGACCTCACTCAAAGGTTCCAGCCCTTTCAGGAACTGAACATGCTAGCGCCTCGAGGGTTCAGCCTGGTCTCTGTTGACAATAAGGATATTCTGTTAGCAGCCAGTTTCAAAGGGAAGACCATGGCGTACCAGCATCTCGTGGTGGACCTCAGTGCCAAATAGGCTGCTGGAGACATTTTACTGGGGCTGTAAACGCTTAAATGTCAAGAACTGTATAATTTCCACACATTTTCTTCATCTGCTGACACACATGTATTGATTCAGTCATTGCTAAATACACTCACACATCTCAATAAACATGTTAAAACTGATTACCCATTTGGGCCTTCAAAGCTAAATAGACATTTACCATATGCATTGCAATGAATACATGTTGTCTCTAATAGGATGCACATTGTTCAGCAGTTTCATATAAAAAAGGTGAAATTATATTTTTAGACAGATGTTATTCCCTGATTCATGTATCATCATAACATGAAAATGTTGGCTACACTTTATTTGAAGGTGTCCTTGTTACAGTGCAATATTGTATATTTAAGTACCAAGTAATAATCATTAACTTGTACTTACTAGGGTTAGGGGTAGGATTAAGGTTTGGTTGAGGGTTAGTTGCATGTAATTAGGCTACTATAGTAAGTACATGTAACATGAGTAACAAAGACAATGTAAAATAAAGTGTTACCAAAATGTCTTTTAGAATATTATATTATGGTACCAAGAAAAATAACATTTTCATCACTCAATTGAGCTTGACTGTTAAGGCTTTGCTAATCTATGCAGATTATTCCCTGAAAATGCTGAATCATTACTTGAGAACAAAACACCAAACTACTAATTGGTATGTCATTATAAAACATCTGCTGACATCAGCATGTATTGCAATAATTGACTGTGGTGGAAATGTAATTTATTATGCGTCAAAATAAAGTTGAAATATCTGTTTGTCTTGCACATGAATTACTTCTTTTTCAGTTTACCATGATTAATATTATTATTATTATTTTTAAAGGGATAGTTCACCAAGAAAATTATGTCCTTAAATGACTCATCCTCACACTGTTACCATAAGCCTTTTGTTCATCTTCAGAACACAAATGAAGATAAGAGATGAGATTTCTGTCCCTCCAGCTACGTAACTACCACTTTGATGCTTCAAAAAGTTAATTAAGAGATCGTAAAACGAATACAAATGAGTTGAGTGGTTTAGTCTAAATTTAATCTGTTCATCATATAAAGCAACCGTTTCTCTTCAAAAAATGTGGACTTTTATTCACATATTAACATTGATCAGCGAACATAAACAGAACCTCATTGGTTCTTGCTGAAGCTCAAACGTGCTGCGTTACACGAGAATGAGCCTCATTGGTTCTTGTTGAAACTCAAAGGTGCTGCGTTACATGAGAATGAACCTCATTGGTTCTTGTTGAAACTCAAACGTGCTGCGTTACATGAGAATGAACCTCATTGGTTCTTGAGGAAGCTCAAACACGCAGCGCAACACGAGAATGAACCTCATTGGTTCTTGCGGAAGCTCAAATTTGTTGTAACACGAGAATGAACCTCATTGGTTCTCGTATGTCAAGCGAACATGCTTGAGCTTCCGTTTTACCACAATTGATGTGTGGGTTGATGAATGTGTATATGTGAATAAAAGCCTAAATTCAATTTGTTCATCATATAAAGTGATCGAGTCTCTTCAGAAAATTTGGTCTAAACCGCTCAATTCATATGGATTAGTTTTACAATCTCTTTATGAACTTTTTGAAGCGTTAGAGTGCTAGTTGTGTAGCTGTTAATGGAAAGCTCTCAGATTTCATCTGAAATATCTTCATTTGTGTTCTGAAGATGAACGAAAGTCTTGCAGGTTTTGGGTTTGAGGGTGAGTAATTAATGACACAATGTTCATTTCTGGGTGAACTATCCCTTTAAATGCAGACTCTCTGGTTGGGATATATCTTGCCTTTTATGAAAGGCAGCAGAACCATGTCTGATTATAAGTGTGCTGTGATAGGGTATGTGTGTCAATATACACCTACAAAACGATCAAAATGCAATGTAATATATAGTGGAAAACACAAACTTCAAAATGGTAAGTAACAGCAAATCTCTGACCTTGTTTCTCTTACCCTCTCGCAGTTTTTATCGTCCATAGCCTCCACGTCCTCTGCCCTCATGCCAAAGATGAAGAGGTTTTCCTTTCCTTCTTTCTCTGCTATCTATCTCAATAGGTGCCAAGACCGGACATCCATGTGATAGTCAGCTGATGCCTGCAGGGGGCAGTGTGGGGTTTACAATGAAATTATTTAGTGAACTAATTCTGTTCAAAAGTCCTTGAAATTGATGACAGTTAGCAATATTTATTCAAAAAGGCTTTCTTGATAAAAGAAAGTTAAGTATATATAATGGTATAGATTATATCTATAAATTGTTGATTGATTTGATATATATAGCTATTACAAAAGAGACTTTTGAGAACTTTTTTCGTTTTATCATAATCAAATTTAAATATTTCCATGAAACACGTAGCCTATAGCTACATCAATTCAGTAATCAAAGTATTCCTGTGCATTAGCAACAACAACAATAATAGCTATAGCCTAATAATAATATTTTTAGCCCGCTTATTTGACAGAATAGGCTTTGATGTTCCAGTTATTTTCTTCTCTTTTTGTTTTCCTTCAAAACATTAATCATATCGATCCAGTTCACTCAATCAACGTTATCAAATCGTTTTAATAAGGTAATGTGTGTTCAAAAGTGTAATTGTGTCTTAAACGGTTTTATTTGTTTGTTTGTTTTTAAAAGCGCGCGCTTGGAATGTTATGGAATGGAATGGAATGTGGAAGCCTCAATGCGATGACGCCATAATAGCGCACGGCTGTACATTCTCTAGACATTCCATGCACACTTTTAGATCGCGATTGTTCGCTTGCCGTTTCTTTGCTCGTGATTCACGATGACACTGTCACCTACCAAACTGCCGGACAAAATCATCTGGCCCGTTGCTCCTGACGGCTATATCCCCAACTCTGTCGTCAGGAGTAAATTCAACAACGGGCTCCACTTAATGGCACAAGTAGAGGAAGACAAAACTCTCAAATTGAAAAAACAGTTCAACTATCTGCTCAAGAAGCAATTTCCTCTCGAAGAAGAGCAAAAGAACAGAGAAGAAAACCAAGACGGGTTGGAACATGGCATAAAAAGTGTGCCTGGGGAAACTAATATAGGAGCAAGCTTTAAACCATTTCAAAGTGATGTGTCTGTGGAGACAAAGACAGATGCCAAGTTTGCACTTCGAAGAGGTGTAGCCCAGAGACAACACTTCCTTCAGAATCAACAAAAGCTCCTACAGCAAAATGATACTTCTGTAGAGGAACTCCAGACGAATGCTAATTCTGTAGGCGAGCTGAAGAGCAAGGAAGATGGTGAAAAAGACTTGAAGAGCAATGCTTCTTCCAAAAAGCAGGTAAAGAAAGTGGAGAAAAGTAAAAAGGCCAGCTCTAAACTTCCAGAAGATTTGTCCCCAAGGTTGCAGCAGGAGATAGCTTCTTCTATTAAGGAGCCAAGGAAAAGCTGTCAAGACAGTAGACATGTGCCAGAGATTGGGCATCCAAGCCAGAACAGACGGCGGAAGACTAATTTCGCCTTGAAGAAGTCATTTGTGCCACCCCTTCTTTCGATGAGTGACAGAAGGCCTGGTTCTCTCCTCATGTACCTTTATAAAAGGTCAAAAGCAGAATCTTCACCTTCTGAGGATTAGACCACAATAATTAAAATAAATGCATACACAAATTTTATTATTATTTATAATATATTATGGCAATACATGCTGATGAGAGCATGGTTCAATCAGTGTATTGTTTTCCAAATACAATAACTCAACATTTCCAGAGAATAATCTGTGCATTAAGCCTTAAAAGCAAAATCATTGTTTCAAGATTTGACGAAGTGAACCCTATAGGCTACATCTGTATTGACATTGTTATTGAAACAATATAGCGCTGCTGGCTCAAAGAATACCATTTATTATTGTCTAAATAGAATTTCTAATATTTGAAATAAAGTTACGTAGAAAATATATGATATTCATTATGAAAAAAGCATTGGACAAAAATATCTTTGGATTAACTGTACACATTTACATGGTTGCAGTATTTCCATTTTATTGGTTTCATAAGTTCCCATTTTATTTTCAGTAAGACCGTAAGGTTTCATTTAACTGACACTATTTCAGATTCTAAATGACAGATTTCAAATAAATAAAGAAATAAAATAGTTCAAATAAATTCTGTACACTTATCAGTTATATTTATATTTACAAATACTGCAATGAAAAGTGACCGTTGTTTAAATTCACATTACAGTGCTTTATATCAAAGTTATTTATATTTACATGTTTACAATACTGCAGTGCAAAGGATCAAAGTTATTTATATTTACATTACTGCTTTTCAAACTTATTTATATTTACATGTTTACATTACTGCAGTGCATTTTTTTAAAGTTATTTATATTTACATTACGTCAGTGCTTATCAAAGTTATTTATATTAACATGTTTACATTACTGCTGTTACAAGTACACAGGAGGCAGACACAGATGTTAACAGGTAAGGGTAGTTTATTAGACCACAGTAGAGCAGGTGTTGTGGAGCAGGTGAGTAAACTGTTTTTTGGTAGATTAGAAGGTGATGCGAGAGAGAGAGAGTTACTGTCTTTTGTTTTGTAGATGGAAGGACGCTGGAGCCTGGAGGTCGCTGGAGACTGGAGATCGCTGGAGTACTGAGGGACGGACAGGAACACACCCACACAGCAGACAAGGAACACGGAAGGAAGGAGACAGGTAAGTATCAGTAGTAGAGTCCTTGAGGTAAGCATAGCCTGAAGTATATGCGAACGAGACCGGACGTGGAGTGCTGTGTGGTTGTGAGTCTTGTAGTGCTGGTGATGAGCGTGGTGATGAGGTGCAGGTGATGGTGATCAGTACTCTGGGGAAGGAGTGCGCTGTGATTGGTGGAGGGTGGAACCTGACGTGTCTGTGACGGTACCCCCCCCTCCACGGCCCGCTCCAGAGGGCCGAGAACCCCGACGCCGTGGTGGACGTCCTCGACCCCGCGGAGCTGGCTTCTCAGGATGACTGTCGTGAAAGGTCTGGAGTAAACTGGGATCTAAAATGTCGTTCCTTGGGACCCAGGAGCGTTCCTCGGGACCATATCCTTCCCAATCCACTAGATATTCCAGCTGACCACCACGACGTCGGGAGTTCAAGATCTCATTGACCTTGTAGGCCGTACCGTCCTCCAGGATGAGTGGAAGGGGGGGGTTCGGCGGGAACTACATCAGGTCCTGTGGGAGAAACAGAGGGGTGGTGAGCTTTCAGCAGTGAGACATGGAAAGTGGGATGTATACGATACCCTTGTGGCAGACGGAGTTGATAGGTGACTGGATTGACCTGCTTGGTGATGGGGAATGGGCCAATGAACCTGGGACTCAGCTTTTTGCAAGGCAGACGCATTCTGATATCTCTGGTAGATAGCCACACCAGCTGACCAGGCTGGAAGACAGGGGTGTCAGAACGTCGGAGATCAGCTACCATCCTGCGTCTGCGCAGGGCCCATTGCAACTGATGGTGGGCTGAGTCCCAGACCCTCTCGCTCTCTCGGAACCAGTAGTCCACTGCAGGAACGTTGGAGGGTTCCCCATCCCAGGGGAACAGTGGAGGTTGAAAGCCGAGTACGCACTGGAACGGGGTGAGTCCTGTGGTCGACTGTCTCAGAGAGTTTTGGGCGTACTCGGCCCAACCCAGGAACTGGTTCCAAGAGTCCTGGTGGTCATGACAGAAGGTACGTAGGAAGCGGCCAATTTCCTGTACCTTCCTTTCCGTCTGCCCGTTTGACTGTGGATGATACCCCGACGTCAGGCTAACGGCCACACCTAGGAGTGAGAAGAACGATCTCCATACTCTGGATATGAACTGGGGACCTCTGTCTGATACATTGTCCTCTGGTACTCCGAAGTATCTAAAAACTTGGTTGAAGAGTGTCTCAGCTGTTTCCATGGCAGTAGGCAGACCTGGGAGTGGGATCAGACGACAAGATTTAGAGAAACGATCTACCACTACTAGAATGGTGGTATTACCGTCTGAGACCGGCAGGTCAGTGATGAAATCTACTCCTAGGTGTGACCATGGGCGTTCTGGAATGGGTAGAGGAAGGAGTTTACCAGCTGGAAGATGACGCGGAGACTTGGAAATGGCACACTCCCTACAGCCCTGTACCTTCTGACATCCTTAGCCATCCCTGGCCACCAGAAGCGTTCTTTTAGCAACGAGAGGGTTTCATTGACCCCCGGGTGACCAGTACCAAGTGACGTGTGAGCCGAGTGAATGGTGGGAGTGCGTCGTGTCCGAGTGAGGTACAACAAGCCAGGTGGACAGCCCGGCGGAGGGTTCGTGGAGGCATTGGAGGAGGGGATGGTTTCTTCGGACCAGGTAATAGGACTTACGATGAAGGAACGCATGTTTGGCTCCCTCCAACCAATGCCTCCACTCTTCCAAGGCAAGCTTGACTGCAAGGAGTTCCCTGTCACCGATGGAGTAGTTGACTTCCGCCGGGCTGAGCTTGCGGGAGAAGGCGCATGGATGGAGTCTACTGGGCGTCCCCTGCTGCTGCGATAACACCGCTCCCACTCCGGTTGTGGAAGCATCCACCTCCACGACGAAGGGCCTTTCCGGGTCGGATGGACTAGTAGGGGAGCGGTGGTGAAGGCTTTCTTGAGTTGGCTGAAGGCGTTGGTGGCTGCCGGGGTCCAGGACAGAGACTTGGGCTTATTGCGTAACATACCGGTGAGTGGATGAGTGATAGAGCTGTAACCTTTGATGAATCGTCTGTAGAAATTGGAGAAACCTAGGAAGCGTTGGAGTTCTTTTATGGCAGTGGGTTCTGGCCAGGTTGTGATGGACTCCACCTTCCTCTCGTCCATCCGGATGCCACTGTGATCTATGTGGTATCCCAGGAAGAAAACGGATGCTTGATGGAAAGAACACTTTTCGGCCTTGAGGAACAGATGGAACTGACGTAGACGGTTGAGGACCTCCGCAACGTGTTGGCGATGTTCGGCCTGGCTCCGGGAGTAGATGAGGATGTCGATGTAGACTAGGACGAATCGATGGAGAAACTCCCGGAGCACCTCATGGATGAAATCCTGGAATACGGAGGGGGCGTTTACCAATCCATACGGCATGACGAGGTATTCATAGTGTCCAGTAGGGGTAATAAAGGCAGTCTTCCACTCGTCCCCCTCACGTATCCGGATGAGATTGTACGCGCTGCGGAGGTCCAACTTGGTGAACACAGTGGCACCACGGAGATGTTCGAGGGCTGCTGGGACGAGAGGAAGGGGATACCGGAACTTAACAGTGATTTTGTTGAGGGAACGATAATCGATGCATGGCCGCAAGCCTCCGTCCTTTTTTGCCACAAAGAAGAAGCTGGATGCAGCAGGGGAAGTAGACGGCCTGATGTAACCTTGGGGGAGGGCTTCCTGGATGTATTCCTCCATGGCCTTCTCCTCCGGGATGGATAGTGGGTATATCTTACCCCTTGGTACTGGTTCACCCGGAAGCAGGTCGATGGCACAGTCCCATGGCCGGTGTGGAGGCAGCTTGGAAGCCTGTTGCGGGCAGAAGACATCGCTGAAGGGGGTGTAACACTTGGGGACATCGACAGAGCGTTGTTCAACTGGACTTTCGATGGATGTGGCACAGAGAGTCAGATCAGGCAGAGACGAGGATGGAAGAGGAAGTTCAGTTAGACATTGAGAGAAGCAAGTGTCGCCCCACTTCAGGATTTCGCCCGTCTTCCAGGAGATGGTAGGGTTGTGCTGCTCCAACCAGGGGCGCCCCAGAACCATGTCAGCAGTCGAATCCTCCAGAACCAGCATGTGAGCCTCTTCCCGGTGTAAAAGCCCTACTTGGAGAGTGACTGGTCCAGCCACGGTACGGACGTGCTTGCGACTGAGGGGTCTTCCGGTTATTGAGCTGATCCTGTAGGTGGTCGGAGACGGAGTGGTCTTGAGGCGTAACTGGCGGCAGATGGCACCGGAGAGGAAGTTGCCGGCTGACCCCGAGTCGAGGAGCGCGACCACTGAAAGGGAGACATTAGCCAGTCCCTCCAGAAAAACGCGATTATGCGATCGCGTGATTTAACGCATAATCAGCCAAAGTCCGCATATTCATGCGGGGGCCGCATTTTTTCAAATACGCCGCACTTTTGCCGCATAAATTGCCTATTTCCGCGTGCAAAATATGCGGGGCTATCATGATTTCATAATCCCCGCATTTTCGTTGCAAAAAAAGTCATATATATTAGCAGAAAGTTGAAACATTTTCGTTTACTTCACACAAGAGCCGCCATTTCCGCCTGTTGTCATGGGAACGTTTTGAAGTGACGTGATTACCCGACGCGAACGTCATGGAAAAGCTTCAAACCCCGTGGAGAAACCATAGATACCGGTGAAACCATGATGAAGCACAAACTCCCATTGGCCAACAAAAATAACAGCAAAAGAGCAAAGCAGTTTCCCTGTGTGCTGACTGATTTCAAAACACAGCATCATGATTCTTTGAAGCGTTATGAATCAATGAGTCGATTCAGCGGTTTGAAGCGTTATGAATCAATGAGTCGATTCAGCGGTTTGAAGCGTTATGAATCAATGAGTCGATTCAGCGGTTTGAAGCGTTATGAATCAATGAGTTGATTCAGTGGTTTGAAGCGTTATGAATCAATGAGTTGATTCAGCGGTTTGAAGCGTTATGAATCAATGAGTCGATTCAGCGGGTTGGATCGCCAAAGTCACGTATTTCAGCAGTTTGACAGGCGATCCGATTCATGAATCGACTCGATGATTCATAGCATCATGATGCTGTGTTTTGAAATCAGTCATCACTATAGAAGTCGTTATTTAGTTTTTTTTGCACACAATACTATTATCGTCGCTTCATAAAGTTATTGTAGAACCACTGTAGTGAGATGGACTTTGTAACGACGTCTTTAGTAGGCTACCTTTTATGGGTCTTGAGAGTGTACATTGTGCCAATGGAGGCCTTTCTGAGCCATCGGAATTCAACTAAAATATCTTAATTTGTGTCCAACAACATAAAGGGAAGTCATTAATGACAGAATTTTCATTTTTAGGTGAACTAACCCTTTAAGAGATTGCACTTTGTGCATTGGAAGCACTCAAATGTCTGTTTTGTATAGCGACATCTGTAAAACAGGAAGTTATTTATTAATTTTTTCAGAAGTTGTAGCATATTCCTTTTGTAAAGCTACAGAACTTGATTGACTAAATGTTTTGTAAATTTGAGCCATTATTAAGGTCTTCAATAAAACAAGATGAGAACTTAAATATTCCAGCACTTTCTGTGATGTAGTGCTTTTTTTCTCATCAAACCGCAGTTTTTGCAAGTTCCCGCAATTTTATCGCATAAAATTGCATAAATATCCCGCATTTTTCATCGCATTTTTTAAGAAAACGTGCCGCATAATCAAGGATTTTTGCCCGCAACAATCACAAAAAAAAGCCGCATTTTTCTGGAAGGACTGATTAGCGGCAGTAAGGGTGACGACAGTGGTGAGTGGTTTCATTTTATGATCAGCAGGAATAATGGCACTCACCATGGGTCGCGGAGGTCGTGTGGGGCATGCAGCTATGACATGCCCAGGCTCACCACAATACAGGCAGAGACGTTGGGTCAGCCGACGGCGGCGTTCTTCAGGGGTTAGTCGGGAGTTCTCTAACTCCATGGGTTCGTGGGCTGGTTCTGGGGTGCTGACGGGTTCGGATCGGCGGAAGGGCACGTTGAAGGGATACTGGTCCTGGTGCTCTTGGATGCACGCCTGCATGCGAGTGGCGCAGCGAATGGAATGTTGGATGAACTTCTCAAGGCCGATGGAGTCCTCGCATGCAGCGAGATGCAGCCGTACCCGAGGTTCCAATCCTTGCCGAAATGTTGTTATCAGCGCCTGTTCATTCCATCCGCTGACTGCTGCAAGCGTTCTGAATTGCAAAGCATAATCGTAAATAGACATGGATCCCTGTTTTAAATTATAAAGTTTCTCACCAGCTGAAGAATCTGTGATCGGTTTTCCAAACACTTCCCGGAAGTGGGAAATGAACGCTGCATATGATTGCGTTACCGCACCCTGTTGTGACCAGATGGAATCGGCCCACATTAATGCTTTGCCGCTGAGCGGTAATGAAGGCGATCTTGGAAGTGTCGCTCGGGTACAAGTGCGGCTGCATCTCCAGGACCAGTGTGCATTGCAGCAGGAAGCCGGGCCATGGGACTAGCATACGGAGGTAGTGAAGGAGGGTTGTTGACAGATGGGTTAGTGTTCGCTGGTGCAGTTGAATGAACAGTAACTGGAGTGGGTTGTGGATGAAATGTACGCCGAAGCGCATCTACCAATTCCTGGAATGGATCCGGTTGGCTCATACTGGGTCTTCGGTAAGGTCCGGTCTTCTGTTACAAGTACACAGGAGGCAGACACAGATGTTAACAGGTAAGGGTAGTTTATTAGACCACAGTAGAGCAGGTGTTGTGGAGCAGGTGAGTAAACCGGTTGTTGGTAGATTAGAAGGTGATGCGAGAGAGAGAGAGTTACTGTCTTTTGTTTTGTAGATGGAAGGACGCTGGAGCCTGGAGGTCGCTGGAGACTGGAGATCGTTGGAGACTGTAGATCGCTGGAGTACTGAGGGACGGACAGGAACACACCCACACAGCAGACAAGGAACACGGAAGGAAGGAGACACGCTGGAGACAGGTAAGTATCAGTAGTAGAGTCCTTGAGGTAAGCATAGCCTGAAGTATATGCGAACGAGACCGGACGTGGAGTGCTGTGTGGTTGTGAGTCTTGTAGTGCTGGTGATGAGTGTGGTGATGAGGTGCAGGTGATGGTGATCAGTACTCTGGGGAAGGAGTGCGCTGTGATTGGTAGAGGGTGGAACCTGACGTGTCTGTGACAACTGCAGTGCTTTTCAAGTTATTTATATTTACATGTTTACATTACTGCTTTTCAAACTTATTTATATTTACATGTTTACATTACTGCTTTTCAAACTTATTTATATTTACATGTTTACATTACTGCAGTGCAAAGGATTGAAGTTGTTTATATTTACAAATAGGCCTATACAAATACTGAAGTGAAACATCAAAGGTATTCATTTACATTACTTCAGTGCTTATCAAAGTTATTTATATTTGCATGTTTACATTACTGCAGTGCAAATGATCAAAGTTGTTTATATATACATGCAGTGCTTATAAAAGTTATTTGTATTTACATGTTTTCTGTAATGCCATATTACATTAAAATGAGGAAGACGATCAGGGTAAAAAAATCAACTGAATATGTATTAAATAAAGTCAGGTTGAGTAACAGGCATACAGTAACGAAACAGCATATAGGCAACAGTTCCAGGGGCCTGTTTCAATAAGGAGGTTCTAAACCTGAACTCTTAGTTGACTTACTCTGAGTGAAGCACATGCACCCTGACTATGAAAAGCCATGATCAATGGAGCTCCGAAATTATGATTCACCATGGCAACAGCACCCAACAAAAAGATGTTTGCATACTTCCGGGTCAATATTTAAGTTTAATTTTTAATTAGTTTAATTCAGTTTAATTTTCATGGTATCCAAAAGGCAAAAAGAAAAAGAATGTGCAGCTAAAAATAAAAAAATAATTCAATCAGGTAAAGCTTTAAACAGAAATGGTTCATGGGTGTAGGTTTCATGACTTTACAAACATTTGACATATTAAATAAATATCATTCAGTGTCCAATGTTCAGCAGCTTTTCCCTCATAGACCCTTTTCACAGACTGTGATGACGCGTTTTAACGGTCATCAATATCGTAAATCCTGCAAAGTTTATTTGTTCCCTCTTTTTGAAAGTGGTGAAATCACTATTGTGGAGTTTTTCTTTTGCTATTTGAGCAAATGGGGACACAAAAATATATTTAATGTATATACTCTCATTCACCGCTATAAAAGTTAACCCAACTATGATGACTTCCGCTCTGAGAAACCCGGAAATGTGAAAAGGGTCTATGCTCTTTTCACATAATGAAATGTTCTCTGGTCCCACCTGTTACATTTATTAATAGGGTAATATAACATTAACATTTGACTTCTACTCAGGGCAGCCAAACACCAGCACCACTGACAGATGAAGGGGAGATGGAGGAAGAATATTAACATCCAACAGGAAAAAAAAGATGACCATAAAAATTGTAAATAAATGTATTTAACAGCTGTGGTGGTGGTGGTTGTTATGGCAAATATCTCGGACTACCATCTGGCATTCTTCCATCCCATACAGTAATCCATTTTCAGAAAGCGTGATGATGGGAATATGAGTGTCATCAATGCATCCAGCCACTGGAAATCCTAAAGGAAATTCTAATTATTAGGTTACTTGAACTTCTAGGTTCATCAAGTGAACGTCAGGATCCTGTTTACAAGGACATGCCATTTCTGTCACTTTGACAGTGTCCTCATGATGAAAATATGAGCAATGAATGAATGTTCCGCACTGCAAAAAATGCTTTTGTTAAGTGGCAGATAATTTAACTTGTTTGAAGCAAACTTTGCTTACTTTAGATTTAGATTTAATTTATAATTTTTTGATATTTGTACTTGAAATACGACAACAATACTCAGTAAGAAAAGCATTTGTGCAGTTTGAATGAATGAATGAAGTATTTAAACACAGCTGGCGCTTTAAAAAGGGGAGGAGACAGAAAGAAACTCTGGGTTTACCAAAGAAAAACAGGGGGGTATTCCAGAAAGCAGGTTATGTGACATACCTGGGTATGTTTAAGAGTAAGTTAGCGTATAACCTCAACTTTCAGTTCCAAAAACTGAGGTAACTTTCAGGGTATGTAAGCAACCATGGCAACTAAAGCCATGGTTATTGATTAATTATCTGTCACCTGTTCCTCATTGAGTTCATTCACCCTGCATGTGTCTCAATCAGCTCCCTAGTTCAGTAGTCAGGGCACTAATCAGGACACAAGTCAATGGGCTGACTCCCTGATCAGTGCCCTGAACTAGGGAGCTGATTGAGACTGTTACCCTGTGTATTTACTAAGTCCTTCAGTTCATTCATTTCTTGGTATGGGGCCTGTTTCAGAAAGGAGGTTAAGTATGTTAACCCTGAAACGAGGGAAACTCTGAGTTTTCTGTTTTAGAATGGGAGGTATGTCAAACCCGAGAAAGCAGGGTAAGTCAAGCCAGTTTCTAAAAGAGAGGTAACTTATACTCAGAATCAGTTACCAGGGTAACTTTGTGAACCTAACCTGGTCAGGAGCAGGGGGGTAGTCCAGAAAGTAAGGTTAAAGGGTTAGTTCACCCAAAAATGAAAATTCTGTCATTAATTACTTACCCTCATGTCGTTCGACACCCGTAAGACCTCCGTTCATCTTCGGAACAGAAATGAAGATATTTTAGTTGAAATCTGATGGCTCTGAAAGGCCTCCATTGGCTCAATGCACTGTACACTCTCAAGACCCTTAAAAGGTACTAAAGACGCCGTTACAAAGTCCATCTCACTACAGTGGTTCTAAAATAACTTTATGAATCGGCGAGAATAGTTTTTGTGCGCAAAAAAACCCTAAATAACGACTTATATAGTGATGACGATTTCAAAACAAGGCATCATGAAGCTTCGAAGCGTTATGAATCAGTGAGCCGTATGAAGACACCTATGCCTTGGATGCCTTAGGGGTAAGCAGAAAAACATCAAATTTTCGTTTCTGGGTGAACTATCCCTTTAAATCAGTTACATAAAAACATAGACTGGCCTAATTTGATACGAAAAGTAAGACTGAATGCCACTTGCCTAACTGCTAGTGGCTCATACTAGATCTTAAGACACTGTCTTAACATAATGGCTTAGTTTATGCAACTGGCCCCAGGGCTAAATGTTTCTTTGGTCTGGACCAAATGAACAAAGCGAACCAAACTACAAGTGTGAACACCCTGAAATTACGCTACATACTTTCATGGCCCATTTATATTGTGTGTGAAAAATAATAAGTAATATATTATAAAGGTAACATGTTTCCAAAATTAAATGAGTCGTTTTTATTTGGCATTGACTGAACTAAAGCTAAAACTACTTATTTTGAAATAAATAACATGTATGCATGTTCTGTTAAACTATATTTTTGTTTAAAAAAATGTATGTAATGTTCCAGATCCCTGTACTAAACAATACCTTGTTATAATCATTTTTTTTTATCTCTTGTGTATCTTTTTACTCATCTTTCCACTCTTGGCAGAGACCTTCGAGGGAACTCGTTCCGTTGCGACTGCGCATGGAGATGGAGATGGAGAAGACCAACACCTCCGTCCCAGCCATTTACTGCGCCAGTCCTTTTGAGTTTCAGGGTCGACCCATCCATGACCTCACTCCACGTGACTTCAACTGCATAAGTGCAGGTAAAGCCACTCACACACACACTAATTCTGTCAAATATACTCTGGTCAAAAGTATGAGGACACTCCCTTCAAATTCCAGGCTCATTTCAACTGAAAACAAACCTTAAAGTTAAACAGTGCCGCAGGGATGACGTATTTTCGTAGACCAACATGGAAGTTCACATTACCCTGGTTTCCTTGACAAAAAGCCAATATAGAATTTTCCATTGGCTTTTACATTATATAATGTAAACGAATGAGTTATAAAAAAAAATTCACCCCTCTCACAGTTGTCATGAAGGGCAAAATTAGATATATAGACCAAAACCACAATTTTTACCAGGCTGTACACATGTTTTATTCTGCTCCCTTCTGAAGTCTGTGCCTAGCAGCCAGTCGAGGAATTGCAGTTTAAGTCACTTCCGTATTGGCTTCCAGAGAAACTGCAGGAGGTTGACGCTTGGTTGTGATGTGCTATCTAAACTTATTTAACAAAACTTTTCAGTTCCCTTTCGTTCAGTCACTACGACGTACGTTAGTGACTAACGAATGGGGGTTTCGCTTAGAAGCCAATCATCTTCATCGTATTCAACAGTGCCCAATGGCAGTGCCAATGCCATGGGCATGCGGAATTTGCATGCGTAACTCCGCCCCACCTCGTGGGTATATAAGGAAGTACGCTGCGAACATCGCATTATGTTTCTGCTTTGGAGCCAAGAGGATCTCTTCACTCCTACAAGCCTGATCTGAGTCATCGACAGCTTTCGAGACGAGCAGCTTTCCAGAGGCGTTGGTGTTACGGCGCGTTCCAGTGATCATCATACTGCCTGCCTGCTGATCTGCGCAGTGGTCCGCTAGACAGCTGGTGTGTGGTCCCTGGGCGCTTCGGCGTTCTCTGCGAGGCTTTCCTCTCATAAAAGAGCTTACACGTGACGCGTCCTTTTCAGGATGTCTCGTCCGTGTACTTCTGGGTGTGGTCGGTTGCTTTCCTCCTCTGATGGGCACGAACACTGTCTGGTATGTTTGGGCTTTCAGCATGCTCAGACAGCGTTCGCGGATGAGTCATGTTCTCACTGCGGGAACATGACCATCGCAATGTTGCGGTCAAGACTCCATGACCTTCGTACTGAAGTGAGAGTCCCCTCTACCACACCCCGATCTACTGAGTCCCAGAGGCCCAGTACTTCGGCTGGTGGTCAGGGTGACTTGACGGTTACGGTGTGGAACAAAGCCCCGACGCTCATGCCTCGGGCCACACCCCCGTCTTGCACATTGCAACCCGCGAGTGTTCAGATGCAGATCGCGGGGCCGTCTCCGGCCCCCCCGCGCATCTCATTTGGCGCTCCGGAGGAGGATGCGATGTCGATCACCGCATCACAAGGTGGGCTCGAGTCCTCTGGAGATGATGACTCGGCTGTGCTGCCGCCCTCGGGCGTGCCAGCATTGCCCGAGTCAGATCCAGAGCTGACAGCCATGTTGTCTCGGGCAGCCGCGAGTTTAGGGATCGAGTGGAACCCTCCACCCTGTCCCGAACGCTCAAGGCTCGATGATTGGTTTTTGGGGGCTCGCGCTGACACCCGTCAGTCCTTGCCCTCAATACCTTTCTTTCCCGAGCTGCATGAGGAACTCACGCGGTCCTGGAAGTCCCCGTTGTCTTCCCGTGACCGTTCACTGACTTCCTCCGCCTTCTCCGTCCTCGATGGGGCGGCAGCTAAAGGGTACACTGGGGTCCCTCCAGTTGAACGTTCTGTCTACCAGGCCAGGATCCTCAAGGACATGCACGAGGGTGGAGTTGATCCGGGGCTCTTAAATGAGCTGCGTGCCGCCACCGACCTCGCTCTCCGGGCGACGAAGGTGACCGCACGCTCCCTGGGTCAAGTGATGTCCACAAATGTGGTCAAGGAGCGTCACCTGTGGCTGAACCTGGCCGATATGCGGGACACCGAGCGAACCCGGTTCCTCGATGCCCCCATATCCCAGGCCGGCCTCTTCGGCGGGGCGGTTGAGGACTTTGCCCAACAGTTCTCAATCGCCCAGAAGCAGACTGAGGCAATCAAACACGTACTGCCCCGGCGGCCAGCTGCTGCCTCCACCCAGCCGCCGGCACAGTCGCCTCAGTCTGCTCCACGCCGAGGACGCCCTCCTAAGGCTCCCGCCCCTCCCACCCGGTCCAAGCAGCAGCCTTCACCCGGGCCGGGTCGCGGAGGAAGCCGTAGGAAGGCGTCCAAGTCCCCTCAGGCCGCCCCGCGCCCCGCTAAACGCCAGGCCAAGCGGCGCTCCTGAGACGGACGGCTCAGGGATGGGAAATTCTTTCAAGGAGATGGTAGCAGGACCACTCCTTCCCCCGGTGGAGGGCCGGGGGAGAATCCTTTGTTCAGCTGCTGGCCCCCGGGTCAGCAGCACCCTATGTTGGTCAAAGAAAGAATTAACACTCCCATCCCTGAGTCCACAGAGTCCGGTGATGACGGTGCGCGCCACCCACGGGTCCCGCCACTCGCATCCCACTCTGTCGCCAGCCTCCTGGCAGAGCAGACCCCAGTGGAACGCTGGTCCTTCCCTGGTCTCCTCTGTCAGGACGCAGCTGTCAACCGTGCCCCCGCACCGGGACGCCCCACAGCCTCCCATGTCCGGGCCGGTGACGCTGCATCGCTGCAAGCCCACACCGGGTACGTCTGTACCCCGTATGACCCCGCTGGTGCAGTTTCTGGATGTCTGGCTTCAGCTTCCAGGGCTGTCCCGCTGGGTCGAGCGGATCGTCAGGCGCGGCTACGCGATTCAGTTCGCGCAGGTTCCTCCCTGCTTCCGGGGAGTCCGTTCCACCATGATCGGGGCCAACGCCCCCGTCATGCGAGCGGAGATTGCCACCCTACTGGCGAAGGGTGCGATCGAACCTGTCCCTCCAGCCGAGATGAATTGCGGGTTTTACAGCCCGTACTTCATTGTACCCAAAAAGACCGGTGGGCTACGGCCAATCCTGGACCTGCGCGTCTTGAACCGTTACCTTCACCGGTTTCCGTTCAAGATGTTGACAGCGAAACGCCTTTTCGAATGCGTTCGTCCACACGATTGGTTTGCAGCGATCGACCTGAAGGACGCCTACTTCCATGTCTCCATTTTGCCTCGACACAGACCGTTCCTACGGTTTGCTTTCGAGGGGCGGGCATATCAGTACGCAGTTCTACCATTCGGGCTATCTCTGTCCCCTCGCGTCTTTACGAAGATTGCCGAGGCAGCCCTTGCGCCCCTTCGGCAGCACGGGGTCCGCATCCTGAACTACCTCGACGACTGGCTCATACTGGGTCCCTCTCGAGAGCAGGTTTGCGGACACAGAGATCTGGTGCTCCATCACCTAGCCCGTCTGGGCCTTCGGGTCAACTGGGAGAAGAGCAAACTTTGCCCCGCGCAGAGGATCTCTTTTCTCGGTATGGATATCGACTCGGTCGCCATGTGCGCGCAGCTTTCGAGCGAGCGCGCGCAGTCTCTGCTGACTTCCCTTCGACAACTCGAGGGCAAGAGTGCGGTTCCACTGAAACACTTTCAGAGGCTCCTGGGGCATATGGCATCTGCAGCCGCGGTAACGCCGCTCGGATTGCTTCATATGAGACCGCTTCAGCACTGGCTACGCGATCGAGTCCCGAGATGGGCATGGCGGTCTGGCACGCTCCGGGTCCCAGTGACCCGGGCCTGCTTACAGACACTCACCCCGTGGTCGAACCTCAAGTTTCTACGGACCGGAGTGTCCTTAGAACGAGCTTCCCGGCATGTTGTTGTGACAACAGATGCATCATCCACGGGCTGGGGTGCCATGTGCAATGGACAAGCAGCCGCGGGCTCCTGGACAGGACCCCAGCGCCTTCTGCATGTCAATTGCCTCGAGTTACTGGCTGTACGGTTCGCCCTGCACCGCTTCCGAGCGTTGCTGAAGGGTCAACATGTGCTAGTCAGGACAGACAACACGGCCGTAGTAGCGTACATCAACCACCAGGGCGGTCTACGCTCCCACCGTATGTCTCAACTCGCCCGCCATCTCGTTTTGTGGAGTCAGAAGCGCCTGAGGTCCCTTCGTGCTGTCCACATCCCTGGAGACCTGAACTGTGCAGCCGACGAGCTCTCACGGTTTCAGCCTCTCCCCGGAGAGTGGAGACTCCACCCCCAGACGATCCAGCTGATATGGGAACGGTTCGGCGACGCACAGGTAGATCTGTTTGCCTCCCAGGACTCTTCCCATTGCTCCCTGTATTATTCCCTGACCGAGGGCACCCTCGGCACGGATGCACTGGCGCACAGCTGGCCGTCAGGGCTACGCAAGTATGCGTTTCCCCCAGTGAGCCTTCTTGCACGGGTACTGTGCAAGATCAGGGAGGACAAGGAGCAGGTCGTCTTGGTCGCCCCGCTTTGGCACGGCCAGACCTGGTTCCCAGAACTCTTACTCCTTGCGACAGCCCCTCCCTGGCCTATTCCTCTGAGACCGGACCTCCTTACTCAGAGACGGGGCACCTTTTGGCACCCGCGTCCAGCGTTCTGGAAGCTCCACGTGTGGCTTCTGGACGGGACACGGTAGGTTTGAGTAGCCTTCCACCTGCGGTGGTCGCTACCATCACTTCCGCTAGAGCTGAGTCTACTCGACGTCTCTACGCGTTGAAGTGGAACCTCTTCGTCACATGGTGCTCTTCCCGCCAAGAAGACCCCTGGAAATGCCCGATCGGGTCCGTGCTATCGTTTCTCCAGGAGGGGGTGGAGCGAAGGCTGTCTCCCTCCACCCTTAAAGTGTACGTGGCCGCAATATCTGCCTACCACGATCTCCTGGGAGACAAAAAGGTAAGTCAGCTCGACCTGATCATCAGGTTCCTGAGGGGGGCGAGGAGACTGAATCCTCCTCGCTCTCCTCTCGTTCCCTCTTGGGACCTCTCAGTAGTCTTAAGTGCTCTGCAGAGGCCTCCCTTTGAGCCTTTGCGGTCGGCCGAGATTAAGTTCTTGTCTATGAAGACGGCTCTGCTGACCGCATTGGCCTCGCTTAAGAGGGTCGGGGACCTGCAAGCATTTTCGGTTGACGAAGCGTGCCTTGAGTTCGGGCCGGCTAACTCTCACGTGATCCTGAGACCCCGGCCCGGATATGTGCCCAAGGTTCCTACCACTCCGTTCCGAGATCAGGTGGTGAACCTGCAAGCGCTGCCTTTGGAGGAGGCAGACCCAGCCTTGGCATTGCTCTGTCCAGTACGCGCTCTCCGCGCCTACGTAGACATGACGCAGTGTTTCAGGACCTCAGACCAGCTCTTTGTCTGTTATGGTGGAGAGCGGAAGGGAAGCGCTCTCTCAAAGCAGAGGTTGTCTCACTGGATAGTGGACACCATTGTTTTGGCATACCAGCAGCAAGGACGACCATGTCCCCTTGGTGTGAGGGCACACTCCACCCGGAGTGTGGCCTCCTCTTGGGCTCTAGCGCATGGCGCCTCGCTAACAGACATCTGCAGAGCTGCAGGCTGGGCGACACCCAACACATTCGCCAGATTCTACAATCTCCGAGTGGAGCCAGTGTCCGACTATGTACTCGCCCCTAAGGGTGGCCGGTAATGGGCCAGGCTCAGGTGTCTTCGCTTGCTCGCCATTCCACTCCAAGGACTGGATACGTGCGATATTTTCCTCAGGTGAGCTCCCCGAGAGCCCTGAGCTCCTCCAGCACTGTCGACGCCGACATCAGTTCAGTCTGCCCTTTCGAGCCCAGACCCTCATGTCCGGCCAGGTGCTCCGTGTGCATGGTTCCCCTCCGGCGACCCCCACACGAGTATTCCCACCGTAAGCCTCCTCAGTGAGCAGGTGTCTTTCCCTTGGCAAGTCCCTGCCACCCCTAGGGTTAAAAATCCACCTTCGGCTGGTACCCTAGAGATCTTCCATATGCAACCCTCAGCGGGTCATATGTGTATTCTCTAAGTCCTCCCTACGGTAGGCATCTTGGCATTCCCTCACTGGGATATGCTTCCCAGTGTACCTTGGTAATCCTGTGATAAGTGGGAGTCCTAGGGCCTTAAGTGGCGGGATCTCACACTTACGCAGGGCACTGGATGACAGCTGAGTGGCGTTGTTGAATAGGATCCCCCATTCGTTAGTCACTAACGTACGTCGTAGTGACTGAACGAAAGGGAACGTCTCGGTTACGTATGTAACCCTCGTTCCCTGAGGAGGGAACGGAGACGTACGTTTCCTTAGCCACGTCAGCTGTGCTGCCTGGAACGCGGAGTTCAGTCTTGGCTCCTGCAGCAGTAACATAATGCGATGTTCGCAGCGTACTTCCTTATATACCCACGAGGTGGGGCGGAGTTACGCATGCAAATTCCGCATGCCCATGGCATTGGCACTGCCATTGGGCGCTGTTGAATACGATGAAGATGATTGGCTTCTAAGCGAAACCCCCATTCGTTAGTCACTAACGTACGTCTCCGTTCCCTCCTCAGGGAACGAGGGTTACATACGTAACCGAGACGTTCTTCAGTAAATACTGAATAATAACCCCATTAATTACAATAATTATTAACTTTAAAAATAATAACACTGATAACAACACTCTGGGCCTTATGTGCCAATTTCTGGTATCATCTTACCCCAAGGGTCACATAAAAAAAAAAAAAAAAAAAAAATATATATATATATATATATATATATATATATATATATATATATATATATATATATATATATATATATATATATATATATATATATATATATATTTATTTTTATTTTTTTACTTCAATATATATACCTTCAATAACTTTTACTCAACAAATCTGAAAACATTAATGTGTCCATAAAAATCACATATTAACAAATTGATGAAAAAAAAAAACTGATATTCAACATAATGCAATGTCATAGATCACTATTTTCCACAGACACAAAATGAGATCAATTACCCTCAAAACTGTTTCAACTGACTAAATCTCACAAATGTTCAAATTCTGATAAAATGACAAAATTAAAAAATAGCATTAGACATTCATCAAAAGTGCTGAGATGAGACATTGGGTGCGTCTCAATCAGCTCTGGGATTCAGGGCTGACTCCCTGCTCAGTGCCCTAACCACTGAACGGAGCTGATTGAGACGCACCCTTTGTGTCATCTATGGTCAGGAGAAAAAAATTAAGGCGGTACCTGTTCCCTTTATCAAATTTCCCTGCCCTTCATTTGTTACCATGGTTATTGATTAATTAGCTGTCACCTGTTCCTCATTGAGTTCATTCACCCTGCATGTGTCTCAATCAGCTCCCTAGTTCAGTAGTCAGGGCACTGATCAGGACACAAGTCAATGGGCTGACTCCCTGATCAGTGCCCTGAACTAGGGAGCTGAATGAGACTGTTACCCTGTGTATTTACTAAGTCCTTCAGTTCATTCATTTCTTGGTATCTTCTGGGGCCCGTTTCAGAAAGGAGGTTAAGTGAAAACTCTGAGTATGTTAACCCTGAAACGAGGGAAACTTTGAGTTTTCTGTTTCAGAATGGGAGGTATGTCAAACCCGAGAAAGCAGGGTAAGTCAAGCCAGTTTCTACAAGAGAGGTAACTTATACTCAGAGTCAGTTATGGTAACTTTGTGAACCCAACCTGGTCAGGAGCAGGGGGGTATTCCAGAAAGCAAGGTTAACTTACCGTCACATATACCTTGAACTCTCGGTTGATTAACCCAAACCTTGCTTACTTCAAGGTATGCTGGTTCCAAAAAGGAGTCCGGGGGTAAGTTCAGCCAACTCAGAGTATGTTAACCGTGAACACACAAGACATTAAATACATTTATTTACCATTTTTATGGTCATCTTTATTTCCTACAAATACTTTATTCTTTTTCCTGTTGGATGTTAATATTCTTCCTCCATCTCCCCTTCATCTGTCAGTGGTGCTGGTGTTTGGCTGCCCTGAGTAGTAGTAAAATGTTAATGTTATATTACCCTAATTAATAAATGTAACAGGTGGGATCAGAGAACATTTCATTATGTGAAAAGAGCATAGACCCTTTTCACATTTCCGGGTTTCTCAGAGCGGAAGTCATCATAGTTGGGTTAACTTTTATAGCGGTGAATGAGAGTATATACATTAAAGGTCCCATGGCATGGCATTTTTCTATTATTTTATAATGTTTCCTGAGGTGTACTTATATTGTTAGTATGACTTTTACATCATAAAATGTCATAATTTAGAAATAAAAGGCATTTTTTCTATACTGCTGTTTGCCCTGTGGCTGAATGCCCTGCTTCAAGAGGCGTGTCTGCTGTGAGACTTCAGTAAAAACGCCCACTGTTGTGATTGGCTGACATCTTTGCATTTTAAATGAGCGGAGGGGCGTGGTTTAATGAGGTCTACGAGGCACGAGCAGGCACGAGCTGCTGCCAGAGAGACGGATGGACCTGAGTTCACTTCACATCAGTTCTCAGCATGTCTGAACTGTTGTAGTTACAGCATATACTTCAGGTTATTAGTCTATTTCTAGTCGGAGGGACTGTCACTCATGTCAGAAAGTTAGTAACTTTAGTAAATTATGGATCAGCGCTGACTGGAGACGCGAACCGTTTAGAACGATTCAGTCCGATTTGGTGAACTGATTCGGTTCACTAAAAAGAACTGGTTCAAAAGAAAGATCGTTCGCGAACCGGATATCACTAACGTACCAGAGATGGAGCTCAGCGATCGCTAACAAAGTTATTTATTGTAACTACTGAGTTATGAGAGCGCTGTCAGTCAGCGCGAGTTTATTGTGTTTGTATCTGAGAGTTCTGAATAAACACGAGTCCCAGTCACACCGAGTCCGTCTTCATCATTATTACCAATTTTGTAACACATGCAAAGTACCATTACAGCTGTCGAGATGAACGAGTTATGAGTAAGTGTTGATAATACCATTATTTTTAAAATAAAATAAAAGCGTCAGTGACGCGCGTTGAGTACACAGCGCAAACAAATACACAACAGCAGTAATCGAATGTAATCCAGTTTATTGTGGGGCTAGGCTGGCTAGCCCGAATATGCTCACACTTACCCCCCGTCTGCTTAATCTCACGCCGCGTTTGGTGCCTCCGCTGTGGGCCAGATGCAGTACTGGGGGTCGGGGATGTTGAAGGCCACCGGCCAGTGCAGCCCGAGCTTCGGCGTGTGCGTGATGTTTTTTTCTGCCGATGTTGAGCAGAAACTCATGACTGTATGCACATTTTAGAACCGATAGACGTACTGTATGCACATTTTAGAACCGATAGAGGACTTACAAAAACACTGACTCACAAGATAGAAAACACCGTTCTGTCTGGAGAGAGAGAAGCGGCACCGTGTGCACGAATAATAAATAATTAGCTACACATCAGAAATCACTGATCACAGATCAGAAGGAACTGAAAAAAGACTTCTGTTTTCATTTGTACATCCAAACACTGAGAAACTGCCACCGTTCACTCGTTCACAAGTAATGATCTCGTGAGCGTTTGCATGGGCGTGCCAGATTCTCTGGGCGGAGGAAAGGGAGGTAACCGTTCCTGCTTGGACGTATAAAAAAAAAATAAACTTTGCAGGATTTACGATATTGATGACCGTTAAAACGCGTCATCACAGTCTGTGAAAAGGGTCTATGAGGGAAAAGCTGCTGAACATTGGACACTGAATCATATTTATTTAATATGTCAAATGTTTGTAAAGTTATGAAACCTACACCCATGAACCGTTTCTGTTTAAAGCTTTACCTGATTGAATTATTTTTAAATTTTTAGCTGCACATTCTTTTTCTTTTTTTTTTGCCTTTTGGATACCATGAAAATTAAACTGAATTAAACTAATTAAAAATTAAACTTAAATATTGACCCGGAAGTATGCAAACATCTTTTTGTTGGGTGCTGTTGCCATGGTGAATCATAATTTCGGAGCTCCATTGATCATGGCTTTTCATAGTCAGGGTGCATGTGCTTCACTCAGAGTAAGTCAACTAAGAGTTCAGGTTTAGAACCTCCTTATTGAAACAGGCCCCTGGAACTGTTGCCTATATGCTGTTTCGTTGCTGTATGCCTGTTACTCAACCTGACTTTATTTAATACATATTCAGTTGATTTTTTTACCCTGATCGTCTTCCTCATTTTAATGTAATATGGCATTACAGAAAACATGTAAATACAAATAACTTTTATAAGCACTGCATGTATATATAAACAACTTTGATAATTTGCACTGCAGTAATGTAAACATGCAAATATAAATAACTTTGATAAGCACTGAAGTAATGTAAATGAATACCTTTGATGTTTCACTTCAGTATTTGTATAGGCCTATTTGTAAATATAAACAACTTCAATCCTTTGCACTGCAGTAATGTAAACATGTAAATATAAATAAGTTTGAAAAGCAGTAATGTAAACATGTAAATTTAAATAACTTGAAAAGCACTGACGTAATGTAAACATGTAAATATAAATAACTTAAAAAAATGCACTGCCGTAATTTAAACATGTAAATATAAATAAGTTTTAAAAGCAGTAATGTAAACATGTAAAAATAAATACGTTTGAAAAGCAGTAATGTAAACATGTAAATATAAATAACTTTGATCCTTTGCACTGCAGTAATGTAAACATGTAAATATAAATAACTTTGATCCTTTGCACTGCAGTAATGTAAACATGTAAATATAAATAAGTTTGAAAAGCAGTAATGTAAACATGTAAATATAAATAACTTTGATCCTTTGCACTGCAGTAATGTAAACATGTAAATATCAATAACTTTGATCCTTTGCACTGCAGTAATGTAAACATGTAAATATAAATAACTTTGATAAGCACTGAAATAATGTAAATAAAAACCTTTGATGTTTAACTTCATAGGCCTATGTAAATATAAATAACTTTGATATAAAGCACTGTAATGTGAATTTAAACAACGGTCACTTTGCATTGCAGTATTTGTAAACATGTAAATATAAATATAACTGATAAGTGTACAGAATTTATTTGAACTATTTTATTTCTTTATTTATTTGAAATCTGTCTCATTTAGAATCTGAAATAGTGTCAGTTAAATGAAACCTTACGGTCTTACTGAAAATAAAATGGGAACTTATGAAACCAATAAAAAGGAAATACTGCAACCATGTAAATGTGTACAGTTAATCCAAAGATATTTTTGTCCAATGCTTTTTTCATAATGAATATCATATATTTTCTACGTAACTTTAGAGTAACTTTATTTCAAATATTAGAAATTCTATTTAGACAATAATAAATGGTATTCTTTGAGCCAGCAGCACTATATTGTTTCAATAACAATGTCAATACAGATGTAGGGTTCACTTCGTCAAATCTTGAAATAATGATTTTGCTTTTAAGGCTTAATGCACAGATTATTCTCTGGAAATGTTGAGTTATTGTATTTGGAAAACAATACACTGATTGAACCATGCTCTCATCAGCATGTATTGCCATAATATATTATAAATAATAATAATATTTGTGCATGCATTTATTTTAATTATTGTGGTCTAATCCTCAGAAGGCGAAGATTCTGCTTTTGACCTTTTGTAAAGGTACATGAGGAGAGAACCAGGCCTTCTGTCACTCATCGAAAGAAGGGGTGGCACAAATGACTTCTTCAAGGCGAAATTAGTCTTCCGCCGTCTGTTCTGGCTTGGATGCCCAATCTCTGGCACATGTCTACTGTCTTGACAGCTTTTCCTTGGCTCCTTAATAGAAGAAGCTATCTCCTGCTGAAACTCATCTTTCTCCTGCTGCAACCTTGGGGACAAATCTTCTGGAAGTTTAGAGCTGGCCTTTTTACTTTTCTCCACTTTCTTTGTCTGCTCTTTGGAAGAAACATTGCTCTTCAAGTCTTTTTCACCATCTTCCTTGCTCTTCAGCTCGCCTACAGAATTAGCATTTGTCTGGAGTTCCTCTACAGAAGTATCATTTTGCTGTAGGAGCTTTTGTTGATTCTGAAGGAAGTGTTGTCTCTGGGCTACACCTCTTCGAAGTGCAAACTTGGCATCTGTCTTTGTCTCCACAGACACATCACTTTGAAATGGTTTTAAGCTTGCTCGTATATATACACTTTGTTTGCCATGTTCCAACCCGTCTTGGTTTTCTTCTCTGTTCTTTTGCTCTTCTTCTTCGAGAGGAAATTGCTTCTCGAGCAGATAGTTGAACTGTTTTTTCAATTTGAGAGTTTTGTCTTCCTCTACTTGTGCCATTAAGTGGAGCCCGTTGTTGAATTTACTCCTGACGACAGAGTTGGGGATATAGCCGTCAGGAGCAACGGGCCAGATGATTTTGTCCGGCAGTTTGGTAGGTGACAGTGTCATCGTGAATCACGAGCAAAGAAACGGCAAGCGAACAATCACGATCTAAAAGTGTGCATGGAATGTCTAGAGAATGTACAGCCGTGCGCTATTATGGCGTCATCGCATTGAGGCTTCCACATTCCATTCCATTCCATAACATTCCAAGCGCGCGCTTTTAAAAACAAACAAACAAATAAAACCGTTTAAGACACAATTACACTTTTGAACACACATTACCTTATTAAAACGATTTGATAACGTTGATTGAGTGAACTGGATCGATATGATTAATGTTTTGAAGGAAAACAAAAAGAGAAGAAAATAACTGGAACATCAAAGCCTATTCTGTCAAATAAGCGGCCTAAAAATATTATTATTAGGCTATAGCTATTATTGTTGTTGTTGCTAATGCACAGGAATACTTTGATTACTGAATTGATGTAGCTATAGGCTACGTGTTTCATGGAAATATTTAAATTTGATTATGATAAAACGAAAAAAGTTCTCAAAAGTCTCTTTTGTAATATATATATCAAATCAATCAACAATTTATAGATATAATCTATACCATTATATATACTTAACTTTCTTTTATCAAGAAAGCCTTTCTGAATAAATATTGCTAACTGTCATCAATTTCAAGGACTTTTGAACAGAATTAGTTCACTAAATAATTTCATTGTAAACCCCACACTGCCCCCTGCAGGCATCAGCTGACTATCACATGGATGTCCGGTCTTGGCACCTATTGAGATAGATAGCAGAGAAAGAAGGAAAGGAAAACCTCTTCATCTTTGGCATGAGGGCAGAGGACGTGGAGGCTATGGACGATAAAAACTGCGAGAGGGTAAGAGAAGAGAAGGTCAGAGATTTGCTGTTACTTACCATTTTGAAGTTTGTGTTTTCCACTATATATTACATTGCATTTTGATCGTTTTGTAGGTGTATATTGACACACATACCCTATCACAGCACACTTATAATCAGACATGGTTCTGCTGCCTTTCATAAAAGGCAAGATATATCCCAACCAGAGAGTCTGCATTTAAAGGGATAGTTCACCCAGAAATGAACATTGTGTCATTAATTACTCACCCTCAAACCCAAAACCTGCAAGACTTTCGTTCATCTTCAGAACACAAATGAAGATATTTCAGATGAAATCTGAGAGCTTTCCATTGACAGCTACACAACTAGCACTCTAACGCTTCAAAAAGTTCATAAAGAGATTGTAAAACTAATCCATATGAATTGAGCAGTTTAGACCAAATTTTCTGAAGAGACTCGATCACTTTATATGATGAACAAATTGAATTTAGGCTTTTATTCACATATACACATTCATCAACCCACACATCATTTGTGGTAAAACGGAAGCTCAAGCATGTTCGCTTGACATACGAGAACCAATGAGGTTAATTCTCGTGTTACAACAAATTTGAGCTTCCGCAATAACTAATGAGGCTCATTCTCGTGTTGCGCAGCGTGTTTGAGCTTCCTCAAGAACCAATGAGGTTCATTCTCATGTAACGCAGCACCTTTGAGCTTCCTCAAGAACCAATGAGGTTCATTCTCGTGTAACGCAGCACGTTTGAGCTTCAGCAAGAACCAATGAGGCTCATTCTCGTGTAACGCAGCACGTTTGAGCTTCAGCAAGAACCAATGAGGTTCTGTTTATGTTCGCTGATCAATGTTAATATGTGAATAAAAGTCCACATTTTTTGAAGAGAAACGGTTGCTTTATATGATGAACAGATAAAATTTTGACTAAACCACTCAACTCATATGTATTCGTTTTACGATCTCTTAATTAACTTTTTGAAGCGTCAAAGTGGTAGTTGTGTAGCTGGAGGGACAGAAATCTCATCTCTTATCTTCATTTGTGTTTTGAAGATGAACAAAAGGCTTATTATGGTAACAGCGTGAGGATGAGTCATTTAAGGACAGAATTTTCTTGGTGAACTATCCCTTTAAAAATAATAATAATAATATTAATCATGGTAAACTGAAAAGGAAGTAATTCATGTGCAAGACAAACAGATATTTCAACTTTATTTTGACGCAAATTACATTTCCACCACAGTCAATTATTGCAATACATGCTGATGTCAGCAGATGTTTTATAATGACATACCAATTAGTAGTTTGGTGTTTTGTTCTCAAGTAATAATTCAGCATTTTCAGAGAATAATCTGCATAGATTAGCAAAGCCTTAACAGTCAAGCTCAATTGAGTGATGAAAATGTTTTTTTTCTTGGTAACATAATATAATATTCTAAAAGACATGGGCCAGTTGCATAAACTAAGCCATTATGTTAAGACAGTGTCTTAAGATCTAGTATGAGCCCATAGCAGTTAGGCAAGTGGCATTCAGTCTTACTTTTCGTATCAAATTAGGCCAGTCTATGTTTTTATGTAACTGATTTAAAAAAAATTATGAACAGTCTTAAAGAAAAAAAATGTATGTTTAACTTGTAAGACTAGTCTTAACGGTTTATGCAACCGGCCCATTCAGGGCTAAATGTTTCTTTGGTCTGGACCAAATGAACAAAGCGAACCAAACTACAAGTGTGAACACCCTGAAATTACGCTACATACTTTCATGGCCCATTTATATTGTGTGTGAAAGATAATAAGTAATATATTATAAAGGTAACATGTTTCCAAAATTAAATGAGTCGTTTTTATTTGGCTTTGACTGTACTAAAGCTAAAACTACTTATTTTGAAATAAATAACATGTCTGCATGTTCTGTTAAACTATATTTTTGTTTAAAAAAATGTATGTAATGCTCCAGATCAATACCTTGTTATAATAATTTTTTTTTTTTCTCTTGTGTATCTTTCTACTCCTCTCTCCACTCTTGGCAGAGACCTTCGAGGGAACTCGTTCCGTTGCGACTGTAAGATCAAATGGTTGGTTGACTGGATGGAGAAGACCAACACCTCCGTCCCAGCCATTTACTGCGCCAGTCCTTTTGAGTTGCAGGGTCGACGCATCCATGATCTCACTCCACGTGACTTCAACTGCATAAGTGCAGGTAAAGCCACTCAGACACTCTTGAGATCTGTAATTCTGTCAAATATACTCAAAAGTGGTCAAAAGTATGAGGACACTTTCTTCAAATTCCAGGCTCATTTAAACTGAAAACAAATCTTAAAGTTAAACAGTGCCGCAGGGATGACGTATTTTCGTAGACCAACATGGAAGTTCACATTACCCTGGTTTCCTTGACAAAAAGCCAATATAGAATTTTCCATTGGCTTTTACATTAATGCATTCTGTGACCAACAAAAGTTTATGATCAGGGTTCACCTCTATGGCCCGGTCGGACTATAAAAATATATGGACGTATAGTGTCCGTGACGTCACCCATAGGATTATGAAGAGCAGTTTTGAAGCGTAAAGTAGGGTTGAGCTGGCCGTTGCCATCTTGGCAGCGCGTCATTCCCGGATAACACAAAACAGGCAAAGAGGCGGGACGTGGGTGGAGCTGAGGTGACGTGATGACTAACAGACAGCAGACAAACGACAATCCACCTGTCACTCAAAGTGGCCACGCCCTTAATTATGCAGAACTTTAAGGCTTTATATAATGTAAACGAATGAGTTATAAAAAAAATTCACCCCCCTCACAGTTGTCATGAAGGGCAAAATTAGATATACTGTATAGACCAAAACCACAATTTGTACCAGGCTGTACACATGTTTTATTCTGCTCCCTTCTGAAGTCTGTGCCTAGCGGCCAGTCGAGGAATTGCAGCTTAAGTCACTTCCGTATTGGCTTCCAGAGAAACTGCAGGAGGTTGACGCTTGGTTGTGATGTGCTATCTAAACTTATTTAACAAAACTTTTCTGATTTTTCTATAATTATTAAACATGCATCATACAAAAAATACATATTGAAAGGCTTCATGGAATGTTTTTAAATAAATGTCACACCACAGGACCTTTTAAAATGGGGAAAAATGTACTGGAAATGGCAGTTACAGAACTTAGGATATACACTGACTAATATGAAGCATTCCTCTAATCCAGATTTTGCCGTATATGAGATATACTCGTTCCAGTCTCTGTCTGTGGAGTCATACGAGTTCAACAATGACCAGTACGTCGTTTTCGCGCAGCCCAACACTGGAATCTGCACCGTGTTCATTTGGGATCATGTGAACATGCTCTTCAAGACACATTACAACATCACATATAAGTCAAAAGCTGTAATTAGATTTTGTATTATTTGATTTAATAGAAAACACCAATACAAAAAATGAAAATGAACTATATGGCGATATTCTCTGAAGCAGTGGTTCCCAACCTTTTACTCACAGTCTGGTTTCATGAGAGCGATAGCTCAATATAATTTTTTCAGACACTTAATTGCATGTAGATTGCAATTAAATGAACATTTATTGTAGATTACTTTAGTAGGACTTCAGTACATCTTTATTTGTAATTTCACTATTACATCTATTGTCTTTGAAATATGGTTAAAGTGCATGTACTGACGAGCATTCATGGTAAACTAAAATATACTTTAATGTCATTTGTCTTGAAACTTGTTTGTCTTGTTTAAATATAAATGTAATTGCAATTTAGTACATTTAAAATATATTTACTTTGAATGTAATATTTAAAAACTATCATAATTAAAAAGTACTTTACATGTGCTTTAGTACACTGTCAGAAAAAACGGTACGGTTGGGGTCCGTTTGTGAACACTTAGGGTACAAATGGTGAAGTTGTACCCTCAATAGGTCATAATTACACCTTATGGTACTCATATGTACCATTTTTGTGGTAAAAAGGTACACATATGTTTCCAACTGTCAAAGGGTCCATGTTTGGACCATTTAATCCACAAATAAAGGTCCAACTTGTGTGACAAAAGGAATAAGCCAAAGTGTATGAAACAGTAAAAGCTTTTTACTTAGAATAAACATCCACAGTGATCTGATCTGAACGATTCAGTGAACAAAAATTGATTCAACCAAAACTAGATTAAACATAGAGCAAGATATTAATTTTCATAAGTTTTTGGTTATTTGGAAGAGATGTAACAAAATAACCAAATATATTTAAAAGCCCACACATCTTTACTGACTAATTTTGCACATGACATTTTATTGATCAAAGTATCAAGATATAACTTTTAAACATAACGCAACTGTGTTAAAGTATAGGCCTGTATTGTTATTGTAATTTTAAACTAATATAAAATCTGATAAAATCTAATATAAAATCTAAAATGTTCTATTTATTTAGAGTTAAACAAATACATGTACTTATCTTTCTTAGCAAACGCACAGCGTAGACGAAATTATTTAACGTTTATTTAACATTAGGCCTATATGTGTACTTTTACATAGCCTCAAAGATCAAGCCTTCTTTAAATTCGTGTCGTCCAATGGGATTGTAGCCCGCGCAGTGCATGCGCGCAAAGAAGTTGAGATTGCATGACGGTTATTCGACATCAGGGCTGTCTCACTTCTGACGCTGTCGACGGAGGATCTTCTTCAAAAATTAAAAGAAGCTGGAATACATGTTACTGAAGACGAAGCAAAGAAATTCAGAGGTAAGTTTAGTTTTAAGTAACTTTACTGTGGAAATTCGTTGGTTCCCTTTCGAGTCATGTTCACCTTGACATTGCGTCTGTAGCTAGGCCTGCTTGACGCGTGAGGGAAAAATACCTTCGAAAACAATGACCTGACAAAACCAACGCATTGCTATTAAGTTTTAAGCTTATTGTTATTATTACAGTTGTTTTTATCCATAAGTTAAGATATAACTTTTCTCATAACGTATAACGTTACTCTACCGCGAGACATTGCTCAATACGCTGTGAAAAAAAGCTATGAAACGGCCATATAATCAGATTAAAACATCGCGTTTTGTGTGTTTTGCTTTCTATTCACTAAAGCTGGGTCTCATTATGGAACCACAGATTTATAAATTCAATTTCCTAGAATTTTCTTATTAATCTAACGTTAAGTTATACGTGTTCTCTCTGGACGCGAGCGAATGCATGTCCGGTTTAATTTTAACGCCTCTCCTGGTCAGTCTGAAATTAAATCATCTAACTTACGAATATTATCCGTGTTGACAAAAGCGTTGACAATGCGTTGTTCTTTGAGCTGCTAATTTAAAGGATTTTGCACTAATCACACTCTGAAAAAAAGTTAATTTCTCTGTTAGTACGTTCAAAGGTACATATTGGTACCTTTTAGATTTTGTACCTTAGGGTACTACCCAGTGACATTTTTGTACCTTTTTTCAAGGGGTGTAAAAGTAAGTTAGAGTTATTCAGAATTGTTCTATACTGATGAATGTTCATCGAAAAATACATTGAATTTATTGTTGCTGTTAAAACATCCAGCTCACACTGATAAATCTTTTTTTCTTCTTCCATTTTTCAGAAACTGAGGTAGATGGGGAAACAATAGAGTGTGGCCTCACAGAGAACATTATCTCATATTTATTTCAAAGGTCCTTTAAAAAAAACAGGCCAAATGTTACTAATTTTTACACGAGGTGAAGGAGGTGGTAGCACTAACACTAGAACCAGTGCCAGCAGAATCCTGTCAACAAACTTCGACTACAGAAAAGTAAGTATAACATTGAGGTTTGTGTATTATATTTGCCTTATGTTTAGTGATTGACCGAGATTTTTATTATTTTTTTTAATGCCTGATGCCTATATTTTAGAAATCAGGGTAGCCAAGCAGCACACACAAAGAATCTGTTAGCATGCTAAACGTCCAAAATGTGGAGTTATTATATTTATAGCATTTGATACAGTTAAGTAGTGCCCAATTTTTTAAAAAGCGTGCAGAACACCATTTTATTTGGTTTCTATGTAAACTGAAATAGTAAATCACAGCAGCACAATTTCTATTCAGGGACAGCTGAAAAGAAAGAAAACATAACGAGACACTTGCCTCTAAACAACGAGACGGCAGCGTGATTATTTGGAATTTTACAGCAAATTTTTACACAGCACTAGAATACGGTTGGCAGTCCCATATTTTGTGCTTCTCAGCGCTGTCAGAATAAAACATTGGCCAAACAGAAAAACATAAACCGATGGCGAAATTTATAAATGCCAATTATCGGACAATATGTCGGCTTTGGCAATATATCGGCCAACCACTACTTATCTTCATTGGAACATTAGTAACCGTATGCATGTGTCACAGTAGAAAAATGTTAAGCATTGTGGCTAATCATCAGTATTACTACAAATGCAAGTTCTTAACTACTACCCCTTCCTCACTGCAGAAATGCAACTAGTGGCAGACTGCCTGGTGGATTTGCCATTCCAGCCTTTCCTAGAGATCTTCAGGCCAAGCTTGATAACAAAGAACCATGCCAGAAGTCATAGATGAAGGATAGACACAGAATCATTAGAGTTCTTCATGAAGCCATGATAGAACACACAATGTAAGTCAGCAACTTGTAAAGCAACATAAATACTTTGAATGCATATCTGAAGCAGTGCTTCGTTGACATGCATTTGAAGTATTTGTTACTTAAAAGTAATAAGAATTAAAAAGTTATTTTTTATTATTAAAGAAGTTTCTAAGGGGCCAATTGGTTTTAATTTAATCTTTCAGGTATCCAACCAATGCAGAATATGTGCAGGTGGCAAAAGCACTTATTGTGAAATACCCTTTCCTAAAGGATCTTGAAGGGAATGTAAGTTACAAGGAGTGTTAGACTTTATATCATGTAAACTGACTTTACCAGTGTAAATAAGAGTTACTTAAAGGGCATATTGCAGGTTAGAGACTCCAGTGAGTCAATGTATAGAAAAATAATGTAGGAACTAGATTTTCTTTAAAATATACTTTAAAATACACTATTAAGGCTTTTGGAGTCGTTTTTGTGAGAAAATTTTACTTCCGCATCTAAAAACGCCAAAACCGGACGTGACATAACGAGAGGGAGTGCAGTGAATTTCAACGATAGGAAAACAATGGATCGCCATGACAGCTCGGACGCTGAGGACATTATAAATGTTTATTAATACTCATATGGCAGACCACAGCCATACAATTATGACACACAATTAGGGACAGACCAGGATTAGACAGAACAACGATTACAGGAGACAGATTGAGTATTTATGTGAGGAGAAACAGTGGAGAACAGCGGCAGGTGTCTCGAAGAGAGACCAGTGGTAGCTAGATAAAGCTAGCTAACGTTATGATCACTGTGCTCAGATTACAACACTGTACTGATTATTATCATGTATCAGGCAATAGCAAAGCTGGTAACGTTATTGTCATCTAGTAAGTTATTGATTTACTTACCAATAACAGAAACTTATAGGCTCTGACCATCAGGAAAAGTCACACTCGTTAATATCCGTCCACACTAAACGTTATGTGATATAACGTTAGCGGTTTCTCATCACGACTGATTTGGTAACTTACAAGACTCACGCCACGGTGCACAGTTCACGTTTTCTCCGAGCTACATCTCCCGCCGGATCCGGTACCGTCACATCTCCCGCCGGATCCGGTACCGTCACATCTCCCGCCGGCCGCCGAACCACATACAGTAACGTTGTGTTATTGTGTTTATCCTTTATTCATTAATTCTGTATTATGGGTTTATTTCGTGCCGATTCACCGCTAGTGTGAGGATGTATATGACGTTATGATAATGTATTTGAGTGAACTTGAATGTGCATACATGGCATGAATAAAATCACATAATTCAGAACTTTTTTTCGAAAAAGTGTGAGACTGTATTCATTTGTGTTAATGTACATACTTTGTATTCATTAATGTAAACACGACGGCAAAGAAGCATCGCGTGTGGATGTTCATCCTTTAGGCAAGGTACACACTGGCTGCGTGACACGTGCGGCTCGAGCCATGCCGAAAGCGCGTGCTAGAAATAGAACCGATGCGAAACGCAAGTGTGTTGGAAGCGTTTCCAGGCAAAATAGAATAGGAAAAGCTGTTTGTCATTTTGACACTAATACATATTAATAAATGACATTTTTATGTGTGAAAGTCTCTAGGTTTTTACATAAATGCAGATATAATTGTAATTAAAAAAATGTATATAATATCGATTTTCAAATATTGCACCTGCCAATGCAGAACAAAATATTTTGTAGCCTATTCGGCCGTCAATACTGCCGAGTGCTGACGTTGTCTTTGCTGTATCAGTAGGCTATATATTTATCTAAATATTTATTTATATATTTTATGACATGAAGTATAGGCCTTCGTCACCTAGCAGCAGCGGCGCCGCGTCAGACACGCTTCTGGTGTGCAAAGACACAGAAAACGCCACGCAGCTGAAACGCAACAGAAACGCCACGCTTGCAGTGTGTAGCAGGTCTACAGATAGAAAACGCCACGCTCACGTCACGCAGCCAGTGTGTAGCCGGCCTTACATGAGTATAACAATGTTTGACTCCATCATATCGCTGGGATGATAATCCTCCGGTCTAAAGCACTATACACACCACCGTGTGTTTTGAAGCAGATGCGCGAAGGGAAGTCCCGTTTCTTCACCTGCACAAAACGCCACCATGCAGAATTCCTAACTTAATTTTTTTTAGGAAACCTGTGGACTCGATGCCCTGACAGGCTGGATAATAATTTACCATGACAATGATAAATTGGAATAGAAAAACTACCGAAAATACACAGACTCTACTGAATACCAACCTATTCTGCACTGAGCCAACGCAGAGCTCGGCGAACCACTCCCTCTCGTGACGTAATATGACGCGATGTTGAAAAAAAAAGCGCTTTTTCCAAGCGGCCAACAAAATGGCCACTTTATCTACTAAATTTGTGCTCTTATGTCTTTTTAAAACATTTTAAATCCTGCACTACCTTTTCATATGGTATTTTCATACAAGGTTATATATTAATCTCGAAAAAAATTTAACCTGCAATATGCCCTTTAAGGTTATTACATGAATGAGTCTTAACAATTTTAATTGTTAGAAAGTGGTGGATTCTGTTTATATGCATTTAAAAAAAATGACATGTCAAAATATCTTGACTGTATTCCATGAACTATACCATATTTTTCCCTTATCGTGTTAGCACACTTGGCACCAGTCCCTCAAACGCAAATTTAAAGCTGAGCGTGCACCTCTGGTCCATGAAGATGAGGTGAGAAAGAGTAAGGAGAAGTTTGGGCACAAAAAAGTGAGACTCCCTGAACAATCTCCAGCAGGGGTAAGTGAATTCCTGTATTTAAAATTGGTTATTAAACAAATAAAATTTGACAACTAAAGAGTAATTTATTTAAACAGTATACAGTAGGTTATCTGCCTTTCAGCCGTGGATAACAACTTTATTCAACAATATCATCTCTTCTGTGTCATTCTCATGCGCAGTTTACATTCAGCACTTCCAGGTTCTGCGTCAGAATGCCGGCTCTTTATTGGCCGATGCTGTTAGCCTGAGCAGCATGACGTATGCATGTGATACTTGCTGACTCGGGTGTCAGCCAATACTGAGCTGGCATTCTAACGTAAAACCTCGGAGCGCTGAACGTATACGATCTAAGAGAATGACACAGAAGAGAAGATATTGTTGAATTAAGTAATTATGTTTTTTTTTTTTTCGCACTAAAAGTATTTAGGTTTAAATACTTGGTTTAACTACTGACATGGAATGATCCATTTGCACAGTAAATTTTTAATTAAGGAATTCATTGTGCATTCTTTAATTGAATATCTCTCTTTGTGATCATAAAATGTAAGGTAAGGAATTAGTGAATAGCATCATGTGTTTTTGAGGTTTAACTATTGTTATTATTATTATTGACTTTTACATTTGATCCAATAGGCGATTGCTGTCATTGGTGAGGATGCATCCTCTGTTGAGGGTCATGTGAATGTCCTACATATCCAGTACAGCAAGGTGCGACCAAACACTTTGGTGGTCAATGACCGAATGCAGCGGACTTTTGCGTGGCAAAGAAGGGAGATAAGAGATGGAATGACTGTGGAGGATATCCTTAAAGGCGGCATGAAATCAAATTTTACAATTCGTATTTTTATATTTAATATTGTAGTGTTTACTATAACTGATTTATCTGTGCACTTCATTATTTTGTAAAAATTAATTTAGCCTTATAATCTTTAATCAAATATGTTAACTTTCCCTCCCCCATGAAACGACTTCTCTTCTCTCCCGGTCATGTGCTATGGCGCCCCCTGTTATCGCCCCCTGTCTCGTTTCTGCACCGCCTCTCAGAAACCTGTCACTGATCGTAACAATATGGTGGTTAGGTTCATTTTTCTCGGTGTACACAATACCTTCTTCAAGAAGGACTTGAGGCAAAAAGAGAGAAATATATGAGAAATAAAAGCTTTTTTTATGTAAAAATTACTCAATATAGTCGGACGAACAGCTTGTCGTGACGGCTCGCACTTAGGAATGCAGCGTGTGTGAACGCGCTTACGGCGCGTCCCCCTTATAAGGGAGAGCTGAGAAAAAAGTTTAACAGAAATAAAGCCATAAAAGGCTTAAAATAAGTGAAATCTGTAGCATAAACCAGCGAAAAGTGAGGAAATATGCTCAGTAACATGTAGAAAAGATTTAGAGAGAAAATACATTTATTTAAGAGATAGATTGAGTTTTTCTCCACAACTGAGTGCAAACATCAAATCTGCCTCCATTTTGTTAGCAACGCCCAACTTCCAACGATCCAATCAATTCCCGAAGGACGAAATCAAAGACTATCTCAACTTCCGTTTCACGCCGACTTTAAGAAATATCCTTTCTTAAAAACAACCTCAGGGGTCAGTGATAGCACATATTTTAAATCAGTTCGCAGCTTAAAATAAATGTTGAATGCCGATATAAACAAAGTATGCTAAAATTATCATTTACAGTTGAAAGAGTTTGTAAAATGATTGTCATTTTTTTTTAAACCTTCAGGTGACCAAATATATGTGCATTCAAGCTTAGTAATATTCGTACAATGATATTACTAAAGGGAAATAGCAACAAAAAGAGAACAGCAAAGAATATTAAAATGTCTGATTTCTGTCTCTTTCTGTCAATTTTCAGTTGTGTAATGAAGTTGACCAAATGCATTCATCAACTGTCAGTTTACACCAGCGCTTCAAGGATGGCTTTACCAGTATTGTGCCAAAGGTGCTTGAGCTTGTTCAAAGAAATGCTCCACTGGCCAAAGTCTACAAGGAAGAGAGAGAAGAGATGCTTGCAGAATAACTACCAGGTATTGAAATACAACATAGTGGTTTTGTGATAATCTATTTATTTTCTTTTTTTTTAAGAACTGCTAGTTTGGTTAATTAAAAGTATATGTGCACAACAAATATATTTGTTTAAAATTTGTGCTTAGTGTCCACACAGTATCTCCCTCCATGAGAAACTGATCTAGCAGTAGGTGATATGACCAACTTCTTATATCATGATATGACTAATTTTACTGCACAAATAATATAATAGTTATTTTTGCAGGAAATAAGTTTATTTAAAAAATACTAGTCTAATGTAGAGTAAAACAAATGTATTCAAGTTAACCATAATAAAATAAGAACAAAGGATGTAGAGCTGCACAATTAATCGTAAAAAGATAATCTAAATTCAATCTATTCGAATAATTCTTAATTCAATCTTATTTTATTAATCACAACGATTAGCCTGTGTCTGTTAAACCATTGACAAAATCATTCTGGAACATTCAACTCTGTGTTCGTGCTGCTGCGCTAATCCATAGAGAAACGTTTTAAACCACACAGGATGTCTATGATAGCGATCAAAATAGAGCAAACCAACTTTTGAAATTAGCTTGGCTTGTCAAAAAACGGTTGTATCAATTGCTTCTTATGCCACTAGGTGACGACAAGTGACTGTTAAAAAATGTGTATGTCATTGAATCATTCATTCAAAAGATTCTTCAAAAACACTGATTCATCCAGTAATGAAAAGTATTTATTAACGAGTCATTGAATTATTCAAACCCATTTTGTAGAATAATTATTTCAGAAAATTTTCCAGCAATTAACATTTTGTCAGTACCTTTAGTAAATTACATGTTATTTTATTTAGTTGTATATTCAGAATCTTGGGAGAATCGTGATCTCTATATTTAAAATCGATAAAAAATTTTTTTTTTTAATTTCTCCAGAATCGCGCAGTTCTAAGAGGATGTAATTACAAGCTAAAAATAAAATGTAATAAGTTTTTTAGGTGTGATTGCTGTGGATTATTAGGCTGCCATCACTTTAAAGGGTTAGTTTAAAATAAATTTATGTCACAGACTGTGTTTAAATTTAAAAAATCCTGTGCTAAAAAATGCCACAACCATATTGATGCACAAGTTGGTCTGTTGGTCCATATCATCATTCCTCTAGTAATAAAGCTATTTCTGAGCTGGGCTCACAAAGAAAAACATCTTATTATCAAGAGTTAAATTATAAACTTAAAGGGTTCGTTCACCCAAAAATAAAAATTCTGTCATTAATTCCTCACCCTCATGTCGTTCGACACCCGTAAGACCTCCGTTCATCTTCGGAACACAAATGAAGATATTTTAGTTGAAATCCGATGGCTCTGAAAGGCCTCCATTGGCTCAATGCACTTTACACTCTCAAGACCCATAAAAGGTACTAAAGACGTCATTACAAAGTCCATCTCACTACAGTGGTTCTACAATAATTTTATGAAGCGACAAGAATAGTTTTTGTGCGCAAAAAAAAACTAAATAACGACTTATATAGTGATGACCGATTTCAAAACACTTTTTCGAAGCGTTATGAATCAGTGAGTCGAATCATGATTCGGGTCGCGTGTCAAACTGCTGAAATCACGTGACTTTGGCGATCCAAACCGCTGAATCAACTCACTGATTCATAATGCTTCATGATGCATTGAATACCTCTTAAGCAAACTAACCCTGGCAAATAACCTGCTCCGGTTCAGAGATTGAGTTGCCATGGTTGCTTACATACCCTGAAAGTTACCTCCGTTTTTGGAACTGAAAGTCGAGGTTATACGCTAACTTACTCTTAAACATTAGATTAGATTCAACTTTATTGTCATTACACAAGTACAAGTACAAGGCAACGAAATGCAGTTTAGGTCTAACCAGGAGTGCAATAGCAGCAAGTGCAGGATATACAACGTTTGCATAAGTGCAGGACCTGGATATGTACTGAGTATATATAAATATATCTATAAATAGAGAGATGGTTATTACTATAAACAGAATTTACAGGTGAATATGTACAGTGAATAATATACAGATGGTTATTACTATAAACAGAATTTACAGGTGGATATGTAATATAATATACAGATGGCTATTACTATAAACAGAATTTTACAGATAGAGGTATACAATATGTTAGGCTAAAATGAGGAATATGGCAGTGGATTAAGGTAGTGCAATAAATTATGGACAGAAGCTATCCGAAAAAAAAAAGTGTAAAAGTGCAGTGGAAAGTGATTGCATATTACAGTTAGAAGTACGGTGCAAAATGCAAATGAAACAGTAGGTACTGTAAATAACAGTCGGCAGTGCAAATGAGCATAATACAGTTAAGGTATGGTAGTGCAAAATGAATAAGTAAACAGTTGTGACTGTAATAAACAGTCGGTAGTGCAAATAACAAAGTGAAGGTGGATGTGAGGTAGGAGAGTTATCAGTATATGAGGGGAGTGGATCAACGGGGGTTAGAGTTCAGTAAAGAGACAGCTCTGGGGAAAAAACTGTTCTTTAGTCTGCTGGTCCTGGTCCGGTGGATCCTGAAACGCCTGCTGGAGGGCAGGAGAGAAAACAGTCTATGGGCTGGGTGAGAGGAGTCCTTGAGGATGCTGCGAGCTCGATGCAGGCAGCGTTTCCTCTGGATGTGCTCGATGGCAGGTAGTGGAGTCCCTGTGATGCGCTGGGCAGTTTTCACCACCCGCTGCAGTGCCTTGCGCTCCGCAACAGAGCAGCTCCCATACCATACTGCCACACAGTTGGTTAGGATGCTTTCTATCGCGCAGCTTTCACCAGGATAGCCGAGGAGAGCTGATTCTTCCTCAGTGTCCTCAGGAAGAAGAGGCGCTGGTGAGCCTTCTTGACCAGGCTGGAGGTGTTGGTCGTCCACGACATGTCCGCCGAGATGTGGATCCCCAGGAACTTGAAACTGGAGACACGTTCAACAGCCATTCCATTGATGTGGATGGTGTCGTGTGTGCCTCTTGACTCCTTCCTGAAGTCCACGATGAGCTCCTTCGTTTTGGTGGTGTTGAGGAGCAGGTTATTTGCAGTGCACCATGTGGCCAGGTGCTGGATCTCCTCCCTATAGGCAGTCTCATCGTTGTTGCTGATGAGACCAATCACCGTTGTGTCGTCCGCAAACTTGACGATAGAATTAGATCCATACACAGGCTTACAGTCGGCGGTGAAGAGGGAGTAGAGAAACGGGCTTAGCACACAGCCCTGTGGTACACCAGTGTTAAGAGTTATGGATGTGGAGCAGGTGAATCCTGAACGAACATTCTGGGGTCTGTCAGTTAGGAAGTCCAAAATCCAGTTACACATTGAAGTGTTGATGCCCAGGTCTCCAAGTTTGGCTATTAACTTGGTTGGGATGACAGTGTTGAATGCTGAGCTGAAGTCAACAAACAGTATGCGTGCGTAAGTGTTTTTATTGTCCAGGTGAATGAGCACAGAGTGCAGTGCCATGGAAACGGCATCCTCTGTGCTCCTATTGCTGCGGTAGGCAAACTGGTGTGAGTCCAATGTGGATGGTAGAGAGTCTTTTAGGTGTTCCAGGACCAGCCGCTCAAAGCACTTCATGACGATGGGTGTGAGTGCTACAGGGCGGTAGTCATTAGGGCACCTCGGGTTAGAGTGTTTTGGCACTGGCACAATGGAAGTGCGTTTAAAGCATGAAGGTACAGCTGCTTGGGCAAGAGACAGGTTGAAAATGTCTGTAAAAACCTCAGCGAGCTGCTCCGCACATGCCCTGAGAACACGACCAGGGATGTTGTCTGGTCCAGCAGCCTTGTGCGCGCTGATCCGGCTCAGTGACTTGCAGACATCTGTGGTGGAGAGTGTGATAGGTGGGTCAGCTGAGGGTTTGAGCTTGGTGGCAGTTTCTCTGTTGTCTCTTTCAAAGCGAGCATAAAAGTAATTTAGCTCGTTCAGGAAGTTGACATCAGTGGCTGCGGGGGTGGAGTGGGGGGGTTTGTAGTCACTGATGGCCTGAATGCCCTGCCACATGCGTCGAGGGTCAGGTATGTCATACCCAGGTATGTCACACAACCTGCTTTCTGGAATACCCCCCTGGTTTTCTTTGGTAAACCCAGAGTTACTTTCTGTCTCCTCCCCTTTTTAAAGCGCCAGCTGTGTTTAAATACTTCATTCATTCATTCATTCATTCATTCATTCATTCATTCATTCATTCATTCAAACTGCACAAATGCTTTTCTTACTGAGTATTGTTGTCGTATTTCAAATTATAAATCTAAATCTAAAGTAAGCAAAGTTTACTTAAAACAAGTTAAATTATCTGCCACTTGACAAAAGCATTTTTTGCAGTGCGGAACATTCATTCATTGCTCATATTTTCATCATAAGGACACTGTCAAAGTGACAGAAATGGCATGTCATTGTAAACAGGATCCTGACGTTCACTTGATGAACCTAGAAGTAACCTAATAATTAGAATTTCCTTTAGGATTTCCAGTGGCTGGATGCATAGATGACACTCATATTCCCATCATCACGCTTTCTGAAAATGGATTACTGTATGGGATGGAAGAATGCCAGATGGTAGTCCGAGATATTTGCCATAACAACCACCACCACCACAGCTGTTAAATACATTTATTTACAATTTTTATGGTCATCTTTATTGCCTACAAATACTTTATTCTTTTTCCTGTTGGATGTTAATATTCTTCCTCCATCTCCCCTTCATCTGTCAGTGGTGCTGGTGTTTGGCTGCCCTGAGTAGAAGTCAAATGTTAATGTTATATATTACCCTATTAATAAATGTAACAGGTGGGACCAGAGAACATTTCATTATGTGAAAAGAGCATAGACCCTTTTCAAATTTCCGGGTTTCTCAGAGCGGAAGTCATCATAGTTGGGTTAACTTTTATAGCGGTGAATGAGAGTATATACATTAAATATATTTTTGTGTCCCCATTTGATCAAATAGCAAAATAAAAACTCCACAATAGTGATTTCACCACTTTCAAAAAGAGGGAAAAAATAAACTTTGCAGGATTTACGATATTGATGACAGTTAAAACGCATCATCACAGTCTGTGAAAAGGGTCTATGAGGGAAAAGCTGCTGAACATTGGACACTGAATGATATTTATTTAATATGTCAAATGTTTGTAAAGTCATGAAACCTACACCCATGAACCGTTTCTGTTTAAAGCTTTACCTGATTGAATTATTTTTTAATTTTTAGCTGCACATTCGTTTTATTTATTTTTTTGCCTTTTGGATACCATGAAAATTAAACTGAATTAAACTAATTAAAAATTAAACTTAAATATTGACCCGGAAGTATGCAAACATCTTTTTGTTGGGTGCTGTTGCCATGGTGAATCATAATTTCGGAGCTCCATTGATCATGGCTTTTCATAGTCAGGGTGCATGTGCTTCACTCAGAGTAAGTCAACTAAGAGTTCAGGTTTAGAACCTCCTTATTGAAACGGGCCCCTGGTACTGTTGCCTATATGCTTTTTCGTTGCTGTATGCCTGTTACTCAACCTGACTTTATTTAATACATATTCAGTTGATTTTTTTTACCCTGGTCGTCTTCCTCATTTTAATGTAATATGGCATTACAGAAAACATGTAAATACAAATAACTTTGATAAGCACTGACGTAATGTAAACATGTAAATATAAATAACTTTGAAATGCACTGCAGTAATGTAAACATGTAAATATAAATAACTTAGAAAACCACTGCAGTAATGTAAACATGTAAATATATATAACTGATCGTTTGCACTGCACATGTAAATATAAATAACTTTGATAAGCACTGAAGTAATGTAAATAAATACCTTTAATGTTTAAAGGGTTTAGTTCACCCAAAAATGAAAATTCTGTCATTAATTACTCACCCTCATGTCGTTTGACACCTGTAAGACCTCCGTTCATATTCGGAACAAAAATGAAGATATTTTTGTTGAAAGCTGATGGCTGAGAAAGGCTTCAGATAGGCCTCCATTGGCATTCAGTACATTTACACTCCCAAGACCCATAAAAGGCACTTAAAACGTCGTTACAAAGTCCATCTCACCACAGTGGCTCTACAATAATTTTACGATGCGACGACAATAGTTTTTGTGCGCAAAAAAAAATCAAAATAACACCTTTATCCAACTTGTTCTTGTCTTCCGTGTGTGCCTCCACGACGCATACGCGAGAATATGACGTAGCGCCGGGGTTCGGGAATCCATGAAATACACTCTTTAACCCCATTTTGAGAACTACGCCGAGACCTAAAGCGCGATCAATGTAGAATTCAACAGCTTAGATACGCGTGTCTTCCTCTGCTTGTAAACAAATCGCTTCTGGGTCATGTGTCCGAACGCCGGATCTGCGTCATATTCTCGCGCATGCGTCGTGAAGGTCTACACGGAAGACAAGAACAAGTTGGATAAAGGTGTTATTTTGATTTTTTTTTGCGCACAAACTATTGTCGTCGCATCGTAAAATTATTGTAGTCACTGTGCTGAGATGGACTTTGATTTTTTCATAATGTATATCATATATTCTCTACGTATCTACTTTAGAGTAACGTTATTTCAAATATTAGAAATTCTATTTAGACAATAATAAATGGTATTCTTTGAGCCAGCAGCGCTATATTGTCTCAATAACAATGTCAATACAGATGTAGCCTATAGCAGGGGTTCCCAAACTTTTCAGACCACGACCCCCAATATTAGACTGCTGACGACCCACGACCCCACCTTGCAGGGACGCATTAAGGCCGTTGAGTTTTTCAAAAATACATGACAAATATGCCAGTCTTGTCACCCAGTCAGGATCAGACAGATGCTCAGCAAGTGGGTATCTTTGGTCTGTGAGGAAAATGCACACCTCATCCCGCAGCTCGTACAGGCGTCTCAGCACATTTCCTCACGACAGCCACCTGACTTCTGTGTGCAGGAGCAGGCCTTTGTGCTCTGATCCCATTTCATTTCAGAGAGTGGAAAACGGTTGTGTGTTCAGTGGACGTGATTTTATGTAATTCACAATCTTCACAGCAGTGTCAAGAACAGTGATGGGAATAACGGCGTTACAGATAAACGGCGTTACTAACGGAATTATTTTTTTCAGTAACGAGTAATCAAACGAATTACTGTTTCTCCCGTTACAACGCCGTTAGCGTTACTGAGGGGAAAAAATGCGGCGTTAGTCGCGTTACTATAATTGAGTTCACTGAAGCGGTTTTCATCCGAACAGGCTCTCTGTCAGTCGGACCTGCAACGTGTGTGTGTGTGTGTGCGCGCGCACCAGCCATGCGTGTTGGGGGTGGGTGCGGTGGTACACATAACTGATGATGATTGGTGGGTGGGAGACAAGGTTGAAGTTGATAGGTTGAGTTTACACCTATTTTTTTCACGGTCTATGGTTCACACACACACCTATGACGCACACGCATATGCACATTCAGCGATGGTCCAACGACTTCAAAGGTAGCTTTCGCAAACTGGAAGTATAAGCGCTACTTTTCCCTCATTGAGGTGAAAGGTCAGAATATTTATGTAATGTGCAACTTATGCCCAGGAAGAAAGAGTCTCTCCACGCCGGTGGCAAGTGATTCTGAAGCGCCTCACATCATCATATGCCACAAAATTAGTGGCTAAAAACCCAGGTGATAACGTGAGCTCCACCACCAAAGGAGTAGTATAGTACTGATAATATTTACACAATATTTACACTATAGTAGGCCTACTGATAATATTTACAATAATGTATTGAATTTGATAGGTGTCTCTCACATTGTCCCACAGCAACATTACAATAGTGTACATTAATGTACAATGTTTTATAATAATAATTTATTCTATTTAGTGTCCAATTCATTCATTTAACATATCTAATATTGGGGGCATCCAAGTTATTTGACATATTTGAACATTTGGGGGAAAAAAAAGTAACGCAGTAATTACTTTCCCTGGTAATTAGTTACTTTTATAATGATGTAACTCAGTTACTAACTCAATTACTATTTGTAAGAAGTAACTAGTAACTATAACTAATTACTTTTTTAAAGTAACGTGCCCAACACTGGTCAAGAACATGTTCAAACTCTGCATTCAGGGTTTTGCACGCGAGGGCTTCTCTGTGTATGATGCAGTGCGTGAAATTGAGGTGAGGTGCAACTTGGAGGACTCGTGCCTTTAGTCCTTTCTTTTTTCCCAGCATTGCCCCAGCTCCGTCTGTGCACACTGATATGCACTCGCCCCAAGATAGTCCTTCATCTTTAAGTTTGCTGTCCAGTTTATTGAAAATGTCCTCGCCCGTGCATGATCCCTCCAGTTGCGTACAAAATAACATTTCCTCATTTAGTTGAGCTAGGAGTTGAGCGGTGCTGGACACATCTGTGGATTCATCCAGTTGTAAGGCGTACTTCCCACTCTTCTTCACTCTGTCAATCAGTTGACACATGATATCCTGAGCCATGTCTGTAATGCGGCGGGATACAGTCCCATCAGAGAGCGGCACTTGTTCCAACTCAGCGGCCAGTTTATCTCCATGCATGACGCGACTCATAACTATTGCTGCTGGTTTGATTAAAGTTTCTCCAATGGTATGGCTTTTTGGTCTGTGCAATTAAATATGCCACCTCATATGAAGCCCTCTGAGCTTTAGTGGGCATAGTTGTTTGTTTAATAAGGACTTTCTTTTGTCCCTGTAATTCTTTCTCCTTTCTGTGGAAAAAGTCAGTGGGTTTATCTGTGAGGCGGGGGTGTTTGGTGTTCAGGTGTCTTTGCATTTTCACGGGCTTCAGACTCTCATGTGCAAGGACTTCGAAGCACACAATGCATTGAGGGTGTTGAACCTGATTTATAACAATGCACGTGAAACCATAGTCTATGTATTCCTCTCTGTATTTTCTGGCTTTCGAGGAGGGATGGTCTGTTCGCGGGGCATGGGTTTGGCAGGCTGCCCTTCCAGAGGTGGAGGGTAGTCCTGGCGGCTCATCCTCTTCTCTGCCCTCTGCATTTTCCGCTGATCCCGTTCTCTCATCAGCAGGCATCTCTGCTCCCTTCTCTTTTTCTTTTGATGATAATAACCACCGTTTCATTTTTGATCAAGTTTAGATCCCAAAATAGACAGATCGCTGTTTAGCAAAATGTGCACCAGATGTGCATCTAACTAGCGCATGTTGTTGTGCTGTAAATTGTGATTGATGCCGTCACTTAACTGTCGTAATTAATCGGAGCAAACAAAGTTTTATTTCCAGTTTATTTTCATTATCCTAAATTTATACCCGCATCGTTACAACCTTTTTTAACATAAAAAAAAAATAAAATTCTGGAAATCATCACCCCCACTTTGGGAACTGCTGGCCTATAGGGTTCACTTCGTCAAATCTTGAAATAATGATTTTGCTTTTAAGGCTTAATGCACAGATTATTCTCTGGAAATGTTGAGTTATTGTATTTGGAAAACAATACATCGATTGAACCATGCTCTCATCAGCATGTATTGCCATAATATATTATAAATAATAATAATATTTGTGTATGCATTTATTTTAATTATTGTGGTCTAATCCTCAGAAGGCGAAGATTCGGCTTTTGATCTTTTGTAAAGGTACATGAGGAGAACCAGGCCTTCTGTCACTCATCGAAAGAAGGGGTGGCACAAATGACTTCTTCAAGGCGAAATTAGTCTTCCGCCGTCTGTTCTGGCTTGGATGCCCAATCTCTGGCACATGTCTACTGTCTTGACAGCTTTTCCTTGGCTCCTTAATAGAAGAAGCTATCTCCTGCTGAAACTCATCTTTCTCCTGCTGCAACCTTGGGGACAAATCTTCTGGAAGTTTAAAGCTGGCCTTTTTACTTTTCTCCACTTTCTTTGTCTGCTCTTTGGAAGAAGCATTGCTCTTCAAGTCTTTTTCACCATCTTCCTTGCTCTTCAGCTCGCCTACAGAATTAGCATTTGTCTGGAGTTCCTCTACAGAATTAGCATTTGTCTGGAGTTCCTCTACAGAAGTATCATTTTGCTGTAGGAGCTTTTGTTGATTCTGAAGGAAGTGTTGTCTCTGGGCTACACCTCTTCGAAGTGCAAACTTGGCATCTGTCTTTGTCTCCACAGACAGATCACTTTGAAATGGTTTTAAGCTTGCTCCTATATTAGTTTCCTCAGGCACACTTTTTATGCCATGTTCCAACCCCTCTTGGTTTTCTTCTCTGTTCTTTTGCTCTTCTTCGAGAGGAAATTGCTTCTTGAGCAGATAGTTGAACTGTTTTTTTCAATTTGAGAGTTTTGTCTTCCTCTACTTGTGCCATTAAGTGGAGCCCGTTGTTGAATTTAGGATATGGCGCGAAACTCCTGACGACAGAGTTGGGGATATAGCCGTCTGGAGCAACGGGCCAGATGATTTTGTCGGGGCGGATCCTCTGCTTTTTGACATCGGACCACCTGATTTTGTCCGGCAGTTTGGTAGGTTGTAACGGTGCTTGCCCGAAATGTTAATAAGTCCAGTTGGGCGCCAGACAGTTTACATAAACTGACAAAAAAAAGGTTTAATTTTCCCTTGATATAAAGCAGCACAATAAACGTCATTTTTTGATCATTTAAGGCTGTTTTACTCTTTCAAAAATAAAATAGATCCATATCGTAAATAAATCCCAACAATAATAATAATAATAATAATTCAAGCACTCAATGTCCACAAAAACTTAAGCTCTCAAAATATTAGAAAATAAATAGACTCGTTACAAGGTGATTAATTTCTCTCGTGCGTCTTTTCGCACGGCCAGCAACTCAGTAATAGGGTGATAGGCCCTTTAAAACCAACAAAAATAGTCCAAAATATAAGTAAATAAATAATGAAAACGAAATTAAATCGAACAATATGTTTGGTGTCCACAAAAAAGAATAATAATAGTTTGAAGGGACCGTGTGGAGTAGAAAGAAAAAAGGCAGGGATTAATGTCACGTCTGTGAGGGCGCGGGGAAGATTAGTTTATCCTTTTACCTTATCCTGTTTCGTTGGTCGGATAATTTGGAAGTTTCGTAGAAAGCAGGAGTTAATACTTGCAGGTTCACCCCGTTATTCCTCGATTTCTTTTTAGCTGAAGCTTTGAAGCGATGACGGCGTCCCTGTTACAGCTCGCTCAGCGCCCTTACTTTGAATCCGTTCGACCATCCGCCTCGGCTGTTCCACACCGCAGATTATCGGTCTTTAACCCCTCAAAAGTAATCCCGGGAATACCTTCACGACACGCTGATAAACTGACGCCTCACTTTCCTCCTTTACTTTTCCACGCTCTGCTTCCAACAACTTCCCCACCAGGCTCTCACTTCCGTTTTCCTCCTTCCTCCCTCTTTTCTGCTTTCACTTTTCCCAACGAAATCAGCAAAACCACACCTCTTTTCGTTTCCGCCTTTAAACTTTCGTTTGCATGAATTTTTATAACTTTTATGAAGTTGGAAAGATAGTTATTTGAACAGTATGACTATTAGTTATTTTTGTTTCTTTTGAGCAGCGAACTGCTACAAGGTGACAGTGTCATTGTGAATCACGAGCAAAGAAACGGCAAGCGAACAATCACAATCTAAAAGTGTGCATGGAATGGCTAGAGAATGTACAGCCGTGCGCTATTATGGCGTCATCGCATTGAGGCTTCCACATTCCAAGCGCACGCTTTTAAAATAAAAAAAACTAATAAAAACGTTCCGAAGATGAACGGAGGTCTTACGGGTGTCGAACGACATGAGGGTGAGGAATTAATTACAGAATTTTCATTTTTGGGTGAACTAACCCTTTAAGTTTATAATTTAACTCTTGATAATAAGATGTTTTTCTTTTTGACCCCAGCTCAGAAATAGCTTTATTACAAGAGGAATGATGATATGGACCAACAGACCAACTTGTGCATCAATATGGTTGTGGCATTTTTTAGCACAGGATATTAATTATTTGTGCAACAGTTATTGGAAGGGGCTTGCCACCCACCTCACTAATCTTTGCTATGGCATGCTGCAGGAAGGTCAGTGTATTCTTCATGTAGGGTGGATAGGCCAAGTTGAAAACATAGTAGGCACTGAAGGCTGCAATTATCCCTTCTTCAACTTTTATTCCCCTGCACACCTCCATTTTCCAGTCAGTGTCTGACAAATGTATGGTGGGGTATGGAGTATCAGCATCACACTGTGAAAAGAAAAGAAAGTATTAAACATCAGTTAAACAATGCAACAACTATCAGAACTGCATAACCAGACCTGTATCAGAGTATTACAAAGTGAGAGTTTTATGTGGCGTTCACACCGGACGCGATTTGCGCGAATAATTCGCGCGAAGGTGGACGCTTGAACATTTTGAGTTTAATCGCTTCAATTGCGCGTGACATTCACTGCACAACAGACGTGAATTTGCGTCATGGGCGGGGCTTCCGCCAGCGGCTCATCTCGTTGAGAAATGGCTGACATGGGCTGTGTTTACATGTCTTTTTGTTTGTTAAAATCTACTGTTAATGTGTGACAACGTAGTTAAGTCTTTTTCAGTCGATAATGTACTTGTTTAAAGCTCAAATCTGTATAAAGAGTGCCTATTTGAACATTTTATCTGGCATTTTCGGAGTTGTGAGCTCCAGCGGACAGCGGCGCTCAGCGCTCATCAAAGCCGGCGAGGGCAACCTTTCCTCGGCCAGTCCTTCTGCCGTCTGCCGCTGGCTCTGATGTCTCTGTGGTGTGTCTCAAGCTATAATTCGTCTTGTAATGCCCGATCTTTGGTCTCATGGATCTATAATTTGTTCCCTGGCATGAATGTTTGACTGAATTGTTTGCTTTATTTCATGTATAGCTTGTTATACATTACTTATACTTTGGTATTATTGATCATACATAAACTTGCATTTAACAAAAAGAGACTGGGTTGTGTTTCATGTCATTTAATGTTATCACAGTGATAATCATATTGTCTGAACCAGATATTAATATACAGATTTTCTCCTCATTGTTGTCACTACTAGAGCAAGCTCCTGATTGGTTAACGCGGCGCGAAATATCTGGCAAAGTTCAGATTTTTCAACTTGAGCGATTCGCGCGAATCGCACGTTCAAAACGCTCAATTCGCGCCGCCGAATGCCATTTCGCGTCTCTGCATTGACTTAACATGTAAATCACTCGCGCGAATTGCGCCCGGTGTGAACGCACCATAACAAATAGTTCCATACCTCTCCCAATGCGATTAAGCTCTCAACTTTCTCTTTAAAGATGTGGGGCAGCAGAATCAGTGCTGCACGAAAGTCAGAATCTATAGTAAAATTAAATAGATAACATACTCCTCAATAATTTAATATTATAAACTTCCTGGTTTCATATTCATTTATTCCCTCTAAAAGTGGTTTCCTTTATTCATTGTAAGTCATATTTCAGAAATTTGATAACAATCACAGATTAACTGGAAATATCAACAAAAGTAACATTAATACCCAGATAGCAGACCAACACTGAATCATCGTTGAATCAATGTTAATGCATCAACTAAAATATCATTGAATCAATGTTGAAATCTAACATTGATTTGTCGTCAGGTTTGCACCCTGAAATAGTTATTTCAATGATGAAAAATAGATGAAGATGGGCTTAAAATCAATATTTTTTCAACTACAATTAAATCACTTATTTAACACCGTTTCAATGATAATTTGATTAATGCATTAACATTGATTCAATGTTGATATTTAACATTGATTTGTCGTCAGGTTTGCACCCTGAAATAATGTTATTTCAACGATGAAAAATAGATCAAGATGGGCTTAAAATCTATATTTTTTCAACTTAAATTAAATCACTTATTTAACACTGAATCAACATAGAAACACTATAAAATCAATCTTGCTATCCTTCAGTTCACATGCAAATGTATTTATGCCCCCACTGTTTCAACAGGAAATCTCACATTGACTTAAAACAATTACATCTGAATTTATAACACAAGTGAAAAACATGACAACCTGGCAAAACGGAAGTAAATACAAATGGAAACTCGTCAATAAAGACAGAAATGGGACAGTACTACTGAAAGAAAAAAGGTAGAAGAAAGAATGAAATACTCTGAATACTCTAAACTCAGGGGTTTCCACCACGAGCAATGCCCCCAAGCCTTTCAGGGGCGTAACGGAGCCATTTTTACACCATCTCAGCAAAGATGAACTCTGATGCTTCCTATTTATCAGCATTCACTTGTAATGCACCTAAAACAACAAGAAGTTAGTAAATATTTGGAAATGTGACTAATTATACATTACAAATGTACTACAAAATGAAGTGAAACTTGAAATGTGATCAAAATCTTTACATTCCAGTTAAAACACGCTGAATTTAAATTCAATACTATTTAATTAATTTTAATATAGACTTTTCCCTTTAAAGCACCTGCAGACACACAGGAGGAATGAATGGAAAAGCAAGGTGAAAACATCTTCAAATATCTATCTTGTTTTATCTAATATTAATACTGTATTTAATAGTAACAAATAACGTGAGAAAGTGAAACAAGTAAATCAATAATCAAGTAGCTAAATTAATAAAAGAGGAGCTGGATAGGCTACACAGTGGTTTGTAAGAGATTATCCATTTTACAACACGAACTGGAGGCGCAGCAGTTTGCTAAATTTCTGCAGTTTGATATAGCTGCCTACAGAACTTAAAGATCTCACTCTTCTTTCTTGCTGCATTAAAGATTAAATTGGAATTCTGTAATTCTGGTCGCCCCTCGTGAGCTAATCGCACAGGCACAGCTGAAGCAGGGCTACAAACTGATTGTCCTATTTCCCCTCACCTCCAACAGGGCGATAAGTTCTAGATCTGCTTCAGCTGATTTATTAGCTCAAGAGGGCCGACCAGAATTACTGACATACCAGAAATTCATCCGATCGCCGCTCGTTTCTCCCTGTACACTGGACAAATATGGGATGATTTTACTATCAAAATTATTAATAAATGCACGCACAATAATCCATGAACTTGATACATTTTGTAGATAATTTTAATGTCCACAAACAAATGCCTTTCAACTTGTGTGTGCCAAATACAGAATTGCATGAATGTGCAGCATTTTGTACAAATAGACATAATTGTGCATGCAAAACTTCGATTTTGTATTAATGTTGGTCAGAATCTGTGCGAGCAACGAGTAATATGTGCATTTGTGGATCCGGTGGCGCGCATGCATTCATTGACTCATATGAATCAAATAGGATCGACTCACAAACGAGTCAATGAATGCATGCGCGGCACTGGATCCACAAATGCACATCTTACTCGTTGCACGCACAGATGAATCATTTTGATTCTAAAATCACGCGAACACCTCACTACAAACGACGCACGACAAAGATGAAAATCGTCCTGACCCAAATAAGAGTTGCACGAGTCAGAATTCGGCTCGAAATCGGACGAAAATTGCACCGTGTATGCCCAGCTAAAGAAATAAATATTAATAAAGAAATATGAAAGGGTTTGGTTTGGTTTGGTGAAAAACAAACTGAAATTCAATGTATTAAAGAATATTCTTGCCGTTGGTTGTGTACAGAGGGCATTCACGTGACTTTATTAACGTTGCAGTTCACTCTGACTCGCCCAGGAGAAGCACACAAGTTGTAAGAAATAAAGATTAATGAAAACACGAAATTAAAATTGAGATGAATTGTCAAAAATTGAAATCTTTTTGTACTTACCTCTAAAAAAAAAACACTGTTGCTGTCCTGTTTCTGTCTTTATCGTGCTTGAAGTCTGTTAAGCCGTGCTTTGATCTAAAGGTGCATTACCGCCACCTACTGGATTGGATTGTGACGCATTCGATCGGTAGGGGAAAATTTTCAAAATTCTTTATTAACCCTGTATTCTTTAGATAAATAATTACATGTATATAAATGATACATGATTTAAATAATAATAATAATAATAGCCTACATTTTATGAATTTAAAACAGGCTATGATTTGGATGACCACAGGAATTAAGGACTCTGTGCCAGTCATTAAATATCTCTCTGCATGTGATGTAGCTAGCCGAAAACACTAGAGGATTGGAGATGTTTTCCATGATGAGCCGATTTTAAAACAATAATCAAAACAGTAGTATTAACAACATGCCTACTAATAATAATCAACTGGTTCGTCCCATTTAGTTAAATTTATGGTAGTAGTTCTTTGTTAATCCACACACTCGTTGGTGGAGATTCATCCTTTGAGAATAATGAATGTGCTCACCTTTCACAGAAATGTACCCAATTGATTTGGATTTGCTTTAACATGTTGAATGATGGGACAGATAGATTGATAGTAAGCCTCACCAGTGGAGAATTAAGTTGACCAAAAATCAACATTGATTCAATGTTTGTCTTTTCAATACTGAAAAGCATGGAATTATCAACATTGATCCAATATTATTTAGCATTGCATTTTCAACATTGGTCCACTATTTATTTTGCATCGAATTTTCAACATTGATCCAATATTATTTAGCATTGACATTTCAACCTCAACCAAATGGATGATTCTGATGGAATTTCAACATTGACTCAATGTCACAATGCTATCTGGGTATAGTTCACTTTATTTTAAACTAATCCTTTAAAGTGATGGCAGCCTAATAATCCACAGCAATCACACCTGAAAAACTTATTACATTTAATTTTAGCTTGTAATTACATCCTCTTAGAACTGCGCGATTCTGGAGAAAAAAAAAAAAAGTCTTGATTTTAAATATAGAGATCACGATTCTCCCAAGATTCTGAATATACAACTAAATAAAATAACATGTAATTTACTAAAGGTACTGACAAAATGTTAATTGCTGGAAAATTTTCTGAAATATTGAATTATTCAAACCCATTTTGTAGAATAATTGACTCGTTAATAAATACTTTTCATTACTAGATGAATCAGTGTTTTTGAAGAATCTTTTGAATGAATGATTCAATGACATACACATTTTTTAACAGTCACTTGTCGTCACCTAGTGGCATAAGAAGCAATTGATACAACCGTTTTTTGACAAGCCAAGCTAATTTCAAAAGTTGGTTTGCTCTATTTTGATCGCTATCATAGACATCCTGTGTGGTTTAACCCCTTAAACCCGAAGTGTACCGGCCCCGAGCAGGGTTACTAAGCAACCACTGAATGCAATAACATAAATCTCAGCTTTTCAATGCATCTATCCATGTTGGGATACTCAAAACGAGTGCTGAGTTATTAATCTAAAACGGAGTGTACCGCCCGAGGGCGCCACCTAGCTGTGAAAAATTAATTGTCATATTTTTCAAAACTACTGCATTGATCAACACAAAATAGGTATCATTTGAAAGCTTAGAGTCTAAACTTTACAATGAATGTAGCCATTATGATTATCTCCAAAGTAGTGATGAGTTATTTGCTGATAAAATGGAAAAAAAAAATCATAATTTGTGGAGGGGGGGATTATGTTCTGCCATGTGTCAATCACATCATACAGCTCAGATAGTCATGTGTCATATGTCATTTGAAAGGTCTCGTGGAGCAGAATACAACAAGCCTAATTGTTTTGGGCTTTGACTAAACTTAGCGAGTTTTTGTAAGTTAAGTCCTGCAAGACCCATATGTAAATAATATACTGATGCAGCATTCATGGTGTTTTTCACTTGTAACTTCATGAAACGTGGAAAATGGCACATTATTTACAGCAGATTCTCACGATTAAAAAGAGCCCAAAGAAAACCATATTCTGTCTTTTAGATCTATAGATATCCCTCGTTGAAATATGGCACACAGAAAACAGCACAGAAGCACATGAGCGGAGTACAAAAATAACAGTTGCTTAGACTTGGCGTTTTTGCTGTTGACTTCATGAAACAAGCTCCGATCGTTAAAAATGACACATCCTTATTTACAGCAGATTCACACGATTAAAAAGAGACCAAGACACCAACACAACAATCCGTCACTCTCATCCAAAGTTCTCACTCATGGAATTATAACCTCACAGGCGCAAATATGCTAAATATGCTAACGTTGTGCTAAAGTCGCGTTTATGCTTGTAACTTCATGAAACATTATCCGATCGTTAAAAGTGGAACACCGTTGTTTACAGCAGATTTCCACGATTAAAAAAAGACACCATAATCTGCCACTCAGATCAGAAGTTATGATTTATTGAATTATGTACATGAAACCTGACAGGATCACATGCTATTTTTGCACAAAAGTCACGTTTATGCTTGCAACTTCATGAAACTTTCTCTGATCGTTAAACATGGCACAACATTATTTACAGAAGATTCCAACGATTAAAAAGAGACCAAGGACATCATAATCCGTCACTCGGATCAGAAAATATGACTCATGGAATTATTACACATTAAAACCTAACAGGCACACATACTCTTAAATAAGCTATTGTTGCACTAACATCGCGTTTATCATTGTAACTTCGTGAAACGTTCACTGATCGTTGAAAATGGCACTCATTGAATTATTACACATTATAGCCTGACAGGAGCACATACGCTAATAAACAGTAGCTTTAAAGTCGCGTTTACGCTTGTAGCTTCATGAAACTTTCTCCGATTGTTAAACATGGCACAACCTTATTTGCAGAATATTCCCACGATTAAAAAGAGACCAAGGACACAATCCATTGCGTCGATCACGAGATATTCTTCACAGATGATGTGGTGATCAGTGCAGTTTTGCAGAATATGGCCATTTACGTTATATAGCAGCTAGAGAGCGCCTGCGGGCGGTACACTCCGGTTTAGATGAATAACTCAGCGCTCGTCAAGAGCATATAAAAAATGATAGATTCATTGGAAAGCTGAGATTCTAAGCTTTTAAAATGATACCCATTATGTGTTTTTATATAATATACAGGGTTCCTACACAATTTTCATTTCAAAATTCCATACTTTTCCAGACTCGAATTTCCAGACTTCCTACAGATTTTTCCGACCATATTTAACTTGTTCTGATAAAATGTTTTCAAATTCAACTGCTAACAAGTGTTACATTCTAAAGATTTAGTATTGCCGTTTTTGCCTTTTATTAGGATAGGAAAGTAGCTAGACAGGAAGTAAGGTGGGAGAGAGAGGGGGGCGGGATTGGGAAAAGTCCATGAGGCAGGACTCGAACTCGGGTCTCCCGAAGCACAACAGCACTACGCACGACGCACTTACCCACAATGCTATCGGCACCGACAAGTATGTTACACTCTGAGTCAAAACCTCTATGTAGGCTATCTAATATTTAGAAATCCTATATTAAAATATTGCCTTTTGTGACCTTAACGATCAAAATGCTAAATCAGTCACAATTTTTTTAAAGGGTTATTAAGTTACCCAAAAATGTAATTTCTATCATAATTTACTAACCCTCATGTCATTCTAAACTAATAAGACTTTTGTTAATCTTGAAAATCTTGGACACATGAAGATATTTAAAGGATTAGTTCACCTCGAAATGAAAATGTCCTAATCATTTACTCACCCCAATGCCATCCAGAATGGCAACCAACTCAGTTGGTTGCTCAAAAACTTAATTTATCTTTCACTGAAGAAAGTAATTCATTGATATCTTGGATGGCATTGAGGTGAGTAAATGATTAGGACATTTTCATTTTGGGGTGAACAAGTCCTTTAATAAAGGGACTGAAATCTCTCAGATTTAAAATATTAAAAATGTTAACATAATAAAGTCTTATGGTTTTGAAAGACATGGGGGTGAATAAATGACAAATTTTCATTTTGGGTGTACTATTCCTTTAAGAACTCCACCATCGACTCCGTTTTATCCTCAAACCCAACTTGCTTTCTCAAACTGCAAGGTGCTGTGTTAACCACTGTTGAACTGTGAAAAGGAAGGAACACACAGGCCTGACCTTTACTGCCATAGCTAGGCTACAAGTTTTTCATTCATTGAAAAAAACGATTGTGTATATATTTATTATATACATTTAGAAATTCTTAATTTTATATTTAGAAAATGAAATAGGGACAATAGTCTGGAAACATAAATATTTTTCCATACTCTGATTTATTTTTTCCATACTTTTCCAGACCTGGAAATTACTCAAATCAAATTCCATACTTTTCCAAACCCCGTAGGAACCCTGAATATATATAATATAATATACATAATATTGTAATATAATGTTTTATCAGCAGTTTCTCAGCATTAGATTGTCCAAATGTAATATATTTTCTAAAAATATTAAAAGTGTTTTAACAAATAATACATACTTTTTGAGTCTCCTTGCTATAGTTTGAGTTATGAGTCTTTAAATTTGTGTATTTCTCTCAGAAAACAACAGTTTTGTAAAAGTCAAGGACTGAACAAAAAGGCTACTTTTGTTCTAAATGCTGTAACTTTTGATTACTTTATGCAATCGCCACGATGCAGACCACATATAGGGGAACATCACCAAAAAATAATGATTCTGCTGGCCTATTTCCTTCCTGAGTTATTGAATGCTACATAAGAAATATTTGTAAAATTATTAAAAATATATTTAAAAAAAAGCCTTTTATCAGCAGTTTCTCAGCAATATATTGTCCAAATATAATACAATTTATATTTTCCAAAAATATTAAATGTTTGCTAACAAATGATACCTACCATTTGACTCTCCTTACTATAGTTTTGGAGTTATGAGTCTTTAAAGTTGTATATGTCACTCAGACAAAAAAACTCAAGCGCAGCAGCACAAACACAGAGTTGAATGTTCCAGAATGATTTTGTCAATGGTTTAACAGACACAGGCTAATCGTTGTGATTAATAAAATAAGATTGAATTAAGAATTATTCGAATAGATTGAATTTAGATTATCTTTTTACGATTAATTGTGCAGCTCTACATACTTTGTTCTTATTTTATTATGGTTAAATTGAATACATTTGTTTTACTCTACATTAGACTAGTATTTTTTATAGACTATTTTTTTTTAAATAAACTTATTTCCTGCAAAAATAACTATTATGTTATTTGTGCAGTAAAATTAGTCATATCATGATATAAGAAGTTGGTCATATCACCTACTGCTAGATCAGTTTCTCATGGAGGGAGATACTGTGTGGACACTAAGCACAAATTTTAAACAAATATATTTGTTGTGCACATATACTTTTAATTAACCAAACTAGCAGTTCTTAAAAAAAAAGAAAATAAATAGATTATCACAAAACCACTATGTTGTATTTCAATACCTGGTAGTTATTCTGCAAGCATCTCTTCTCTCTCTTCCTTGTAGACTTTGGCCAGTGGAGCATTTCTTTGAACAAGCTCAAGCACCTTTGGCACAATACTGGTAAAGCCATCCTTGAAGCGCTGGTGTAAACTGACAGTTGATGAATGCATTTGGTCAACTTCATTACACAACTGAAAATTGACAGAAAGAGACAGAAATCAGACATTTTAATATTCTTTGCTGTTCTCTTTTTGTTGCCATTTCCCTTTAGTAATATCATTGTACAAATATTACTAAGCTTGAATGCACATATATTTGGTCACCTGAAGGTTTAAAAAAATGACAATCATTTTACAAACTCTTTCAACTGTAAATGATAATTTTAGCATACTTTGTTTATATCGGCATTCAACATTTATTTTAAGCTGCGAACTGATTTAAAATATGTGCTATCACTGACCCCTGAGGTTGTTTTTAAGAAAGGATATTTCTTAAAGTCGGCGTGAAACGGAAGTTGAGATCGTCTTTGATTTCGTCCTTCGGGAATTGATTGGATCGTTGGAAGTTGGGCGTTGCTAACAAAATGGAGGCAGATTTGATGTTTGCACTCAGTTGTGGAGAAAAACTCAATCTATCTCTTAAATAAATGTATTTTCTCTCTAAATCTTTTCTACATGTTACTGAGCATATTTCCTCACTTTTCGCTGGTTTATGCTACAGATTTCACTTATTTTAAGCCTTTTATGGCTTTATTTCTGTTAAACTTTTTTCTCAGCTCTCCCTTATAAGGGGGGCGCGCCGTAAGCGCGTTCACACACGCTGCATTCCTAAGTGCGAGCCGTCACGACAAGCTGTTCGTCCGACTATATTGAGTAATTTTTACATAAAAAAAGCTTTTATTTCTCATATATTTCTCTCTTTTTGCCTCAAGTCCTTCTTGAAGAAGGTATTGTGTACACTGAGAAAAATGAACCTAACCACCATATTGTTACGATCAGTGACAGGTTTCTGAGAGGCGGTGCAGAAACGAGACAGGGGGCGATAACAGGGGGCGCCATAGCACATGACCGGGAGAGAAGAGAAGTCGTTTCATGGGGGAGGGAAAGTTAACATATTTGATTAAAGATTATAAGGCTAAATTAATTTTTACAAAATAATGAAGTGCACAGATAAATCAGTTATAGTAAACACTACAATATTAAATATAAAAATACGAATTGTAAAATTTGATTTCATGCCGCCTTTAAGGATATCCTCCACAGTAATTCCATCTCTTATCTCCCTTCTTTGCCACGCAAAAGTCCGCTGCATTCGGTCATTGACCACCAAAGTGTTTGGTCGCACCTTGCTGTACTGGATATGTAGGACATTCACATGACCCTCAACAGAGGATGCATCCTCACCAATGACAGCAATCGCCTATTGGATCAAATGTAAAAGTCAATAATAATAATAACAATAGTTAAACCTCAAAAACACATGATGCTATTCACTAATTCCTTACCTTACATTTTATGATCACAGAGAGATATTCAATTAAAGAATGCACAATGAATTCCTTAAAAAAAAAAAATTACTATGCAAATGGATCATTCCATGTCAGTAGTTAAACCAAGTATTTAAACCTAAAAAAAAAAAAAATTACTTAATTCAACAATATCTTCTCTTCTGTGTCATTCTCTTAGATCGTATACGTTCAGCGCTCCGAGGTTTTACGTTAGAATGCCAGCTCAGTATTGGCTGACACCCGAGTCAGCAAGTATCACATGCATACGTCATGCTGCTCAGGCTAACAGCATCGGCCAATAAAGAGCCGGCATTCTGACGCAGAACCTGGAAGTGCTGAATGTAAACTGCGCATGAGAATGACACAGAAGAGATGATATTGTTGAATAAAGTTGTTATCCACGGCTGAAAGGCAGACAACCTACTGTATACTGTTTAAATAAATTACTCTTTAGTTGTCAAATTTTATTTGTTTAATAACCAATTTTAAATACAGGAATTCACTTACCCCTGCTGGAGATTGTTCAGGGAGTCTCACTTTTTTGTGCCCAAACTTCTCCTTACTCTTTCTCATCTCATCTTCATGGACCAGAGGTGCACGCTCAGCTTTAAATTTGCGTTTGAGGGACTGGTGCCAAGTGTGCTAACACGATAAGGGAAAAATATGGTATAGTTCATGGAATACAGTCAAGATATTTTGACATGTCATTTTTTTTAAATGCATATAAACAGAATCCACCACTTTCTAACAATTAAAATTGTTAAGACTCATTCATGTAATAATAACCTTAAGTAACTCTTATTTACACTGGTAAAGTCAGTTTACATGATATAAAGTCTAACACTCCTTGTAACTTACCCTTTCCTTTCCTAAAGGATCTTGAAGGGAATGTATTTCACAATAAGTGCTTTTGCCACCTGCACATATTCTGCATTGGTTGGATACCTGAAAGATTAAATTAAAACCAATTGGCCCCTTAGAAACTTCTTTAATAATAAAAAATAACTTTTTAATTCTTATTACTTTTAAGTAACAAATACTTCAAATTAGGGATGCACCGATCCACATTTTTTCACTTCCGATCCGATCCCGATACCTGAATTTGGATATCGGTCGATACCGATACTATTCCAATACCAGAGCTGTGTTTGCTTTATTATCATTATTGTTGATTTTATATGATGCTGAAGTAAACTCCTCTCAACAGGCAAGTAATATACTACGTATTAGGGATGAAACGGTATGGAAATTTCACATCACGATAATAGTGACCCAAATTATCATGGTTATCAATTTATATTTGAAAATCAACAAACAAAAAATAAATCAAGCAGCTCTAAGCACTTTTTTAAGCTAGATTCTGTGGGATTTCGTTCCTTATAATGGCTGTCGTCAACGGCAACGCATAATGCATAAATCTCTAATATTATCTCTGTAAATATATTCTCAAGCAATTCTCAGTGTTCTATCAGCTATGACACATTTAAATCTAGCATATTTTGTGTAAGAGCCCATACAGTATCCTATTAAAATAAAGCATACATTTTCATATGATTGAGTTTATTTTATTAAATATCAAAAATCCAAAAGGTGTGCATCATACCTAACACCTAGATGAACACTTTACAGTCAGTTTTATGATAAGTTATTCTCTTCAAATGCCATTTAAGTTAGAAACGTGTATAGCCTACCAATGTTTTATGTAACTTTAGAGACGGTCCCTAGATTCGCGAACGTCAAGCCAACCTAATGCCAGTCATATCAGATGCGCTGTGGTTCTGCTGTGTTTTGTTTGAAACTATTTTCGTTGCTGAAATAGAACAAAAACAGTCCAGCACTGTATGATGAATGAAACTCCTGCGTACATCGCACGTTCATCTCCGCTTTGAGTGTAAGTTATATTTCAGCGAGTGAGAGCGGCGCGCGCTCTGAACAAAACTCCGCTAATCTGAACGCCTCTGATTATTATATTCATAAACTCTAGGAGTGTAACGATTCGTTTTAACAACGATTCGATTCGCATCACGATTTGAAGTTGTCGATACGATTCAAGGACGATATTGGTTCATTTAGAACGATATGATCCGAAACGATTCAGTGACTTGAAATCGATTCAGTAACTTTTTAGCCAAAAATTGTGTGACTGAAATAAATATCTGGATACTGGTCAGTGCAGGTGAAGTTTCCTAGATTCCTGTTGTTTCTTGTAAGGGAATCAGGAATAAATTAATTATGGATATAAACAAACAAGTAAACAACAATTAATGGCAAATGCATTCAAATTTTATTTGAATAAAGTGCAACCAACAGTTTAGGTTGAATTAAGAGGAAGTTAACCTTTTCTGCTCTCATTTTCAATATTCAATACATTTTCAATAAAAGCACAGAAAGTGCAACCAACATTTCAACAGTAGGTTAACCTGCTACTTCTGCTTTTGTTTTCCAACATAAAAATATTACAATATTAATATCAAAAATAAAGTGCAACTAACTTCTCTTCAGGTTTAATTAATAGTAGGTTTACCTGCTACTTTTGCTGTTGTTTCAACATTAAAATAATATAAATACAATATTAATATCAAAAATAAAGTGCAACCAACATTTCTTCAGGTTGAATAAACTGGCTGAACCTGCTACTACTCTCAGTTTAATGAACAAACAATAATGTTCCAATGAAGATAAGTAGTGGTTAGCCGATATATTGCCAAAGCCGACATATTGTCCGATAATTGGCATTTATAAATTTCGCCATCGGTTTATGTTTTTCTGTTTGGCCAATGTTTTATTCTGACAGCGCTGAGAAGCACTAAATATGGGACTGCCAACCGTATTCTAGTGCTGTGTAAAAATTTGCTGTAAAATTCCAAATAATCACGCTGCCGTCTCGTTGTTTAGAGGCAAGTGTCTCGTTATGTTTTCTTTCTTTTCAGCTGTCCCTGAATAGAAATTGTGCTGCTGTGATTTACTATTTCAGTTTACATAGAAACCAAATAAAATGGTGTTCTGCACGCTTTTTAAAAAATTGGGCACTACTTAACTGTATCAAATGCTATAAATATAATAACTCCATATTTTGGACGTTTAGCATGCTAACAGATTCTTTGTGTGTGCTGCTTGGCTACCCTGATTTCTAAAATATAGGCATCAGGCATTAAAAAAAAAAAAAAAAAATCTCGGTCAATCACTAAACATAAGGCAAATATAATACACAAACCTCAATGTTATACTTACTTTTCTGTAGTCGAAGTTTGTTGACAGGATTCTGCTGGCACTGGTTCTAGTGTTAGTGCTACCACCTCCTTCACCTCGTGTAAAAATTTGTTACATTTGGCCTGTTTTTTTTAAAGGACCTTTGAAATAAATATGAGATAATGTTCTCTGTGAGGCCACACTCTATTGTTTCCCCATCTACCTCAGTTTCTGAAAAATGGAAGAAGAAAAAAAGATTTATCAGTGTGAGCTGGATGTTTTAACAGCAACAATAAATTCAATGTATTTTTCAATGAACATTCATCAGTATAAAAAATATGAACTTACTTTAATTTAGAACAATTCTGAATAACTCTAACTTACTTTTACACCCCTTGAAAAAAGGTACAAAAATGTCACTGGGTAGTACCCTAAGGTACAAAATCTAAAAGGAACCAATATGTACCTTTGAACGTACTAACAGAGAAATTAACTTTTTTTCAGAGTGTGATTAGTGCAAAATCCTTTAAATTAGCAGCTCAAAGAACAACGCATTGTCAACGCTTTTGTCAACACGGATAATATTCGTAAGTTATATGATTTAATTTCAGACTGACCAGGAGAGGCGTTAAAATTAAACCGGACATGCATTCGCTCGCGTCCAGAGAGAACACGTATAACTTAACGTTAGATTAAAAAGAAAATTCTGGGAAACTGAATTTATAAATCTGTGGTTCCATATTGAGACCCAGCTTTAGTGAATAGAAAGCAAAACACACAAAACGCGATGTTTTAATCTGATTCTATGGCCGTTTCATAGCCTTTTTTCACAGCGTATTGAGCAATGTCTCGCGGTAGAGTATACGTTATGAGAATTTATATCTTAACTTATGGATAAAAACAACTGTAATAATAACAATAAGCTTAACTTAATAGCAATGCGTTGGTTTTGTCAGGTCATTGTTTTCGAAGGTATTTTTCCCTCACGCGTCAGGCAGGCCTAGCTACAGACGCAATGTCAAGGTGAACATGACTCGAAAGGGAACCAACGAATTTCCACAGTAAAGTTAACTTACTTAAAACTAAACTTACCTCTGAATTTCTTTGCTTCGTCTTCAGTAACATGTATTCCAGCTTCTTTTAATTTTTGAAGAAGATCCTCCGTCGACAGCGTCAGAAGTGAGACAGCCCTGATGTCGAATAACCGTCATGCAATCTCAACTTCTTTGCGCGCATGCACTGCGCGGGCTACAATCCCATTGGACGACACGAATTTAAAGAAGGCTTGATCTTTGAGGCTATGTAAAAGTACACATATAGGCCTAATGTTAAATAAACGTTAAATAATTTCGTCTACGTTGTGCGTTTGCTAAGAAAGATAAGTACATGTATTTGTTTAACTCTAAATAAATAGAAAATTTTAGATTTTATATTAGATTTTATCAGATTTTATATTAGTTTAAAATTACAATAACAAAACAGGCCTATACTTTAACACAGTTGCTTTATGTTTAAAAGTTATATCTTGATACTTTGATCAATAAAATGTCATGTGCAAAATTAGTCAGTAAAGATGTGTGGGCTTTTAAATATATTTGGTTATTTTGTTACATCTCTTCCAAATAACCAAAAACTTATGAAAATTAATATCTTGCTCTATGTTTAATCTAGTTTTGGTTGAATCAATTTTTGTTCACTGAATCGTTCAGATCAGATCACTGTGGATGTTTATTCTAAGTAAAAAGCTTTTACTGTTTCATACACTTTGGCTTATTCCTTTTGTCACACAAGTTGGACCTTTATTTGTGGATTAAATGGTCCAAACATGGACCCTTTGACAGTTGGAAACATATGTGTACCTTTTTACCACAAAAATGGTACATATGAGTACCATAAGGTGTAATTATGACCTATTGAGGGTACAACTTCACCATTTGTACCCTAAGTGTTCACAAACGGACCCCAACCGTACCGTTTTTTCTGACAGTGTACTAAAGCACATGTAAAGTATTTTTTAATTATGATAGTTTTTAAATATTACATTCAAAGTAAATATATTTTAAATGTACTAAATTGCAATTACATTTATATTTAAACAAGACAAACAAGTTTCAAGACAAATGACATTAAAGTATATTTTAGTTTACCATGAATGCTCGTCAGTACATGCACTTTAACCATATTTCAAAGACAATAGATGTAATAGTGAAATTACAAATAAAGATGTACTGAAGTCCTACTAAAGTAATCTACAATAAATGTTCATTTAATTGCAATCTACATGCAATTAAGTGTCTGAAAAAATTATATTGAGCTGTCGCTCTCATGAAACCAGACTGTGAGTAAAAGGTTGGGAACCACTGCTTCAGAGAATATCGCCATATAGTTCATTTTCATTTTTTGTATTGGTGTTTTCTATTAAATCAAATAATAAAAAATCTAATTACAGCTTTTGACTTACATGTGATGTTGTAATGTGTCTTGAAGAGCATGTTCACATGATCCCAAATGAACACGGTGCAGATTCCAGTGTTGGGCTGCGCGAAAACGACGTACTGGTCATTGTTGAACTCGTATGACTCCACAGACAGAGACTGGAACGAGTATATCTCATATACTGCAAAATCTGGATTAGAGGAATGCTTCATATTAGTCAGTGTATATCCTAAGTTCTGTAACTGCCATTTCCAGTAAATTTTTCCCCATTTTAAAAGGTCCTGTGGTGTGACATTTATTTACAAACATTCCATGTAGCCTTTCAATGTTTTTTTTTGTATGATGCATGTTTCATAATTATAGAAAAATCAGAAAAGTTTTGTTAAATAAGTTTAGATAGCACATCACAACCAAGCGTCAACCTCCTGCAGTTTCTCTGGAAGCCAATACGGAAGTGACTTAAGCTGCAATTCCTCGACTGGCCGCTAGGCACAGACTCCAGAAGGGAGCAGAATAAAACATGTGTACAGCCTGGTACAAATTGTGGTTTTGGTCTATATATCTAATTTTGCCCTTCATGACAACTGTGAGGGGGGTGACTTTTTTTTATAACTCATTCGTTTACATTATATAAAGCCTTAAAGTTCTGCATAATTAAAGTCCCTGTAAAGGCAATTCTGAGATTTGTTTCTAAACACATTATAAATGTTAGAAATGTATTGCTGAAACACATTACAAAGACTGTGAACTATGAAGAACTGAATTCAGAAGTTAGACCGTTAAACAGTTTTTCACCGTTGCTGTGTTCAGGATTTTCTGGGCGGGGCTAAAACGGTGGCTCGATGACGCACTGGAGCCACTGAGTCTGGCTCCTCCCCTAACACGATCATAACTAGAGCACATTCGCATCAGTTCGATCGCGAGTTACTGTTAGTACTGTTAGTTACTATAGTCAACAACTTGCATAACAGCTTACAAAACAAAAACGATGAAGAGGTGGATTAATTTTGTGAACAGCAACCTTGGTGTGAGAGCTGAGGATCATCACCGACACCTACCTCTGCAGTGACTTTACACCGGATCGTTTTACAAACTTTCACCGGAGACAACTGGGATTCACTGATAATCCGCTGCAGAACCGACTATCCCCAGCCCAGGCCTTCATCCTCCCGTCCCGCCGACATCTGGTGCGTCGTGATCATAGACGCTCGTGATCAGTGAGTGTTGTCTTGTGTGCTACTGCCGCTTTCCCGCGAGTGGGCGTGGTTTCGGCGCCGACAGCGGACACACCCCCAGCGTTTGAGAGCAGAGAATGCTGCTCATTTTTTCAGGTTTTTGATAAGCTATTTTATGTACTTCCCAGATTTTTTTATGATTCAAATTTGGCTGGGTGGTTAATAACACATTTATCTGTGGTGTGAGGAACTCAGAACACATGTTTAGTTTTGACTTTACAGGGACTTTAAGGAGGTGGCCACTTTGAGTGACAGGTGAATTGTCGTTTGTCTGCTGTCTGTTAGTCATCACGTCACCTCAGCTCCACCCACGTCCCGCCTTTTTGCCCGTTTTGTGTTATCCGGGAATGACGCGCTGCCAAGATGGCAACGGCCAGCTCGACCCTACTTTTCGCTTCAAAACTGCTCTTCAGAATCCTATGGGTGACGTCACGGACACTATACGTCCATATATTTTTATAGTCCGACCGGGCCATAGAGGTGAACCCTGATCATAAACTTTTGTTGGTTGCAGAATGCATTAATGTAAAAGCCAATGGAAAATTCTATATTGGCTTTTTGTCAAGGAAACCAGGGTAATGTGAACTTCCATGTTGGTCTACGAAAATACGTCATCCCTGCGGCACTGTTTAACTTTAAGATTTGTTTTCAGTTTAAATGAGCCTGGAATTTGAAAGGAGTGTCCTCATACTTTTGACCAGAGTATATTTGACAGAATTAGTGTGTGAGTGAGTGGCTTTACCTGCACTTATGCAGTTGAAGTCACGTGGAGTGAGATCATGGATGCGTTGACCCTGAAACTCATAAGGACTGGCGCAGTAAATGGCTGGGACGGAGGTGTTGGTCTTCTCCATCCAGTCAACCAACCATTTGATCTTACAGTCGCAACGGAACGAGTTCCCTCGAAGGTCTCTGCCAAGAGTGGAGAGAGGAGTAAAAAGATACACAAGAGATAAAAAAAAATGATTATAACAAGGTATTGTTTAGTACAGGGATCTGGCATTACATACATTTTTTTTAAACAAAAATATAGTTTAACAGAACATACATACATGTTATTTATTTCAAAATAAGTAGTTTTAGCTTTAGTACAGTCAAAGCCAAATAAAAACGACTCATTTAATTTTGGAAACATGTTACCTTTATAATATATTACTTATTATTTTTCACACACAATATAAATGGGCCATGAAAGTATGTAGCGTAATTTCAGGGTGTTCACACTTGTAGTTTGGTTCGCTTTGTTCATTTGGTCCAGACCAAAGAAACATTTAGCCCTGAATGGGCCGGTTGCATAAACTAAGCCATTATGTTAAGACAGTGTCTTAAGATCTAGTATGAGCCACTAGCAGTTAGGCAAGTGGCATTCAGTCTTACTTTTCGTATCAAATTAGGCCAGTCTATGTTTTTATGTAACTGATTTAAAGGGATAGTTCACCCAAAAACGAAAATTTGATGTTTTTCTGCTTACCCCTAAGGCAGGGGTTGGCAATTCCAGTCCTCGAGGGCCACTGTCCTGCAGAGTTCCGGCTCACTGATTCATAACGCTTCGAAGCTTCATGATGCCTTGTTTTGAAATCGTCATCACTATATAAGTCGTTATTTTTTGCGCACAAAAACTATTCTCGCCGATTCATAAAGTTATTGTAGAACCACTGTAGTGAGATGGACTTTGTAACGACGTCTTTAGTACCTTTTAAGGGTCTTGAGAGTGTAAAGTGCCATTGTGCCAATGGAGGCCTTTCAGAGCCATCAGATTTCAACTAAAATATCTTCATTTCTGTTCCGAAGATGAACGGAGGTCTTACGGGTGTCGAACGACATGAGGGTAAGTAATTAATGACAGAATTTTCATTTTTGGGTGAACTAACCCTTTAACCTTGCTTTCTGGACTACCCCCCTGCTCCTGACCAGGTTAGATTCATTAAGTTACCCTGGTAACTGATTCTGAGTATAAGTTACCTCTCTTTTAGAAACTGGCTTGACTTACCCTGCTTTCTCGGGTTTGACATACCTACCATTCTGAAACAGAAAACTCAGAGTTTCCCTCGTTTCAGGGTTAACATACTTAACCTCCTTTCTGAAACAGGCCCCAGAAGATACCAATAAATGAATGAACTGAAGGACTTAGTAAATACACTGGGTAACAGTCTCAATCAGCTCCCTAGTTCAGGGCACTGATCAGGGAGTCAGCCCATTGACTTGTGTCCTGATCAGTGCCCTGACTACTGAACTAGGGAGCTGATTGAGACACATGCAGGGTGAATGAACTCAATGAGGAACAGGTGACAGATAATTAATCAATAACCATGGTTTGAGTTGCCATGGTTGCTTACATACCCTGAAAGTTACCTCCGATTTTGGAACTGAAAGTTGAGGTTATACGCTAACTTACTCTTAAACATACCCAGGTATGTCACATAACCTGCTTTCTGGAATACCCTGTTTTTCTTTGGTAAACCCAGAGTTTCTTTCTGTCTCCTCCCCTTTTTATAGCGCCAGCTGTGTTTAAATACTTCATTCATTCATTCAAACTGCACAAATGCTTTTCTTACTGAGTATTGTTGTCGTATTTCAAGTACAAATATCAAAAAATTATAAATTAAATCTAAATCTAAAGTAAGCAAAGTTTGCTTCAAACAAGTTAAATTATCTGCCACTTGACAAAAGCATTTTTTGCAGTGCGGAACATTCATTCATTGCTCATATTTTCATCATGAGGACACTGTCAAAGTGACAAAAATGGCATGTCCTTGTAAACATGTTGGACGGGATTGCATGTCCTGCAGGATCGTGACGTTCACTTGATGAACCTAGAAGTAACCTAATAATTAGAATTTCCTTTAGGATTTCCAGTGGCTGGATGCATTGATGACACTCATATTCCCATCATCACGCTTTCTGAAAATTGATTACTGTATGGGATGGAAGAATGCCAGATGGTAGTCCGAGATATTTGCCATAACAACCACCACCACCACAGCTGTTAAATACATTTATTTACAATTTTTATGGTCATCTTTATTTCCTACAAATACTTTATTCTTTTTCCTGTTGGATGTTAATATTCTTCCTCCATCTCCCCTTCATCTGTCAGTGGTGCTTGTGTTTGGCTGCCCTGAGTAGAAGTCAAATGTTAATGTTATATTACCCTATTAATAAATGTAACAGGTGGGATCAGAGAACATTTCATTATGTGAAAAGAGCATAGACCCTTTTCAAATTTCCGGGTTTCTCAGAGCGGAAGTCATCATAGTTGGGTTAACTTTTATAGCGGTGAATGAGACATTAAATATATTTTTGTGTCCCCATTTGCTCAAATAGCAAAAGAAAAACTCCACAATAGTGATTTCACCACTTTCAAAATGAGGGAAAAAATAAACTGTGCAGGATTTACGATATTGATGACCGTTAAAACGCATCATCACAGTCTGTGAAAAGGGTCTATGAGGGAAAAGCTGCTGAACATTGGACACTGAATGATATTTATTTAATATGTCAAATGTTTGTAAAGTCATGAAACCTACACCCATGAACCGTTTCTGTTTAAAGCTTTACCTGATTTAATTATTTTTTAATTTTTAGCTGCACATTCTTTTTCTTTTTTTTTTGCCTTTTGGATACCATGAAAATTAAACTGAATTAAACTAATTAAAAATTAAACTTAAATATTGACCCGGAAGTATGCAAACATCTTTTTGTTGGGTGCTGTTGCCATGGTGAATCATAATTTCGGAGCTCCATTGATCATGGCTTTTCATAGTCAGGGTGCATGTGCTTCACTCAGAGTAAGTCAACTAAGAGTTCAGGTTTAGAACCTCCTTATTGAAACAGGCCCCTGGAACTGTTGCCTATATGCTGTTTCGTTGCTGTATGCCTGTTACTCAACCTGACTTTGCTTTATTTAATACATATTCAGTTGATTTTTTTACCCTGATCGTCTTCCTCATTTTAATGTAATATGGCATTACAGAAAACATGTAAATACAAATAACGTTTATAAGCACTGCATGTATATATAAACAACTTTGATAATTTGCACTGCAGTAATGTAAACATGCAAATATAAATAACTTTGATAAGCACTGAAGTAATGTAAATTAATACCTTTGATGTTTCACTTCAGTATTTGTAGGCCTATTTGTAAATATAAACAACTTCAATTCTTTGCACTTCAGTAATGTAAACATGTAAATATAAATAACTTTGATCCTTTGCACTGCAGTAATGTAAACATGTAAATATAAATAACTTTGAAAAGCAGTAATGTAAACATGTAAATATAAATAACTTCGAAAATCACTGCAGTAATGTAAACATGTAAATATAAATAAGTTGGAAAAGCAGTAATGTAAACATGTAAATATAAATAACTTTGAAAAGCACAGCAGTAATGTAAACATGTAAATATAAATAACTTTGAAAAGCACTGCAGTAATGTAAACATGTTAATATAAATAACTTTGTAAAACACTGCAGTAATGTAAACATGTAAATATAAATAAGTTTGAAAAGCAGTAATGTAAACATGTAAATATAAATAACTTTGAAAAGCACTGCAGTAATGTAAACATGTAAATATAAATAAGTTTGAAAAGCAGTAATGTAAACATGTAAATATAAATAAGTTTGAAAAGCAGTAATGTAAACATGTAAATATAAATAACTTTGATCCTTTGCACTGCAGTAATGTAAACATGTAAATATAAATAACTTTGAAAAGCACTGAAGTAATGTAATGTTTAACTTAATAGGCCTATGTAAATATAAATAACTTTGATATAAAGCACTGTAATGTGAATTTAAACAACGGTCACTTTGCATTGCAGTATTTGTAAACATGTAAATATAAATATAACTGATAAGTGTACAGAATTTATTTGAACTATTTTATTTCTTTATTTATTTGAAATCTGTCTCATTTAGAATATGAAATAATGTCAGTTAAATGAAACCTTACGGTCTTACTGAAAATAAATGGGAAAAAATTGAAACCAATAAAAAGGAAATACTGCAACCATGTAAATGTGTACAGTTAATCCAAAGATATTTTTGTCCAATGCTTTTTTCATAATGAATATCATATATTTTCTACGTAACTAATTTAGAGTAACGTTATTTCAAATATTAGAAATTCTATTTAGACAATAATAAATGGTATTCGTTGTTTCAATAGCAATGTCAATACAGATGTAGCCTATAGGGTTCACTTCGTCAAATCTTGAAATAATGATTTTGCTTTTAAGGCTTAATGCACAGATTATTCTCTGGAAATGTTGAGTTATTGTATTTGGAAAACAATACACTGATTGAACCATGCTCTCATCAGCATGTATTGCCATAATATATTATAAATAATAATAATATTTGTGTATGCATTTATTTTAATTATTGTGGTCTAATCCTCAGAAGGCGAAGATTCGGCTTTTGACCTTTTGTAAAGGTACATGAGGAGAGAACCAGGCCTTCTGTCACTCATCGAAAGAAGGGGTGGCACAAATGACTTCTTCAAGGCGAAATTAGTCTTCCGCCGTCTGTTCTGGCTTGGATGCCCAATCTCTGGCACATGTCTACTGTCTTGACAGCTTTTCCTTGGCTCCTTAATAGAAGAAGCTATCTCCTGCTGCAACCTTGGGGACAAATCTTCTGGAAGTTTAGAGCTGGCCTTTTTACTTTTCTCCACTTTCTTTGCCTGCTTTTTGGAAGAAGCATTGCTCTTCAAGTCTTTTTCACCATCTTCCTTGCTCTTCAGCTCGCCTACAGAATTAGCATTTGTCTGGAGTTCCTCTACAGAAGTATCATTTTGCTGTAGGAGCTTTTGTTGATTCTGAAGGAAGTGTTGTCTCTGGGCTACACCTCTTCGAAGTGCAAACTTGGCATCTGTCTTTGTCTCCACAGACACATCACTTTGAAATGGTTTTAAGCTTGCTCGTATATATACACTTTGTTTGCCATGTTCCAACCCGTCTTGGTTTTCTTCTCTGTTATTTTGCTCTTCTTCTTCGAGAGGAAATTGCTTCTCGAGCAGATAGTTGAACTGTTTTTTCAATTTGAGAGTTTTGTCTTCCTCTACTTGTGCCATTAAGTGGAGCCCGTTGTTGAATTTACTCCTGACGACAGAGTTGGGGATATAGCCGTCAGGAGCAACGGGCCAGATGATTTTGTCCGGCAGTTTGGTAGGTGACAGTGTCATCGTGAATCACGAGCAAAGAAACGGCAAGCGAAAAATCACGATCTAAAAGTGTGCATGGAATGTCTAGAGAATGTACAGCCGTGCGCTATTATGGCGTCATCGCATTGAGGCTTCCACATTCCATTCCATTCCATAACATTCCAAGCGCGCGCTTTTAAAAACAAACAAACAAATAAAACCGTTTAAGACACAATTACACTTTTGAACACACATTACCTTATTAAAACGATTTGATAACGTTGATTGAGTGAACTGGATCGATATGATTAATGTTTTGAAGGAAAACAAAAAGAGAAGAAAATAACTGGAACATCAAAGCCTATTCTGTCAAATAAGCGGCCTAAAAATATTATTATTAGGCTATAGCTATTGTTGTTGTTGCTAATGCACAGGAATACTTTGATTACTGAATTGATGTAGCTATAGGCTACGTGTTTCATGGAAATATTTAAATTTGATTATGATAAAACGAAAAAAGTTCTCAAAAGTCTCTTTTGTAATATATATATCAAATCAATCAACAATTTATAGATATAATCTATACCATTATATATACTTAACTTTCTTTTATCAAGAAAGCCTTTCTGAATAAATATTGCTAACTGTCATCAATTTCAAGGACTTTTGAACAGAATTAGTTCACTAAATAATTTCATTGTAAACCCCACACTGCCCCCTGCAGGCATCAGCTGACTATCACATGGATGTCCGGTCTTGGCACCTATTGAGATAGATAGCAGAGAAAGAAGGAAAGGAAAACCTCTTCATCTTTGGCATGAGGGCAGAGGACGTGGAGGCTATGGACGATAAAAACTGCGAGAGGGTAAGAGAAGAGAAGGTCAGAGATTTGCTGTTACTTACCATTTTGAAGTTTGTGTTTTCCACTATATATTACATTGCATTTTGATCGTTTTGTAGGTGTATATTGACACACATACCCTATCACAGCACACTTATAATCAGACATGGTTCTGCTGCCTTTCATAAAAGGCAAGATATATCCCAACCAGAGAGTCTGCATTTAAAGGGATAGTTCACCCAGAAATGAACATTGTGTCATTAATTACTCACCCTCAAACCCAAAACCTGCAAGACTTTCGTTCATCTTCAGAACACAAATGAAGATATTTCAGATGAAATCTGAGAGCTTTCCATTGACAGCTACACAACTAGCACTCTAACGCTTCAAAAAGTTCATAAAGAGATTGTAAAACTAATCCATATGAATTGAGCAGTTTAGACCAAATTTTCTGAAGAGACTCGATCACTTTATATGATGAACAAATTGAATTTAGGCTTTTATTCACATATACACATTCATCAACCCACACATCATTTGTGGTAAAACGGAAGCTCAAGCATGTTCGCTTGACATACGAGAACCAATGAGGTTAATTCTCGTGTTACAACAAATTTGAGCTTCCGCAATAACTAATGAGGCTCATTCTCGTGTTGCGCAGCGTGTTTGAGCTTCCTCAAGAACCAATGAGGTTCATTCTCATGTAACGCAGCACCTTTGAGCTTCCTCAAGAACCAATGAGGTTCATTCTCGTGTAACGCAGCACGTTTGAGCTTCAGCAAGAACCAATGAGGCTCATTCTCGTGTAACGCAGCACGTTTGAGCTTCAGCAAGAACCAATGAGGTTCTGTTTATGTTCGCTGATCAATGTTAATATGTGAATAAAAGTCCACATTTTTTGAAGAGAAACGGTTGCTTTATATGATGAACAGATTAAATTTAGACTAAACCACTCAACTCATATGTATTCGTTTTACGATCTCTTAATTAACTTTTTGAAGCGTCAAAGTGGTAGTTACGTAGCTGGAGGGACAGAAATCTCATCTCTTATCTTCATTTGTGTTTTGAAGATGAACAAAAGGCTTATTATGGTAACAGCGTGAGGATGAGTCATTTAAGGACAGAATTTTCTTGGTGAACTATCCCTTTAAAAATAATAATAATAATATTAATCATGGTAAACTGAAAAGGAAGTAATTCATGTGCAAGACAAACAGATATTTCAACTTTATTTTGACGCATAATAAATAACATTTCCACCACAGTCAATTATTGCAATACATGCTGATGTCAGCAGATGTTTTATAATGACATACCAATTAGTAGTTTGGTGTTTTGTTCTCAAGTAATAATTCAGCATTTTCAGAGAATAATCTGCATAGATTAGCAAAGCCATAACAGTCAAGCTCAATTGAGTGATGAAAATGTTTTTTTTCTTGGTAACATAATATAATATTCTAAAAGACATGGGCCAGTTGCATAAACTAAGCCATTATGTTAAGACAGTGTCTTAAGATCTAGTATGAGCCACTAGCAGTTAGGCAAGTGGCATTCAGTCTTACTTTTCGTATCAAATTAGGCCAGTCTATGTTTTTATGTAACTGATTTAAAAAAAATTATGAACAGTCTTAAAGAAAAAAAATGTATGTTTAACTTGTAAGACTAGTCTTAACGGTTTATGCAACCGGCCCATTCAGGGCTAAATGTTTCTTTGGTCTGGACCAAATGAACAAAGCGAACCAAACTACAAGTGTGAACACCCTGAAATTACGCTACATACTTTCATGGCCCATTTATATTGTGTGTGAAAGATAATAAGTAATATATTATAAAGGTAACATGTTTCCAAAATTAAATGAGTCGTTTTTATTTGGCTTTGACTGTACTAAAGCTAAAACTACTTATTTTGAAATAAATAACATGTCTGCATGTTCTGTTAAACTATATTTTTGTTTAAAAAAATGTATGTAATGCTCCAGATCAATACCTTGTTATAATAATTTTTTTTTTTTCTCTTGTGTATCTTTCTACTCCTCTCTCCACTCTTGGCAGAGACCTTCGAGGGAACTCGTTCCGTTGCGACTGTAAGATCAAATGGTTGGTTGACTGGATGGAGAAGACCAACACCTCCGTCCCAGCCATTTACTGCGCCAGTCCTTTTGAGTTTCAGGGTCGACGCATCCATGACCTCACTCCACGTGACTTCAACTGCATAAGTGCAGGTAAAGCCACTCAGACACTCTTGAGATCTGTAATTCTGTCAAATATACTCAAAAGTGGTCAAAAGTATGAGGACACTTTCTTCAAATTCCAGGCTCATTTAAACTGAAAACAAATCTTAAAGTTAAACAGTGCCGCAGGGATGACGTATTTTCGTAGACCAACATGGAAGTTCACATTACCCTGGTTTCCTTGACAAAAAGCCAATATAGAATTTTCCATTGGCTTTTACATTAATGCATTCTGTGACCAACAAAAGTTTATGATCAGGGTTCACCTCTATGGCCCGGTCGGACTATAAAAATATATGGACGTATAGTGTCCGTGACGTCACCCATAGGATTATGAAGAGCAGTTTTGAAGCGTAAAGTAGGGTTGAGCTGGCCGTTGCCATCTTGGCAGCGCGTCATTCCCGGATAACACAAAACAGGCAAAGAGGCGGGACGTGGGTGGAGCTGAGGTGACGTGATGACTAACAGACAGCAGACAAACGACAATCCACCTGTCACTCAAAGTGGCCACCTCCTTAATTATGCAGAACTTTAAGGCTTTATATAATGTAAACGAATGAGTTATAAAAAAAATTCACCCCCCTCACAGTTGTCATGAAGGGCAAAATTAGATATACTGTATAGACCAAAACCACAATTTGTACCAGGCTGTACACATGTTTTATTCTGCTGTAAAGTTGGGCATTTTAACATGGGGCTCAATGAGATTCTGCTCCCTTCTGAAGTCTGTGCCTAGCGGCCAGTCGAGGAATTGCAGCTTAAGTCACTTCCGTATTGGCTTCCAGAGAAACTACAGGAGGTTGACGCTTGGTTGTGATGTGCTATCTAAACTTATTTAACAAAACTTTTCTGATTTTTCTATAATTATTAAACATGCATCATACAAAAAATACATATTGAAAGGCTTCATGGAATGTTTTTAAATAAATGTCACACCACAGGACCTTTTAAAATGGGGAAAAATGTACTGGAAATGGCAGTTACAGAATTTAGGACATACACTGACTAATATGAAGCATTCCTCTAATCCAGATTTTGCCGTATATGAGATATACTCGTTCCAGTCTCTGTCTGTGGAGTCATACGAGTTCAACAATGACCAGTACGTCGTTTTCGCGCAGCCCAACACTGGAATCTGCACCGTGTTCATTTGGGATCATGTGAACATGCTCTTCAAGACACATTACAACATCACATATAAGTCAAAAGCTGTAATTAGATTTTGTATTATTTGATTTAATAGAAAACACCAATACAAAAAATGAAAATGAACTATATGGCGATATTCTCTGAAGCAGTGGTTCCCAACCTTTTACTCACAGTCTGGTTTCATGAGAGCGATAGCTCAATATAATTTTTTCAGACACTTAATTGCATGTAGATTGCAATTAAATGAACATTTATTGTAGATTACTTTAGTAGGACTTCAGTACATCTTTATTTGTAATTTCACTATTACATCTATTGTCTTTGAAATATGGTTAAAGTGCATGTACTGACGAGCATTCATGGTAAACTAAAATATACTTTAATGTCATTTGTCTTGAAACTTGTTTGTCTTGTTTAAATATAAATGTAATTGCAATTTAGTACATTTAAAATATATTTACTTTGAATGTAATATTTAAAAACTATCATAATTAAAAAGTACTTTACATGTGCTTTAGTACACTGTCAGAAAAAACGGTACGGTTGGGGTCCGTTTGTGAACACTTAGGGTACAAATGGTGAAGTTGTACCCTCAATAGGTCATAATTACACCTTATGGTACTCATATGTACCATTTTTGTGGTAAAAAGGTACACATATGTTTCCAACTGTCAAAGGGTCCATGTTTGGACCATTTAATCCACAAATAAAGGTCCAACTTGTGTGACAAAAGGAATAAGCCAAAGTGTATGAAACAGTAAAAGCTTTTTACTTAGAATAAACATCCACAGTGATCTGATCTGAACGATTCAGTGAACAAAAATTGATTCAACCAAAACTAGATTAAACATAGAGCAAGATATTAATTTTCATAAGTTTTTGGTTATTTGGAAGAGATGTAACAAAATAACCAAATATATTTAAAAGCCCACACATCTTTACTGACTAATTTTGCACATGACATTTTATTGATCAAAGTATCAAGATATAACTTTTAAACATAACGCAACTGTGTTAAAGTATAGGCCTGTATTGTTATTGTAATTTTAAACTAATATAAAATCTGATAAAATCTAATATAAAATCTAAAATGTTCTATTTATTTAGAGTTAAACAAATACATGTACTTATCTTTCTTAGCAAACGCACAGCGTAGACGAAATTATTTAACGTTTATTTAACATTAGGCCTATATGTGTACTTTTACATAGCCTCAAAGATCAAGCCTTCTTTAAATTCGTGTCGTCCAATGGGATTGTAGCCCGCGCAGTGCATGCGCGCAAAGAAGTTGAGATTGCATGACGGTTATTCGACATCAGGGCTGTCTCACTTCTGACGCTGTCGACGGAGGATCTTCTTCAAAAATTAAAAGAAGCTGGAATACATGTTACTGAAGACGAAGCAAAGAAATTCAGAGGTAAGTTTAGTTTTAAGTAAGTTAACTGTGGAAATTCGTTGGTTCCCTTTCGAGTCATGTTCACCTTGACATTGCGTCTGTAGCTAGGCCTGCTTGACGCGTGAGGGAAAAATACCTTCGAAAACAATGACCTGACAAAACCAACGCATTGCTATTAAGTTTTAAGCTTATTGTTATTATTACAGTTGTTTTTATCCATAAGTTAAGATATAACTTTTCTCATAACGTATACTCTACCGCGAGACATTGCTCAATACGCTGTGAAAAAAAGCTATGAAACGGCCATATAATCAGATTAAAACATCGCGTTTTGTGTGTTTTGCTTTCTATTCACTAAAGCTGGGTCTCATTATGGAACCACAGATTTATAAATTCAATTTCCTAGAATTTTCTTATTAATCTAACGTTAAGTTATACGTGTTCTCTCTGGACGCGAGCGAATGCATGTCCGGTTTAATTTTAACGCCTCTCCTGGTCAGTCTGAAATTAAATCATATAACTTACGAATATTATCCGTGTTGACAAAAGCGTTGACAATGCGTTGTTCTTTGAGCTGCTAATTTAAAGGATTTTGCACTAATCACACTCTGAAAAAAAGTTAATTTCTCTGTTAGTACGTTCAAAGGTACATATTGGTACCTTTTAGATTTTGTACCTTAGGGTACTACCCAGTGACATTTTTGTACCTTTTTTCAAGGGGTGTAAAAGTAAGTTAGAGTTATTCAGAATTGTTCTATACTGATGAATGTTCATCGAAAAATACATTGAATTTATTGTTGCTGTTAAAACATCCAGCTCACACTGATAAATCTTTTTTTCTTCTTCCATTTTTCAGAAACTGAGGTAGATGGGGAAACAATAGAGTGTGGCCTCACAGAGAACATTATCTCATATTTATTTCAAAGGTCCTTTAAAAAAAACAGGCCAAATGTAACTAATTTTTACACGAGGTGAAGGAGGTGGTAGCACTAACACTAGAACCAGTGCCAGCAGAATCCTGTCAACAAACTTCGACTACAGAAAAGTAAGTATAACATTGAGGTTTGTGTATTATATTTGCCTTATGTTTAGTGATTGACCGAGATTTTTATTATTTTTTTTAATGCCTGATGCCTATATTTTAGAAATCAGGGTAGCCAAGCAGCACACACAAAGAATCTGTTAGCATGCTAAACGTCCAAAATGTGGAGTTATTATATTTATAGCATTTGATACAGTTAAGTAGTGCCCAATTTTTTAAAAAGCGTGCAGAACACCATTTTATTTGGTTTCTATGTAAACTGAAATAGTAAATCACAGCAGCACAATTTCTATTCAGGGACAGCTGAAAAGAAAGAAAACATAACGAGACACTTGCCTCTAAACAACGAGACGGCAGCGTGATTATTTGGAATTTTACAGCAAATTTTTACACAGCACTAGAATACGGTTGGCAGTCCCATATTTTGTGCTTCTCAGTGCTGTCAGAATAAAACATTGGCCAAACAGAAAAACATAAACCGATGGCGAAATTTATAAATGCCAATTATCGGACAATATGTCGGCTTTGGCAATATATCGGCCAACCACTACTTATCTTCATTGGAACATTAGTAACCGTATGCATGTGTCACAGTAGAAAAATGTTAAGCATTGTGGCTAATCATCAGTATTACTACAAATGCAAGTTCTTAACTACTACCCCTTCCTCACTGCAGAAATGCAACTAGTGGCAGACTGCCTGGTGGATTTGCCATTCCAGCCTTTCCTAGAGATCTTCAGGCCAAGCTTGATAACAAAGAACCATGCCAGAAGTCATAGATGAAGGATAGACACAGAATCATTAGAGTTCTTCATGAAGCCATGATAGAACACACAATGTAAGTCAGCAACTTGTAAAGCAACATAAATACTTTGAATGCATATCTGAAGCAGTGCTTCGTTGACATGCATTTGAAGTATTTGTTACTTAAAAGTAATAAGAATTAAAAAGTTATTTTTTATTATTAAAGAAGTTTCTAAGGGGCCAATTGGTTTTAATTTAATCTTTCAGGTATCCAACCAATGCAGAATATGTGCAGGTGGCAAAAGCACTTATTGTGAAATACCCTTTCCTAAAGGATCTTGAAGGGAATGTAAGTTACAAGGAGTGTTAGACTTTATATCATGTAAACTGACTTTACCAGTGTAAATAAGAGTTACTTAAAGGGCATATTGCAGGTTAGAGACTCCAGTGAGTCAATGTATAGAAAAATAATGTAGGAACTAGATTTTCTTTAAAATATACTTTAAAATACACTATTAAGGCTTTTGGAGTCGTTTTTGTGAGAAAATTTTACTTCCGCATCTAAAAACGCCAAAACCGGACGTGACATAACGAGAGGGAGTGCAGTGAATTTCAACGATAGGAAAACAATGGATCGCCATGACAGCTCGGACGCTGAGGACATTATAAATGTTTATTAATACTCATATGGCAGACCACAGCCATACAATTATGACACACAATTAGGGACAGACCAGGATTAGACAGAACAACGATTACAGGAGACAGATTGAGTATTTATGTGAGGAGAAACAGTGGAGAACAGCGGCAGGTGTCTCGGAGAGAGACCAGTGGTAGCTAGATAAAGCTAGCTAACGTTATGATCACTGTGCTCAGATTACAACACTGTACTGATTATTATCATGTATCAGGCAATAGCAAAGCTGGTAACGTTATTGTCATCTAGTAAGTTATTGATTTACTTACCAATAACAGAAACTTATAGGCTCTGACCATCAGGAAAAGTCACACTCGTTAATATCCGTCCACACTAAACGTTATGTGATATAACGTTAGCGGTTTCTCATCACGACTGATTTGGTAACTTACAAGACTCACGCCACGGTGCACAGTTCACGTTTTCTCCGAGCTACATCTCCCGCCGGATCCGGTACCGTCACATCTCCCGCCGGATCCGGTACCGTCACATCTCCCGCCGGCCGCCGAACCACATACAGTAACGTTGTGTTATTGTGTTTATCCTTTATTCATTAATTCTGTATTATGGGTTTATTTCGTGCCGATTCACCGCTAGTGTGAGGATGTATATGACGTTATGATAATGTATTTGAGTGAACTTGAATGTGCATACATGGCATGAATAAAATCACATAATTCAGAACTTTTTTTCGAAAAAGTGTGAGACTGTATTCATTTGTGTTAATGTACATACTTTGTATTCATTAATGTAAACACGACGGCAAAGAAGCATCGCGTGTGGATGTTCATCCTTTAGGCAAGGTACACACTGGCTGCGTGACACGTGCGGCTCGAGCCATGCCGAAAGCGCGTGCTAGAAATAGAACCGATGCGAAACGCAAGTGTGTTGGAAGCGTTTCCAGGCAAAATAGAATAGGAAAAGCTGTTTGTCATTTTGACACTAATACATATTAATAAATGACATTTTTATGTGTGAAAGTCTCTAGGTTTTTACATAAATGCAGATATAATTGTAATTAAAAAAATGTATATAATATCGATTTTCAAATATTGCACCTGCCAATGCAGAACAAAATATTTTGTAGCCTATTCGGCCGTCAATACTGCCGAGTGCTGACGTTGTCTTTGCTGTATCAGTAGGCTATATATTTATCTAAATATTTATTTATATATTTTATGACATGAAGTATAGGCCTTCGTCACCTAGCAGCAGCGGCGCCGCGTCAGACACGCTTCTGGTGTGCAAAGACACAGAAAACGCCACGCAGCTGAAACGCAACAGAAACGCCACGCTTGCAGTGTGTAGCAGGTCTACAGATAGAAAACGCCACGCTCACGTCACGCAGCCAGTGTGTAGCCGGCCTTACATGAGTATAACAATGTTTGACTCCATCATATCGCTGGGATGATAATCCTCCGGTCTAAAGCACTATACACACCACCGTGTGTTTTGAAGCAGATGCGCGAAGGGAAGTCCCGTTTCTTCACCTGCACAAAACGCCACCATGCAGAATTCCTAACTTAATTTTTTTTAGGAAACCTGTGGACTCGATGCCCTGACAGGCTGGATAATAATTTACCATGACAATGATAAATTGGAATAGAAAAACTACCGAAAATACACAGACTCTACTGAATACCAACCTATTCTGCACTGAGCCAACGCAGAGCTCGGCGAACCACTCCCTCTCGTGACGTAATATGACGCGATGTTGAAAAAAAAAGCGCTTTTTCCAAGCGGCCAACAAAATGGCCACTTTATCTACTAAATTTGTGCTCTTATGTCTTTTTAAAACATTTTAAATCCTGCACTACCTTTTCATATGGTATTTTCATACAAGGTTATATATTAATCTCGAAAAAAATTTAACCTGCAATATGCCCTTTAAGGTTATTACATGAATGAGTCTTAACAATTTTAATTGTTAGAAAGTGGTGGATTCTGTTTATATGCATTTAAAAAAAATGACATGTCAAAATATCTTGACTGTATTCCATGAACTATACCATATTTTTCCCTTATCGTGTTAGCACACTTGGCACCAGTCCCTCAAACGCAAATTTAAAGCTGAGCGTGCACCTCTGGTCCATGAAGATGAGGTGAGAAAGAGTAAGGAGAAGTTTGGGCACAAAAAAGTGAGACTCCCTGAACAATCTCCAGCAGGGGTAAGTGAATTCCTGTATTTAAAATTGGTTATTAAACAAATAAAATTTGACAACTAAAGAGTAATTTATTTAAACAGTATACAGTAGGTTATCTGCCTTTCAGCCGTGGATAACAACTTTATTCAACAATATCATCTCTTCTGTGTCATTCTCATGCGCAGTTTACATTCAGCACTTCCAGGTTCTGCGTCAGAATGCCGGCTCTTTATTGGCCGATGCTGTTAGCCTGAGCAGCATGACGTATGCATGTGATACTTGCTGACTCGGGTGTCAGCCAATACTGAGCTGGCATTCTAACGTAAAACCTCGGAGCGCTGAACGTATACGATCTAAGAGAATGACACAGAAGAGAAGATATTGTTGAATTAAGTAATTATGTTTTTTTTTTTTTCGCACTAAAAGTATTTAGGTTTAAATACTTGGTTTAACTACTGACATGGAATGATCCATTTGCACAGTAAATTTTTAATTAAGGAATTCATTGTGCATTCTTTAATTGAATATCTCTCTTTGTGATCATAAAATGTAAGGTAAGGAATTAGTGAATAGCATCATGTGTTTTTGAGGTTTAACTATTGTTATTATTATTATTGACTTTTACATTTGATCCAATAGGCGATTGCTGTCATTGGTGAGGATGCATCCTCTGTTGAGGGTCATGTGAATGTCCTACATATCCAGTACAGCAAGGTGCGACCAAACACTTTGGTGGTCAATGACCGAATGCAGCGGACTTTTGCGTGGCAAAGAAGGGAGATAAGAGATGGAATGACTGTGGAGGATATCCTTAAAGGCGGCATGAAATCAAATTTTACAATTCGTATTTTTATATTTAATATTGTAGTGTTTACTATAACTGATTTATCTGTGCACTTCATTATTTTGTAAAAATTAATTTAGCCTTATAATCTTTAATCAAATATGTTAACTTTCCCTCCCCCATGAAACGACTTCTCTTCTCTCCCGGTCATGTGCTATGGCGCCCCCTGTTATCGCCCCCTGTCTCGTTTCTGCACCGCCTCTCAGAAACCTGTCACTGATCGTAACAATATGGTGGTTAGGTGCATTTTTCTCGGTGTACACAATACCTTCTTCAAGAAGGACTTGAGGCAAAAAGAGAGAAATATATGAGAAATAAAAGCTTTTTTTATGTAAAAATTACTCAATATAGTCGGACGAACAGCTTGTCGTGACGGCTCGCACTTAGGAATGCAGCGTGTGTGAACGCGCTTACGGCGCGTCCCCCTTATAAGGGAGAGCTGAGAAAAAAGTTTAACAGAAATAAAGCCATAAAAGGCTTAAAATAAGTGAAATCTGTAGCATAAACCAGCGAAAAGTGAGGAAATATGCTCAGTAACATGTAGAAAAGATTTAGAGAGAAAATACATTTATTTAAGAGATAGATTGAGTTTTTCTCCACAACTGAGTGCAAACATCAAATCTGCCTCCATTTTGTTAGCAACGCCCAACTTCCAACGATCCAATCAATTCCCGAAGGACGAAATCAAAGACGATCTCAACTTCCGTTTCACGCCGACTTTAAGAAATATCCTTTCTTAAAAACAACCTCAGGGGTCAGTGATAGCACATATTTTAAATCAGTTCGCAGCTTAAAATAAATGTTGAATGCCGATATAAACAAAGTATGCTAAAATTATCATTTACAGTTGAAAGAGTTTGTAAAATGATTGTCATTTTTTTTTAAACCTTCAGGTGACCAAATATATGTGCATTCAAGCTTAGTAATATTTGTACAATGATATTACTAAAGGGAAATAGCAACAAAAAGAGAACAGCAAAGAATATTAAAATGTCTGATTTCTGTCTCTTTCTGTCAATTTTCAGTTGTGTAATGAAGTTGACCAAATGCATTCATCAACTGTCAGTTTACACCAGCGCTTCAAGGATGGCTTTACCAGTATTGTGCCAAAGGTGCTTGAGCTTGTTCAAAGAAATGCTCCACTGGCCAAAGTCTACAAGGAAGAGAGAGAAGAGATGCTTGCAGAATAACTACCAGGTATTGAAATACAACATAGTGGTTTTGTGATAATCTATTTATTTTCTTTTTTTTTAAGAACTGCTAGTTTGGTTAATTAAAAGTATATGTGCACAACAAACATATTTGTTTAAAATTTGTGCTTAGTGTCCACACAGTATCTCCCTCCATGAGAAACTGATCTAGCAGTAGGTGATATGACCAACTTCTTATATCATGATATGACTAATTTTACTGCACAAATAATATAATAGTTATTTTTGCAGGAAATAAGTTTATTTAAAAAATACTAGTCTAATGTAGAGTAAAACAAATGTATTCAAGTTAACCATAATAAAATAAGAACAAAGGATGTAGAGCTGCACAATTAATCGTAAAAAGATAATCTAAATTCAATCTATTCGAATAATTCTTAATTCAATCTTATTTTATTAATCACAACGATTAGCCTGTGTCTGTTAAACCATTGACAAAATCATTCTGGAACATTCAACTCTGTGTTCGTGCTGCTGCGCTAATCCATAGAGAAACGTTTTAAACCACACAGGATGTCTATGATAGCGATCAAAATAGAGCAAACCAACTTTTGAAATTAGCTTGGCTTGTCAAAAAACGGTTGTATCAATTGCTTCTTATGCCACTAGGTGACGACAAGTGACTGTTAAAAAATGTGTATGTCATTGAATCATTCATTCAAAAGATTCTTCAAAAACACTGATTCATCCAGTAATGAAAAGTATTTATTAACGAGTCATTGAATTATTCAAACCCATTTTGTAGAATAATTATTTCAGAAAATTTTCCAGCAATTAACATTTTGTCAGTACCTTTAGTAAATTACATGTTATTTTATTTAGTTGTATATTCAGAATCTTGGGAGAATCGTGATCTCTATATTTAAAATCGAGAAAAAAATATTTTTTTTATTTTCTCCAGAATCGCGCAGTTCTAAGAGGATGTAATTACAAGCTAAAAATAAAATGTAATAAGTTTTTTAGGTGTGATTGCTGTGGATTATTAGGCTGCCATCACTTTAAAGGGTTAGTTTAAAATAAAGTGAACTATATTAATGTTACTTTTGTTGATATTAAATTATTGAGGAGTATGTTATCTATTTATTTTTACCATAGATTCTGACTTTTGTGCAGCACTGATTCTGCTGCCCCACATCTTTAAAGAGAAAGTTGAGAGCTTAATCGCATTGGGAGAGGTATGGAACTATTTGTTAAACTCTCACTTTGTAATACTCTGATACAGGTCTGGTTATGCAGTTCTGATAGTTGTTGCATTGTTTAACTGATGTTTAATACTTTCTTTTCTTTTCACAGTGTGATGCTGATACTCCATACCCCACCATACATTTGTCAGACACTGACTGGAAAATGGAGTTGAAGAAGGGATCATTGCAGCCTTCAGTGCCTACTATGTTTTCAACTTGGCCTATCCACCCTACATGAAGAATACACTGACCTTCCTGCAGCATGCCATAGCAAAGATTAGTGAGGTGGGTGGCAAGCCCCTTCCAATAACTGTTGCACAAATAATTAATATCCTGTGCTAAAAAATGCCACAACCATATTGATGCACAAGTTGGTCTGTTGGTCCATATCATCATTCCTCTAGTAATAAAGCTATTTCTGAGCTGGGCTCACAAAGAAAAACATCTTATTATCAAGAGTTAAATTATAAACTTAAAGGGTTCGTTCACCCAAAAATAAAAATTCTGTCATTAATTCCTCACCCTCATGTCGTTCGACACCCGTAAGACCTCCGTTCATCTTCGGAACACAAATGAAGATATTTTAGTTGAAATCCGATGGCTCTGAAAGGCCTCCATTGGCTCAATGCACTTTACACTCTCAAGACCCATAAAAGGTACTAAAGACGTCATTACAAAGTCCATCTCACTACAGTGGTTCTACAATAATTTTATGAAGCGACAAGAATAGTTTTTGTGCGCAAAAAAAAACTAAATAACGACTTATATAGTGATGACCGATTTCAAAACACTTTTTCGAAGCGTTATGAATCAGTGAGTCGAATCATGATTCGGGTCGCGTGTCAAACTGCTGAAATCACGTGACTTTGGCGATCCAAACCGCTGAATCAACTCACTGATTCATAATGCTTCATGATGCATTGAATACCTCTTAAGCAAACTAACCCTGGCAAATAACCTGCTCCGGTTCAGAGATTGAGTTGCCATGGTTGCTTACATACCCTGAAAGTTACCTCCGTTTTTGGAACTGAAAGTCGAGGTTATACGCTAACTTACTCTTAAACATTAGATTAGATTCAACTTTATTGTCATTACACAAGTACAAGGCAACGAAATGCAGTTTAGGTCTAACCAGAAGTGCAATAGCAGCAAGTGCAGGATATACAACGTTTGCATAAGTGCAGGACCTGGATATGTACTGAGTATATATAAATATATCTATAAATAGAGAGATGGTTATTACTATAAACAGAATTTACAGGTGAATATGTACAGTGAATAATATACAGATGGTTATTACTATAAACAGAATTTACAGGTGGATATGTAATATAATATACAGATGGCTATTACTATAAACAGAATTTTACAGATAGAGGTATACAATATGTTAGGCTAAAATGAGGAATATGGCAGTGGATTAAGGTAGTGCAATAAATTATGGACAGAAGCTATCCGAAAAAAAAAGTGTAAAAGTGCAGTGGAAAGTGATTGCATATTACAGTTAGAAGTACGGTGCAAAATGCAAATGAAACAGTAGGTACTGTAAATAACAGTCGGCAGTGCAAATGAGCATAATACAGTTAAGGTATGGTAGTGCAAAATGAATAAGTAAACAGTTGTGACTGTAATAAACAGTCGGTAGTGCAAATAACAAAGTGAAGGTGGATGTGAGGTAGGAGAGTTATCAGTATATGAGGGGAGTGGATCAACGGGGGTTAGAGTTCAGTAAAGAGACAGCTCTGGGGAAAAAACTGTTCTTTAGTCTGCTGGTCCTGGTCCGGTGGATCCTGAAACGCCTGCTGGAGGGCAGGAGAGAAAACAGTCTATGGGCTGGGTGAGAGGAGTCCTTGAGGATGCTGCGAGCTCGATGCAGGCAGCGTTTCCTCTGGATGTGCTCGATGGCAGGTAGTGGAGTCCCTGTGATGCGCTGGGCAGTTTTCACCACCCGCTGCAGTGCCTTGCGCTCCGCAACAGAGCAGCTCCCATACCATACTGCCACACAGTTGGTTAGGATGCTTTCTATCGCGCAGCTTTCACCAGGATAGCCGAGGAGAGCTGATTCTTCCTCAGTGTCCTCAGGAAGAAGAGGCGCTGGTGAGCCTTCTTGACCAGGCTGGAGGTGTTGGTCGTCCACGACATGTCCGCCGAGATGTGGATCCCCAGGAACTTGAAACTGGAGACACGTTCAACAGCCATTCCATTGATGTGGATGGTGTCGTGTGTGCCTCTTGACTCCTTCCTGAAGTCCACGATGAGCTCCTTCGTTTTGGTGGTGTTGAGGAGCAGGTTATTTGCAGTGCACCATGTGGCCAGGTGCTGGATCTCCTCCCTATAGGCAGTCTCATCGTTGTTGCTGATGAGACCAATCACCGTTGTGTCGTCCGCAAACTTGACGATAGAATTAGATCCATACACAGGCTTACAGTCGGCGGTGAAGAGGGAGTAGAGAAACGGGCTTAGCACACAGCCCTGTGGTACACCAGTGTTAAGAGTTATGGATGTGGAGCAGGTGAATCCTGAACGAACATTCTGGGGTCTGTCAGTTAGGAAGTCCAAAATCCAGTTACACATTGAAGTGTTGATGCCCAGGTCTCCAAGTTTGGCTATTAACTTGGTTGGGATGACAGTGTTGAATGCTGAGCTGAAGTCAACAAACAGTATGCGTGCGTAAGTGTTTTTATTGTCCAGGTGAATGAGCACAGAGTGCAGTGCCATGGAAACGGCATCCTCTGTGCTCCTATTGCTGCGGTAGGCAAACTGGTGTGAGTCCAATGTGGATGGTAGAGAGTCTTTTAGGTGTTCCAGGACCAGCCGCTCAAAGCACTTCATGACGATGGGTGTGAGTGCTACAGGGCGGTAGTCATTAGGGCACCTCGGGTTAGAGTGTTTTGGCACTGGCACAATGGAAGTGCGTTTAAAGCATGAAGGTACAGCTGCTTGGGCAAGAGACAGGTTGAAAATGTCTGTAAAAACCTCAGCGAGCTGCTCCGCACATGCCCTGAGAACACGACCAGGGATGTTGTCTGGTCCAGCAGCCTTGTGCGCGCTGATCCGGCTCAGTGACTTGCAGACATCTGTGGTGGAGAGTGTGATAGGTGGGTCAGCTGAGGGTTTGAGCTTGGTGGCAGTTTCTCTGTTGTCTCTTTCAAAGCGAGCATAAAAGTAATTTAGCTCGTTCAGGAAGTTGACATCAGTGGCTGCGGGGGTGGAGTGGGGGGGTTTGTAGTCACTGATGGCCTGAATGCCCTGCCACATGCGTCGAGGGTCAGGTATGTCATACCCAGGTATGTCACACAACCTGCTTTCTGGAATACCCCCCTGGTTTTCTTTGGTAAACCCAGAGTTACTTTCTGTCTCCTCCCCTTTTTAAAGCGCCAGCTGTGTTTAAATACTTCATTCATTCATTCATTCATTCATTCATTCATTCAAACTGCACAAATGCTTTTCTTACTGAGTATTGTTGTCGTATTTCAAATTATAAATCTAAATCTAAAGTAAGCAAAGTTTACTTAAAACAAGTTAAATTATCTGCCACTTGACAAAAGCATTTTTTGCAGTGCGGAACATTCATTCATTGCTCATATTTTCATCATAAGGACACTGTCAAAGTGACAGAAATGGCATGTCATTGTAAACAGGATCCTGACGTTCACTTGATGAACCTAGAAGTAACCTAATAATTAGAATTTCCTTTAGGATTTCCAGTGGCTGGATGCATAGATGACACTCATATTCCCATCATCACGCTTTCTGAAAATGGATTACTGTATGGGATGGAAGAATGCCAGATGGTAGTCCGAGATATTTGCCATAACAACCACCACCACCACAGCTGTTAAATACATTTATTTACAATTTTTATGGTCATCTTTATTGCCTACAAATACTTTATTCTTTTTCCTGTTGGATGTTAATATTCTTCCTCCATCTCCCCTTCATCTGTCAGTGGTGCTGGTGTTTGGCTGCCCTGAGTAGTAGTAAAATGTTAATGTTATATATTACCCTATTAATAAATGTAACAGGTGGGACCAGAGAACATTTCATTATGTGAAAAGAGCATAGACCCTTTTCAAATTTCCGGGTTTCTCAGAGCGGAAGTCATCATAGTTGGGTTAACTTTTATAGCGGTGAATGAGAGTATATACATTAAATATATTTTTGTGTCCCCATTTGATCAAATAGCAAAATAAAAACTCCACAATAGTGATTTCACCACTTTCAAAAAGAGGGAAAAAATAAACTTTGCAGGATTTACGATATTGATGACCGTTAAAACGCATCATCACAGTCTGTGAAAAGGGTCTATGAGGGAAAAGCTGCTGAACATTGGACACTGAATGATATTTATTTAATATGTCAAATGTTTGTAAAGTCATGAAACCTACACCCATGAACCGTTTCTGTTTAAAGCTTTACCTGATTGAATTATTTTTTAATTTTTAGCTGCACATTCGTTTTATTTATTTTTTTGCCTTTTGGATACCATGAAAATTAAACTGAATTAAACTAATTAAAAATTAAACTTAAATATTGACCCGGAAGTATGCAAACATCTTTTTGTTGGGTGCTGTTGCCATGGTGAATCATAATTTCGGAGCTCCATTGATCATGGCTTTTCATAGTCAGGGTGCATGTGCTTCACTCAGAGTAAGTCAACTAAGAGTTCAGGTTTAGAACCTCCTTATTGAAACAGGCCCCTGGAACTGTTGCCTATATGCTGTTTCGTTGCTGTATGCCTGTTACTCAACCTGACTTTATTTAATACATATTCAGTTGATTTTTTTTACCCTGATCGTCTTCCTCATTTTAATGTAATATGGCATTACAGAAAACATGTAAATACAAATAACTTTTATAAGCACTGCATGTATATATAAACAATAGGGATGCACCGAAATGAAAATTCTTGGCCGAAACCGAAAACCGAAAAAGAGGAAACCAAGGCCGAAAACCGAAACACCGAAAGAAATTATGCCAATTATTAGTACCATTGCATTTATGGCTATGACTGTGTACTAACTTTACTAAAATCAAGGCATTGCAATTGCATACATTAATATTAAAGTTTCAAAGAATAAATCAATTACAAGTTATGCCAATATTTATTTAGCACATTGCAACAATGCACAGTATAAAATAAAATTCAAACTAAAATGTTTAACTTGACCCCACTCATTTGTACATTAAATAATAATGTACAGGTCTACAGAAAGGGTTTTAAATTAAATGTTCTCTCATAAAAACAAAGTGCATTTAGGTCTAGTGCATTTAAAAATTTTCTCTGTAGGACTACTACAAGAAAGTGCATTCAGAACAAGTGCAACTGCTTAAGGATACAACTATTTTCTCTGTAGGACTTCAACATAATAGTGTATCAAAGCAAAGCCATAGCCCATATGTTAACTGTAGAATAGGGGTGTAACGGTACACAAAACTGACGGCTCGGTACAGCAGTTTTACAAAATGGCTTTTAATTTATTTTATTGGTTTACTGAAAAAAAAAAAGTATCTGTCCTTAAATTAATTAAATTATAACTAAAAGTTTATTGAAGATATTTCTGTAAACTATATAGGGAGCCCTTACTTGCACATTAATATTAAAGGTTAACAACAGAGCCCAAACTATTAGCCTAAATTCATTTGCTATGTATTTTTAGGTCTAATAATCAACACTCAAATAACATAGTACACAAACATGTACACTTCACATAAGGCAGTTTTTGCAATAACTTCTAAATCTAATTATAAAATAGTTTTTTATCCAATTCGTTGTTGAAATATAATCATTTAAACACAGTGTCTGTCATTTTATTTAAACATAAATGAAATAATCAAGATATCATTAACAGGTTAAGTAGAATATAATGAATATAACGGCTAATATAGGTCATATATTTAGTGAAAGAGTTGATTTTTCTTGTGAACTAACAGCTGAGGACACTGAGGTGCCTGAGGTAAATGTGATGCTACATGACCGTTTAGTTTACAGCAGTTATATTTAGGTCTTTCTGCCGTTGAAACACTGACTGAGCGATTACACCACATATGATACGTGACGGTAAGTTGTAATGTATCCTCAACATACCTTAGATGTTCATTCATGTTTATTCTTAAGGAAGAGATGATCGATCGCGCTCACAGATGATCGCGTTCACGCGCGCGCGCTGCCGCCAGATTGAAGTGTGTTCCGCGCTTAAAACATGCCCACTGTTAAAGATTGCGTTCGGTTTCACAGTGAAGTATGGTCCTCTTCTAATCGAGAACATGAGCTCTCGTGTGCATGGAGCAGACGTGGGTGTTTCTTAGATATACTGAAATACGTCCACACCGCAGACATGTTGCTTCAGACAAGCACGTGCAGGTCGCGGTTTCTGTTTGCGTCATCACAACATTTCGGCCATGTTGTTTCGGTGATAAAAGTCTTTCGGCCGAAAACCGAAAATGCACTTTTGGGGCATTTTCGGCCGAAAATTTTCGGTGGCCGAATATTCGGTGCATCCCTAATAAACAACTTTGATAATTTGCACTGCAGTAATGTAAACATGCAAATATAAATAACTTTGATAAGCACTGAAGTAATGTAAATGAATACCTTTTGATGTTTCACTTCAGTATTTGTATAGGCCTATTTGTAAATATAAACAACTTCAATCCTTTGCACTGCAGTAATGTTAACATGTAAATATAAATAACTTCGAAAAGCACTGCAGTAATTTAAACATGTAAATATAAAGAACTTTGATCCTTTGCACTGCAGTAATGTAAACATGTAAATATAAATAAGTTTGAAAAGCACTGCAGTAATTTAAACATTTGGATACCATGAAAATTAAACTAATTAAAAATTAAACTTAAATATTGACCCGGAAGTATGCAAACATCTTTTTGTTGGGTGCTGTTGCCATGGTGAATCATAATTTCGGAGCTCCATTGATCATGGCTTTTCATAGTCAGGGTGCATGTGCTTCACTCAGAGTAAGTCAACTAAGAGTTCAGGTTTAGAACCTCCTTATTGAAACAGGCCCCTGGAACTGTTGCCTATATGCTGTTTCGTTGCTGTATGCCTGTTACTCAACCTGAGTTTGCTTTATTTAATACATATTCAGTTGATTTTTTTTACCCTGGTCGTCTTCCTCATTTTAATGTAATATGGCATTACAGAAAACATGTAAATACAAATAACTTTGATAAGCACTGACGTAATGTAAACATGTAAATACAAATAACTTTGATAAGCACTGCAGTAATGTAAACATGTAAATATAAATAACTTAGAAAACCACTGCAGTAATGTAAACATGTAAATATATATAACTGATCATTTGCACTGCACATGTAAATATAAATAACTTTGATAAGCACTGAAGTAATGTAAATAAATACCTTTAATGTTTAAAGGGTTTAGTTCACCCAAAAATGAAAATTCTGTCATTAATTACTCACCCTCATGTCGTTCGACACCTGTAAGACCTCCGTTCATATTCGGAACACAAATGAAGATATTTTTGTTGAAAGCTGATGGCTGAGAAAGGCTTCAGACAGGCCTCCATTGGCATTCAGTACATTTACACTCCCAAGACCCATAAAAGGCACTTAAAACGTCGTTACAAAGTCCATCTCACCACAGTGGCTCTACAATAATTTTACGATGCGACGACAATAGTTTTTGTGCGCAAAAAAAAAATCAAAATAACACCTTTATCCAACTTGTTCTTGTCTTCCGTGTGTGCCTCCACGACGCATGCGCGAGAATATGACGTAGCGCCGGGGTTCGGGAATCCATGAAATACACACTTTAACCCCATTTTGAGAACTACGCCGAGACCTAAAGCGCGATCAATGTAGAATTCAACAGCTTAGATACGCGTGTCTTCCTCTGCTTGTAAACAAATCGCTTCTGGGTCATGTGTCCGAACGCCGGATCTGCGTCATATTCTCGCGCATGCGTCGTGAAGGTCTACACGGAAGACAAGAACAAGTTGGATAAAGGTGTTATTTTGATTTTTTTTTGCGCACAAAAACTATTGTCGTCGCATCGTAAAATTATTGTAGTCACTGTGCTGAGATGGACTTTGATTTTTTCATAATGTATATCATATATTCTCTACGTATCTACTTTAGAGTAACGTTATTTCAAATATTAGAAATTCTATTTAGACAATAATAAATGGTATTCTTTGAGCCAGCAGCGCTATATTGTCTCAATAACAATGTCAATACAGATGTAGCCTATAGCAGGGGTTCCCAAACTTTTCAGACCACGACCCCCAATATTAGACTGCTGACGACCCACGACCCCACCTTGCAGGGACGCATTAAGGCCGTTGAGTTTTTCAAAAATACATGACAAATATGCCAGTCTTGTCACCCAGTCAGGATCAGACAGATGCTCAGCAAGTGGGTATCTTTGGTCTGTGAGGAAAATGCGCACCTCATCCCGCAGCTCGTACAGGCGTCTCAGCACATTTCCTCACGACAGCCACCTGACTTCTGTGTGCAGGAGCAGGCCTTTGTGCTCTGATCCCATTTCATTTCAGAGAGTGGAAAACGGTTGTGTGTTCAGTGGACGTGATTTTATGTAATTCACAATCTTCACAGCAGTGTCAAGAACATGTTCAAACTCTGCATTCAGGGTTTTGCACGCGAGGGCTTCTCTGTGTATGATGCAGTGCGTGAAATTGAGGTGAGGTGCAACTTGGAGGACTCGTGCCTTTAGTCCTTTCTTTTTTCCCAGCATTGCCCCAGCTCCGTCTGTGCACACTGATATGCACTCGCCCCAAGATAGTCCTTCATCTTTAAGTTTGCTGTCCAGTTTATTGAAAATGTCCTCGCCCGTGCATGATCCCTCCAGTTGCGTACAAAATAACATTTCCTCATTTAGTTGAGCTAGGAGTTGAGCGGTGCTGGACACATCTGTGGATTCATCCAGTTGTAAGGCGTACTTCCCACTCTTCTTCACTCTGTCAATCAGTTGACACATGATATCCTGAGCCATGTCTGTAATGCGGCGGGATACAGTCCCATCAGAGAGCGGCACTTGTTCCAACTCAGCGGCCAGTTTATCTCCATGCATGACGCGACTCATAACTATTGCTGCTGGTTTGATTAAAGTTTCTCCAATGGTATGGCTTTTTGGTCTGTGCAATTAAATATGCCACCTCATATGAAGCCCTCTGAGCTTTAGTGGGCATAGTTGTTTGTTTAATAAGGACTTTCTTTTGTCCCTGTAATTCTTTATCCTTTCTGCGGAAAAAGTCAGTGGGTTTATCTGTGAGGCGGGGGTGTTTGGTGTTCAGGTGTCTTTGCATTTTCACGGCTTCAGACTCTCATGTGCGAGGACTTCGGAGCACACAATGCATTGAGGGTGTTGAACCTGATTTATAACAATGCACGTGAAACCATAGTTTATGTATTCCTCTCTGTATTTTCTGGCTTTCGAGGAGGGATGGTCCGTTCGCGGGGCATGGGTTTGGCAGGCTGCCCTTCCAGAGGTGGAGGGTAGTCCTGGCGGCTCATCCTCTTCTCTGCCCTCTGCATTTTCCGCTGATCCCGTTCTCTCATCAGCAGGCATCTCTGCTCCCTTCTCTTTTTCTTTTGATGATAATAACCACCGTTTCATTTTTGATCAAGTTTAGATCCCAAAATAGACAGATCGCTGTTTAGCAAAATGTGCACCAGATGTGCATCTAACTAGCGCATGTTGTTGTGCTGTAAATTGTGATTGATGCCGTCACTTAACTGTCGTAATTAATCGGAGCAAATAAAGTTTTATTTCCAGTTTATTTTCATTATCCTAAATTTATACCCGCATCGTTACAACCTTTTTTAACATAAAAAAAAAATAAAATTCTGGAAATCATCACCCCCACTTTGGGAACTGCTGGCCTATAGGGTTCACTTCGTCAAATCTTGAAATAATGATTTTGCTTTTAAGGCTTAATGCACAGATTATTCTCTGGAAATGTTGAGTTATTGTATTTGGAAAACAATACACTGATTGAACCATGCTCTCATCAGCATGTATTGCCATAATATATTATAAATAATAATAATATTTGTGTATGCATTTATTTTAATTATTGTGGTCTAATCCTCAGAAGGCGAAGATTCGGCTTTTGATCTTTTGTAAAGGTACATGAGGAGAACCAGGCCTTCTGTCACTCATCGAAAGAAGGGGTGGCACAAATGACTTCTTCAAGGCGAAATTAGTCTTCCGCCGTCTGTTCTGGCTTGGATGCCCAATCTCTGGCACATGTCTACTGTCTTGACAGCTTTTCCTTGGCTCCTTAATAGAAGAAGCTATCTCCTGCTGCAACCTTGGGGACAAATCTTCTGGAAGTTTAAAGCTGGCCTTTTTACTTTTCTCCACTTTCTTTGTCTGCTCTTTGGAAGAAGCATTGCTCTTCAAGTCTTTTTCACCATCTTCCTTGCTCTTCAGCTCGCCTACAGAATTAGCATTCGTCTGGAGTTCCTCTACAGAATTAGCATTTGTCTGGAGTTCCTCTACAGAAGTATCATTTTAATGTAGGAGCTTTTGTTGATTCTGAAGGAAGTGTTGTCTCTGGGCTACACCTCTTCGAAGTGCAAACTTGGCATCTGTCTTTGTCTCCACAGACAGATCACTTTGAAATGGTTTTAAGCTTGCTCCTATATTAGTTTCCTCAGGCACACTTTTTATGCCATGTTCCAACCCCTCTTGGTTTTCTTCTCTGTTCTTTTGCTCTTCTTCGAGAGGAAATTGCTTCTTGAGCAGATAGTTGAACTGTTTTTTTCAATTTGAGAGTTTTGTCTTCCTCTACTTGTGCCATTAAGTGGAGCCCGTTGTTGAATTTAGGATATGGCGCGAAACTCCTGACGACAGAGTTGGGGATATAGCCGTCTGGAGCAACGGGCCAGATGATTTTGTCGGGGCGGATCCTCTGCTTTTTGACATCGGACCACCTGATTTTGTCCGGCAGTTTGGTAGGTTGTAACGGTGCTTGCCCGAAATGTTAAGAAGTCCAGTTGGGCGCCAGACAGTTTACATAAACTGACAAAAAAAAGGTTTAATTTTCCCTTGATATAAAGCAGCACAATAAACGTCATTTTTGGATCATTTAAGGCTGTTTTACTCTTTCAAAAATAAAATAGATCCATATCGTAAATAAATCCCAACAATAATAATAATAATAATTCAAGCACTCAATGTCCACAAAAACTTAAGCCCTCAAAATATTAGAAAATAAATAGACTCGTTACAAGGTGATTAATTTCTCTCGTGCGTCTTTTCGCACGGCCAGCAACTCAGTAATAGGGTGATAGGCCCTTTAAAACCAACAAAAAATAGTCCAAAATATAAGTAAATAAATAATGAAAACGAAATTAAATCGAACAATATGTTTGGTGTCCACAAAAAAGAATAATAATAGTTTGAAGGGACCGTGTGGAGTAGAAAGAAAAAAGGCAGGGATTAATGTCACGTCTGTGAGGGCGCGGGGAAGATTAGTTTATCCTTTTACCTTATCCTGTTTCGTTGGTCGGATAATTTGGAAGTTTCGTAGAAAGCAGGAGTTAATACTTGCAGGTTCACCCCGTTATTCCTCGATTTCTTTTTAGCTGAAGCTTTGAAGCGATGACGGCGTCCCTGTTACAGCTCGCTCAGCGCCCTTACTTTGAATCCGTTCGACCATCCGCCTCGGCTGTTCCACACCGCAGATTATCGGTCTTTAACCCCTCAAAAGTAATCCCGGGAATACCTTCACGACACGCTGATAAACTGACGCCTCACTTTCCTCCTTTACTTTTCCACGCTCTGCTTCCAACAACTTCCCCACAAGGCTCTCACTTCCGTTTTCCTCCTTCCTCCCTCTTTTCTGCTTTCACTTTTCCCAACGAAATCAGCAAAACCACACCTCTTTTCGATTCCGCCTTTAAACTTTCGTTTGCATGAATTTTTATAACTTTTATGAAGTTGGAAAGATAGTTATTTGAACAGTATGACTATTAGTTATTTTTGTTTCTTTTGAGCAGCGAACTGCTACAAGGTGACAGTGTCATTGTGAATCACGAGCAAAGAAACGGCAAGCGAACAATCACAATCTAAAAGTGTGCATGGAATGGCTAGAGAATGTACAGCCGTGCGCTATTATGGCGTCATCGCATTGAGGCTTCCACATTCCAAGCGCACGCTTTTAAAATAAAAAAACTAATAAAAACGTTCCGAAGATGAACGGAGGTCTTACGGGTGTCGAACGACATGAGGGTGAGGAATTAATTACAGAATTTTCATTTTTGGGTGAACTAACCCTTTAAGTTTATAATTTAACTCTTGATAATAAGATGTTTTTCTTTTTGACCCCAGCTCAGAAATAGCTTTATTACAAGAGGAATGATGATATGGACCAACAGACCAACTTGTGCATCAATATGGTTGTGGCATTTTTTAGCACAGGATATTAATTATTTGTGCAACAGTTATTGGAAGGGGCTTGCCACCCACCTCACTAATCTTTGCTATGGCATGCTGCAGGAAGGTCAGTGTATTCTTCATGTAGGGTGGATAGGCCAAGTTGAAAACATAGTAGGCACTGAAGGCTGCAATTATCCCTTCTTCAACTTTTATTCCCCTGCACACCTCCATTTTCCAGTCAGTGTCTGACAAATGTATGGTGGGGTATGGAGTATCAGCATCACACTGTGAAAAGAAAAGAAAGTATTAAACATCAGTTAAACAATGCAACAACTATCAGAACTGCATAACCAGACCTGTATCAGAGTATTACAAAGTGAGAGTTTTATGTGGCGTTCACACCGGACGCGATTTGCGCGAATAATTCGCGCGAAGGTGGACGCTTGAACATTTTGAGTTTAATCGCTTCAATTGCGCGTGACATTCACTGCACAACAGACGTGAATTTGCGTCATGGGCGGGGCTTCCGCCAGCGGCTCATCTCGTTGAGAAATGGCTGACATGGGCGGTGTTTACATGTCTTTTTGTTTGTTAAAATCTACTGTTAATGTGTGACAAAACGTAGTTAAGTCTTTTTCAGTCGATAATGTAGTTGTTTAAAGCTCAAATCTGTATAAAGAGTGCCTATTTGAACATTTTATCTGGCATTTTCGGAGTTGTGAGCTCCAGCGGACAGCGGCGCTCAGCGCTCAAAGCCGGCGAGGGCAACCTTTCCTCGGCCAGTCCTTCTGCCGTCTGCCGCTGGCTCTGATGTCTCTGTGGTGTGTCTCAAGCTATAATTCGTCTTGTAATGCCCGATCTTTGGTCTCATGGATCTATAATTTGTTCCCTGGCATGAATGTTTGACTGAATTGTTTGCTTTATTTCATGTATAGCTTGTTATACATTACTTATACTTTGGTATTATTGATCATACATAAACTTGCATTTAACAAAAAGAGATTGGGTTGTGTTTCATGTCATTTAATGTTATCACAGTGATAATCATATTGTCTGAACCAGATATTAATATACAGATTTTCTCCTCATTGTTGTCACTACTAGAGCAAGCTCCTGATTGGTTAACGCGGCGCGAAATATCTGGCAAAGTTCAGATTTTTCAACTTGAGCGATTCGCGCGAATCGCACGTTCAAAACGCTCAATTCGCGCCGCCGAATGCCATTTCGCGTCTCTGCATTGACTTAACATGTAAATCACTCGCGCGAATTGCGCCCGGTGTGAACGCACCATAACAAATAGTTCCATACCTCTCCCAATGCGATTAAGCTCTCAACTTTCTCTTTAAAGATGTGGGGCAGCAGAATCAGTGCTGCACGAAAGTCAGAATCTATAGTAAAATTAAATAGATAACAAAATTAAATAGATAACATACTCCTCAATAATTTATTATAAACTTCCTGGTTTCATATTCATTTATTCCCTCTAAAAGTGGTTTCCTTTATTCATTGTAAGTCATATTTCAGAAATTTGATAAAATCACAGATTAACTGGAAATATCAACAAAAGTAACATTAATACCCAGATAGCAGACCAACACTGAATCATCGTTGAATCAATGTTAATGCATCAACTAAAATATAATTGAATCAATGTTGAAATCTAACATTGATTTGTCATCAGGTTTGCACCCTGAAATAGTTATTTCAATGATGAAAAATAGATGAAGATGGGCTTAAAATCAATATTTTTTCAACTACAATTAAATCACTTATTTAACACCGTTTCAATGATAATTTGATTAATGCATTAACATTGATTCAATGTTGATATTTAACATTGATTTGTCGTCAGGTTTGCACCCTGAAATGTTATTTCAACGATGAAAAATAGATCAAGATGGGCTTAAAATCTATATTTTTTCAACTTAAATTAAATCACTTATTTAACACTGAATCAACATAGAAACACTATAAAATCAATCTTGCTATCCTTCAGTTCACATGCAAATGTATTTATGCCCCCACTGTTTCAACAGGAAATCTCACATTGTTTTAAGTCAATTACATCTGAATTTATAACACAAGTGAAAAACATGACAACCTGGCAAAACGGAAGTAAATACAAATGGAAACTCGTCAATAAAGACAGAAATGGGACAGTACTACTGAAAGAAAAAAGGTAGAAGAAAGAATGAAATACTCTGAATACTCTAAACTCAGGGGTTTCCACCACGAGCAATGCCCCCAAGCCTTTCAGGGGCGTAACGGAGCCATTTTTACACCATCTCAGCAAAGATGAACTCTGATGCTTCCTTTTTATCAGCATTCACTTGTAATGCACCTAAAACAACAAGAAGTTAGTAAATATTTGGAAATGTGACTAATTATACATTACAAATGTACTACAAAATGAAGTGAAACTTGAAATGTGATCAAAATCTTTACATTCCAGTTAAAACACGCTGAATTTAAATTCAATACTATTTAATTAATTTTAATATAGACTTTTCCCTTTAAAGCACCTGCAGACACACAGGAGGAATGAATGGAAAAGCAAGGTGAAAACATCTTCAAATATCTATCTTGTTTTATCTAATATTAATACTGTATTTAATAGTAACAAATAACGTGAGAAAGTGAAACAAGTAAATCAATAATCAAGTAGCTAAATTAATAAAAGAGGAGCTGGATAGGCTACACAGTGGTTTGTAAGAGATTATCCATTTTACAACACGAACTGGAGGCGCAGCAGTTTGCTAAATTTCTGCAGTTTGATATAGCTGCCTACAGAACTTAAAGATCTCACTCTTCTTTCTTGCTGCATTAAAGATTAAATTGGAATTCTGTAATTCTGGTCGCCCCTCGTGAGCTAATCGCACAGGCACAGCTGAAGCAGGGCTACAAACTGATTGTCCTATTTCCCCTCACCTCCAACAGGGCGATAAGTTCTAGATCTGCTTCAGCTGATTTATTAGCTCAAGAGGGCCGACCAGAATTACTGACATACCAGAAATTCATCCAATCGCCGCTCGTTTCTCCCTGTACACTGGACAAATATGGGATGATTTTACTATCAAAATTATTAATAAATGCACGCACAATAATCCATGAACTTGATACATTTTGTAGATAATTTTAATGTCCACAAACAAATGCCTTTCAACTTGTGTGTGCTAAATACAGAATTGCATGAATGTGCAGCATTTTGTACAAATAGACATAATTGTGCATGCAAAACTTCGATTTTGTATTAATGTTGGTCAGAATCTGTGCGAGCAACGAGTAATATGTGCATTTGTGGATCCGGTGGCGCGCATGCATTCATTGACTCATATGAATCAAATAGGATCGACTCACAAACGAGTCAATGAATGCATGCGCGGCACTGGATCCACAAATGCACATCTTACTCGTTGCACGCACAGATGAATCATTTTGATTCTAAAATCACGCGAACACCTCACTACAAACGACGCACGACAAAGATGAAAATCGTCCTGACCCAAATAAGAGTTGCACGAGTCAGAATTCGGCTCGAAATCGGACGAAAATTGCACCGTGTATGCCCAGCTTAAGAAATAAATATTAATAAAGAAATATGAAAGGGTTTGGTTTGGTTTGGTGAAAAACAAACTGAAATTCAATGTATTAAAGAATATTCTTGCCGTTGGTTGTGTACAGAGGGCATTCACGTGACTTTATTAACGTTGCAGTTCACTCTGACTCGCCCAGGAGAAGCACACAAGTTGTAAGAAATAAAGATTAATGAAAACACGAAATTAAAATTGAGATGAATTGTCAAAAATTGAAATCTTTTTGTACTTACCTCTAAAAAAAAAACACTGTTGCTGTCCTGTTTCTGTCTTTATCGTGCTTGAAGTCTGTTAAGCCGTGCTTTGATCTAAAGGTGCATTACCGCCACCTACTGGATTGGATTGTGGCGCATTCGATCGGTAGGGGAAAATTTTCAAAATTCTTTATTAACCCTGTATTCTTTAGATAAATAATTACATGTATATAAATGATACATGATTTAAATAATAATAATAATAATAATAGCCTACATTTTATGAATTTAAAACAGGCTATGATTTGGATGACCACAGGAATTAAGGACTCTGTGCCAGTCATTAAATATCTCTCTGCATGTGATGTAGCTAGCCGAAAACACTAGAGGATTGGAGATGTTTTCCATGATGAGCCGATTTTAAAACAATAATCAAAACAGTAGTATTAACAACATGCCTACTAATAATAATCAACTGGTTCGTCCCATTTAGTTAAATTTATGGTAGTAGTTCTTTGTTAATCCACACACTCGTTGGTGGAGATTCATCCTTTGAGAATAATGAATGTGCTCACCTTTCACAGAAATGTACCCAATTGATTTGGATTTGCTTTAACATGTTGAATGATGGGACAGATAGATTGATAGTAAGCCTCACCAGTGGAGAATTAAGTTGACTCAATGTTTGTCTTTTCAATACTGAAAAGCATGGAATTATCAACATTGATCCAATATTATTTAGCATTGCATTTTCAACATTGGTCCACTATTTATTTTGCATCGAATTTTCAACATTGATCCAATATTATTTAGCATTGACATTTCAACCTCAACCAAATGGATGATTCTGATGGAATTTCAACATTGACTCAATGTCACAATGCTATCTGGGTATAGTTCACTTTATTTTAAACTAACCCTTTAAAGTGATGGCAGCCTAATAATCCACAGCAATCACACCTAAAAAACGTATTACATTTAATTTTAGCTTGTAATTACATCCTCTTAGAACTGCGCGATTCTGGAGAAAAAAAAAAAAATGTCTTGATTTTAAATATAGAGATCACGATTCTCCCAAGATTCTGAATATACAACTAAATAAAATAACATGTAATTTACTAAAGGTACTGACAAAATGTTAATTGCTGGAAAATTTTCTGAAATAATTATTCTACAAAATGGGTTTGAAAAATTCAATGACTCGTTAATAAATACTTTTCATTACTGGATGAATCAGTGTTTTTGAAGAATCTTTTGAATGAATGATTCAATGACATACACATTTTTTAACAGTCACTTGTCGTCACCTAGTGGCATAAGAAGCAATTGATACAACCGTTTTTTGACAAGCCAAGCTAATTTCAAAAGTTGGTTTGCTCCATTTTGATCGCTATCATAGACATCCTGTGTGGTTTAACCCCTTAAACCCGAAGTGTACCGGCCCCGAGCAGGGTTACTAAGCAACCACTGAATGCAATAACATAAATCTCAGCTTTTCAATGCATCTATCCATGTTGGGATACTCAAAACGAGTGCTGAGTTATTAATCTAAAACGGAGTGTACCGCCCGAGGGCGCCACCTAGCTGTGAAAAATTAATTGTCATATTTTTCAAAACTACTGCATTGATCAACACAAAATAGGTATCATTTGAAAGCTTAGAGTCTAAACTTTACAATGAATGTAGCCATTATGATTATCTCCAAAGTAGTGATGAGTTATTTGCTGATAAAATGGAAAAAAAAAATCATAATTTATGGAGGGGGGGATTATTATGTTCTGCCATGTGTCAATCACATCATACAGCTCAGATAGTCATGTGTCATATGTCATTTGAAAGGTCTCGTGGAGCAGAATACAACAAGCCTAATTGTTTTGGGCTTTGACTAAACTTAGCGAGTTTTTGTAAGTTAAGTCCTGCAAGACCCATATGTAAATAATATACTGATGCAGCATTCATGGTGTTTTTCACTTGTAACTTCATGAAACGTGGAAAATGGCACATCATTATTTACAGCAGATTCTCACGATTAAAAAGAGCCCAAAGTCACCATATTCTGTCTTTTAGATCTATAGATATCCCTCGTTGAAATATGGCACACAGAAAACAGCACAGAAGCACATGAGCGGAGTACAAAAATAACAGTTGCTTAGACTTGGCGTTTTTGCTGTTGACTTCATGAAACAAGCTCCGATCGTTAAAAATGACACATCCTTATTTACAGCAGATTCACACGATTAAAAAGAGACCAAGAACACAACAATCCGTCACTCTCATCCAAAGTTCTCACTCATGGAATTATAACCTCACAGGCGCAAATATGCTAAATATGCTAACGTTGTGCTAAAGTCACGTTTATGCTTGTAACTTCATGAAACATTATCCGATCGTTAAAAGTGGAACACCGTTATTTACAGCAGATTTCCACGATTAAAAAGAGACCAAGGACATCATAATCCGTCACTCGGATCAGAAAATATGACTCATGGAATTATTACACATTAAAACCTAACAGGCACACATACTCTTAAATAAGCTATTGTTGCACTAACATCGCGTTTATCATTGTAACTTCGTGAAACGTTCACTGATCGTTGAAAATGGCACTCATTGAATTATTACACATTATAGCCTGACAGGAGCACATACGCTAATAAACAGTAGCTTTAAAGTCGCGTTTACGCTTGTAGCTTCATGAAACTTTCTCCGATCGTTAAACATGGCACAACCTTATTTGCAGAATATTCCCACGATTAAAAAGAGACCAAGGACACAATCCATTGCGTCGATCACGAGATATTCTTCACAGATGATGTGGTGATCAGTGCAGTTTTGCAGAATATGGCCATTTACGTTATATAGCAGCTAGAGAGCGCCTGCGGGCGGTACACTCCGGTTTAGATGAATAACTCAGCGCTCGTCAAGAGCATATAAAAAATGATAGATTCATTGGAAAGCTGAGATTCTAAGCTTTTAAAATTATACCCATTATGTGTTTTTATATAATATACAGGGTTCCTACACAATTTTCATTTCAAAATTCCATACTTTTCCAGACTCGAATTTCCAGACTTCCTACAGATTTTTCCGACCATATTTAACTTGTTCTGATAAAATGTTTTCAAATTCAACTGCTAACAAGTGTTACATTCTAAAGATTTAGTATTGGTGTTTTTGCCTTTTATTAGGATAGGAAAGTAGCTAGACAGGAAGTAAGGTGGGAGAGAGAGGGGGGCGGGATTGGGAAAAGTCCATGAGGCAGGACTCGAACTCGGGTCTCCCGAAGCACAACAGCACTACATGGCGACGCACTTGCCCACAATGCTATCGGCACCGACAAGTATGTTACACTCTGAGTCAAAACCTCTATGTAGGCTATCTAATATTTAGAAATCCTATATTAAAATATTGCCTTTTGTGACCTTAACGATCAAAATGCTAAATCAGTCACAATTTTTTTAAAGGGTTATTAAGTTACCCAAAAATGTAATTTCTATCATAATTTACTAACCCTCATGTCATTCTAAACTAATAAGACTTTTGTTAATCTTGAAAATCTTGGACACATGAAGATATTTAAAGGATTAGTTCACCTCGAAATGAAAATGTCCTAATCATTTACTCACCCCAATGCCATCCAGAATGGCAACCAACTCAGTTGGTTGCTCAAAAACTTAATTTATCTTTCACTGAAGAAAGTAATTCATGGATATCTTGGATGGCATTGAGGTGAGTAAATGATTAGGACATTTTCATTTTGGGGTGAACAAGTCCTTTAATAAAGGGACTGAAATCTCTCAGATTTAAAATATTAAAAATGTTAATATAATAAAGTCTTATGGTTTTGAAAGACATGGGGGTGAATAAATGACAAATTTTCATTTTGGGTGTACTATTCCTTTAAGAACTCCACCATCGACTACGTTTTATCCTCAAACCCAACTTGCTTTCTCAAACTGCAAGGTGCTGTGTTAACCACTGTTGAACTGTGAAAAGGAAGGAACACACAGGCCTGACCTTTACTGCCATAGCTAGGCTACAAGTTTTTCATTCATTGAAAAAAACGATTGTGTATATATTTATTATATACATTTAGAAATTCTTAATTTTATATTTAGAAAATGAAATAGGGACAATAGTCTGGAAACATAAATATTTTTCCATACTCTGATTTATTTTTTCCATACTTTTCCAGACCTGGAAATTACTCAAATCAAATTCCGTACTTTTCCAAACCCCGTAGGAACCCTGAATATATATAATATAATATACATAATATTGTAATATAATGTTTTATCAGCAGTTTCTCAGCATTAGATTGTCCAAATGTAATATATTTTCTAAAAATATTAAGTGTTTTAACAAATAATACATACTTTTTGAGTCTCCTTGCTATAGTTTGAGTTATGAGTCTTTAAATTTGTGTATTTCTCTCAGAAAACAACAGTTTTGTAAAAGTCAAGGACTGAACAAAAAGGCTACTTTTGTTCTAAATGCTGTAACTTTTGATTACTTTATGCAATCGCCACGATGCAGACCACATATAGGGGAACATCACCAAAAAATTATGATTCTGCTGGCCTATTTCCTTCCTGAGTTATTGAATGCTACATAAGAAATATTTGTAAAATTATTAAAAATATATTTAAAAAAAAGCCTTTTATCAGCAGTTTCTCAGCAATATATTGTCCAAATATAATACAATTTATATTTTCCAAAAATATTAAATGTTTGCTAACAAATGATACCTACCATTTGACTCTCCTTACTATAGTTTTGGAGTTATGAGTCTTTAAAGTTGTATATGTCACTCAGACAAAAAAACTCAAGCGCAGCAGCACAAACACAGAGTTGAATGTTCCAGAATGATTTTGTCAATGGTTTAACAGACACAGGCTAATCGTTGTGATTAATAAAATAAGATCGAATTAAGAATTATTCGAATAGATTGAATTTAGATTATCTTTTTACGATTAATTGTGCAGCTCTACATACTTTGTTCTTATTTTATTATGGTTAACTTGAATACATTTGTTTTACTCTACATTAGACTAGTATTTTTTATAGACTTTTTTTTTTTAAATAAACTTATTTCCTGCAAAAATAACTATTATATTATTTGTGCAGTAAAATTAGTCATATCATGATATAAGAAGTTGGTCATATCACCTACTGCTAGATCAGTTTCTCATGGAGGGAGATACTGTGTGGACACTAAGCACAAATTTTAAACAAATATATTTGTTGTGCACATATACTTTTAATTAATCGAACTAGCAGTTCTTAAAAAAAAAGAAAATAAATAGATTATCACAAAACCACTATGTTGTATTTCAATACCTGGTAGTTATTCTGCAAGCATCTCTTCTCTCTCTTCCTTGTAGACTTTGGCCAGTGGAGCATTTCTTTGAACAAGCTCAAGCACCTTTGGCACAATACTGGTAAAGCCATCCTTGAAGCGCTGGTGTAAACTGACAGTTGATGAATGCATTTGGTCAACTTCATTACACAACTGAAAATTGACAGAAAGAGACAGAAATCAGACATTTTAATATTCTTTGCTGTTCTCTTTTTGTTGCCATTTCCCTTTAGTAATATCATTGTACAAATATTACTAAGCTTGAATGCACATATATTTGGTCACCTGAAGGTTTAAAAAAAAATGACAATCATTTTACAAACTCTTTCAACTGTAAATGATAATTTTAGCATACTTTGTTTATATCGGCATTCAACATTTATTTTAAGCTGCGAACTGATTTAAAATATGTGCTATCACTGACCCCTGAGGTTGTTTTTAAGAAAGGATATTTCTTAAAGTCGGCGTGAAACGGAAGTTGAGATCGTCTTTTTCTCCTTATTGTGACGTATATCCGAGTGAAACGGCTTCTGAAATTAGAAAAAAAAATGTAGGGCGAGGCTTGATTTCGTCCTTCGGGAATTGATTGGATCGTTGGAAGTTGGGCGTTGCTAACAAAATGGAGGCAGATTTGATGTTTGCACTCAGTTGTGGAGAAAAACTCAATCTATCTCTTAAATAAATGTATTTTCTCTCTAAATCTTTTCTACATGTTACTGAGCATATTTCCTCACTTTTCGCTGGTTTATGCTACAGATTTCACTTATTTTAAGCCTTTTATGGCTTTATTTCTGTTAAACTTTTTTCTCAGCTCTCCCTTATAAGGGGGGCGCGCCGTAAGCGCGTTCACACACGCTGCATTCCTAAGTGCGAGCCGTCACGACAAGCTGTTCGTCCGACTATATTGAGTAATTTTTACATAAAAAAAGCTTTTATTTCTCATATATTTCTCTCTTTTTGCCTCAAGTCCTTCTTGAAGAAGGTATTGTGTACACTGAGAAAAATGCACCTAACCACCATATTGCTACGATCAGTGACAGGTTTCTGAGAGGCGGTGCAGAAACGAGACAGGGGGCGATAACAGGGGGCGCCATAGCACATGACCGGGAGAGAAGAGAAGTCGTTTCATGGGGGAGGGAAAGTTAACATATTTGATTAAAGATTATAAGGCTAAATTAATTTTTACAAAATAATGAAGTGCACAGATAAATCAGTTATAGTAAACACTACAATATTAAATATAAAAATACGAATTGTAAAATTTGATTTCATGCCGCCTTTAAGGATATCCTCCACAGTCATTCCATCTCTTATCTCCCTTCTTTGCCACGCAAAAGTCCGCTGCATTCGGTCATTGACCACCAAAGTGTTTGGTCGCACCTTGCTGTACTGGATATGTAGGACATTCACATGACCCTCAGAGGATGCATCCTCACCAATGACAGCAATCGCCTATTGGATCAAATGTAAAAGTCAATAATAATAATAACAATAGTTAAACCTCAAAAACACATGATGCTATTCACTAATTCCTTACCTTACATTTTATGATCACAGAGAGATATTCAATTAAAGAATGCACAATGAATTCCTTAATTAAAAATTTACTGTGCAAATGGATCATTCCATGTCAGTAGTTAAACCAAGTATTTAAACCTAAATACTTTTAGTGCGAAAAAAAAAAAAATTACTTAATTCAACAATATCTTCTCTTCTGTGTCATTCTCTTAGATCGTATACGTTCAGCGCTTCGAGGTTTTACGTCAGAATGCCAGCTCAGTATTGGCTGACACCCGAGTCAGCAAGTATCACATGCATACGTCATGCTGCTCAGGCTAACAGCATCGGCCAATAAAGAGCCGGCATTCTGACGCAGAACCTGGAAGTGCTGAATGTAAACTGCGCATGAGAATGACACAGAAGAGATGATATTGTTGAATAAAGTTGTTATCCACGGCTGAAAGGCAGATAACCTACTGTATACTGTTTAAATAAATTACTCTTTAGTTGTCAAATTTTATTTGTTTAATAACCAATTTTAAATACAGGAATTCACTTACCCCTGCTGGAGATTGTTCAGGGAGTCTCACTTTTTTGTGCCCAAACTTCTCCTTACTCTTTCTCACCTCATCTTCATGGACCAGAGGTGCACGCTCAGCTTTAAATTTGCGTTTGAGGGACTGGTGCCAAGTGTGCTAACACGATAAGGGAAAAATATGGTATAGTTCATGGAATACAGTCAAGATATTTTGACATGTCATTTTTTTTAAATACATATAAACAGAATCCACTTTCTAACAATTAAAATTGTTAAGACTCATTCATGTAATAATAACCTTAAGTAACTCTTATTTACACTGGTAAAGTCAGTTTACATGATATAAAGTCTAACACTCCTTGTAACTTACATTCCCTTCAAGATCCTTTAGGAAAGGGTATTTCACAATAAGTGCTTTTGCCACCTGCACATATTCTGCATTGGTTGGATACCTGAAAGATTAAATTAAAACCAATTGGCCCCTTAGAAACTTCTTTAAAGGTCCCATGGCATGGCATTTTTCTATTATTTTATAGTGTTTCCTGAGGTGTACTTATATTGTTAGTATGATTTTTACATCATAAAATGTCATAATTTAGAAATAAAAGGCATTTTTTCTATACTGCTGTTTGCCCTGTGGCTGAAAGCCCTGCTTCAAGAGGCGTGTCTGCTGTGAGACTTCAGGAAAAACGCCCACTGTTGTGATTGGCTGACATCTTTGCATTTTAAATGAGCGGAGGGGGCGTGGTTTAACGAGGCACGAGCAGGCACGAGTCTGCCAGAGAGACGGATGGACCTGTGTTCACTTCTCATCAGTTCTGTCAGTCTCAGTTCAGTGCTGTTGTAGTTACTAGAATATACTTCAGGTTATTAGTTTATTTCTAGTCAGAGGGGCTGTCACTCATGTCAGAAAGTTAGTAAATTATGGATCAGCGCTGACTCGAGACGCGAACCGTTTAGAACGATTCAGTCCGATTTGGTGAACTGGTTCGGTTCACTAAAAAGAACCGATTCAAAAGAATGATTCGTTCGCGAACAGGACATCACGGAGACGGAGCGATTGCTAACAAAGTTATTTATAGTAACTACTGAGTTATGAGAGCGCTGTCTGTCAGCGCGAGTTTATTGTGTTTGTATCTGAGAGTTCTGAATAAACACGAGTCCCAGTCACACCGAGTCCTCTTCATCATTATTCTACCAACTTTGTAACACATGCAATGTACCATTACAGCGAGATGAACGAGTTAGTAAGTTTGATTAAAGCATTATTTCTAGATATGTTCCAATCATATGAATAGCGTCAGTGATGCGCATTGAGTAACTTACACAGCGCAAACAAAGACACAACAGCAGTAATCGAATGTAATCCAGTTTATTGTGGGGAAAGCTGGCTAGCCTAGCCGGATACCCTCACGCTTACCCCCCTTCTGCTTAATCTCGTGCCGCGTTTGGTGCCTCCGCTGTGGGCCAGATGCAGTACTGGGGGTCGGGGATGTTGAAGGCCGAGCTTCGGCGTGTGTGAGGTTTATCTCTAAAGATGTTACTGCTGATGTTAAACAGAAAAGACTGTATGCACATTTTAGAACAGATAGACGCGACGAGGACGTACAAAACACTGACTCACAAGATAGAAAACACGAAAACACCGTTCTGTCGGGAGAGAGAGAAGCCGCAGCGTGTGCACGAATAATAAATAATTAGCTACACATCAGAAATCAATGATCACAGATCAGAAGGAACTGAAGAAAGACTTCTGTTTTCATTTGTACATCCAAACACTGAGAAACTGCCAGTTCACTCGTTCACAAGTAACGTTAATGATCTCTCGAGCGTTTGCATGGGCGTGCCAGATTCTCTGGGCGGAGGAAAGGGAGGAAACCGTTCCTGCTTGGACGTCAAACCAGGAGACGTCAGGATTGGCTCGTCTGGCCTGTCATTTTCTCAAAGGCAGAGAGAGACAGCCAGAACTCGGGTTTACACCGATCAACATTTCTATCCACTTGGGGACAATATTCAGGCTAGGGGAACTCATATTAATGTTGAAATACCTCATAAAATGAAAATTTCATGCCATGGGACCTTTAATAATAAAAAATAACTTTTTAATTCTTATTACTTTTAAGTAACAAATACTTCAAATGCATGTCAACGAAGCACTGCTTCAGATATGCATTCAAAGTATTTATGTTGCTTTACAAGTTGCTGACTTACATTGTGTGTTCTATCATGGCTTCATGAAGAACTCTAATGATTCTGTGTCTATCCTTCATCTATGACTTCTGGCATGGTTCTTTGTTATCAAGCTTGGCCTGAAGATCTCTAGGAAAGGCTGGAATGGCAAATCCACCAGGCAGTCTGCCACTAGTTGCATTTCTGCAGTGAGGAAGGGGTAGTAGTTAAGAACTTGCATTTGTAGTAATACTGATGATTAGCCACAATGCTTAACATTTTTCTACTGTGACACATGCATACGGTTACTAATGTTCCAATGAAGATAAGTAGTGGTTAGCCGATATATTGCCAAAGCCGACATATTGTCCGATAATTGGCATTTATAAATTTCGCCATCGGTTTATGTTTTTCTGTTTGCCCAATGTTTTATTCTGACAGCACTGAGAAGCACAAAATATGGGACTGCCAACCGTATTCTAGTGCTGTGTAAAAATTTGCTGTAAAATTCCAAATAATCACGCTGCCGTCTCGTTGTTTAGAGGCAAGTGTCTCGTTATGTTTTCTTTCTTTTCAGCTGTCCCTGAATAGAAATTGTGCTGCTGTGATTTACTATTTCAGTTTACATAGAAACCAAATAAAATGGTGTTCTGCACGCTTTTTAAAAAATTGGGCACTACTTAACTGTATCAAATGCTATAAATATAATAACTCCACATTTTGGACGTTTAGCATGCTAACAGATTCTTTGTGTGTGCTGCTTGGCTACCCTGATTTCTAAAATATAGGCATCAGGCATTAAAAAAAATAATAAAAATCTCGGTCAATCACTAAACATAAGGCAAATATAATACACAAACCTCAATGTTATACTTACTTTTCTGTAGTCGAAGTTTGTTGACAGGATTCTGCTGGCACTGGTTCTAGTGTTAGTGCTACCACCTCCTTCACCTCGTGTAAAAATTAGTTACATTTGGCCTGTTTTTTTTAAAGGACCTTTGAAATAAATATGAGATAATGTTCTCTGTGAGGCCACACTCTATTGTTTCCCCATCTACCTCAGTTTCTGAAAAATGGAAGAAGAAAAAAAGATTTATCAGTGTGAGCTGGATGTTTTAACAGCAACAATTAATTCAATGTATTTTTCGATGAACATTCATCAGTATAAAAAATATGAACTTACTTTAATTTAGAACAATTCTGAATAACTCTAACTTACTTTTACACCCCTTGAAAAAAGGTACAAAAATGTCACTGGGTAGTACCCTAAGGTACAAAATCTAAAAGGTACCAATATGTACCTTTGAACGTACTAACAGAGAAATTAACTTTTTTTCAGAGTGTGATTAGTGCAAAATCCTTTAAATTAGCAGCTCAAAGAACAACGCATTGTCAACGCTTTTGTCAACACGGATAATATTCGTAAGTTATATGATTTAATTTCAGACTGACCAGGAGAGGCGTTAAAATTAAACCGGACATGCATTCGCTCGCGTCCAGAGAGAACACGTATAACTTAACGTTAGATTAATAAGAAAATTCTGGGAAACTGAATTTATAAATCTGTGGTTCCATATTGAGACCCAGCTTTAGTGAATAGAAAGCAAAACACACAAAACGCGATGTTTTAATCTGATTATATGGCCGTTTCATAGCTTTTTTTCACAGCGTATTGAGCAATGTCTCGCGGTAGAGTATAAGTTATGAGAAAAGTTAACGTTATATCTTAACTTATGGATAAAAACAACTGTAATAATAACAATAAGCTTAAAACTTAATAGCAATGCGTTGGTTTTGTCAGGTCATTGTTTTCGAAGGTATTTTTCCCTCACGCGTCAAGCAGGCCTAGCTACAGACGCAATGTCAAGGTGAACATGACTCGAAAGGGAACCAACGAATTTCCACAGTTAACTTACTTAAAACTAAACTTACCTCTGAATTTCTTTGCTTCGTCTTCAGTAACATGTATTCCAGCTTCTTTTAATTTTTGAAGAAGATCCTCCGCAGGGCTCCAGACTAACTTTTTTCACTAGGAGCACAGTGGCCCCCAACTGAAAATTTTAGGGGCACAACCCGAAATTTTAGGGGCGCACACCGTAAATCAACATGCTAACCAAATCTACTAATTTCCACTTTATTACTAATAGGGATCGGTATCGTTAAGGTTTTAATGGTATTATTACTCTTACCGATACTGCTTATCGATCCGGTACTTTAACAGTATTCTTACCGGTTCTTTTTATTATACTTTATTTATTTATTTTTTATTAAAAAAAAAACATAATTAAGAACATAATTAACATGGCTTTATAATCTGAAAAATAAAATATCTATAGCAAAAGAAACCGCAAAGTTTGAACAAAAATATAAAACATCTATTTGTAAATGGACCAGTGTGCAGGCATTTGGAAGGTCTGCTAACATTAATATTACAGTAAAGAACAAACCTACAAAGAAATCTAATAAAGTAATGAAATGTAAAATAACACTGCATAGTTTTCACTGTATAAATTGATAGATTAATGCTTATAAAAGCTAAAGTTATTAACTCAAGAGATGCGAATATTTTCTCTTTGCCTCTTGTTTGATTCTAATGAATGGCTCAATCGTCAGCAGGTTTATTAGACGCTGCCCCTTTAAGACCGATCGAATGTAGAACTAATAATATCATATTCTCCTATTTCTCCAAACTATTTACGCCCATTTAAGATATAAACTGTTAAAATAACTACTCTCCAATCCGGTCATTTTGACACCGGCTATTTGTTGTTTATTTGATGGTTTAGACGCACACACGAAGCCTAAAATATAAAGTGCAAGTCGGTCCATTTCGCAGCACACACACATAAGCCGCCTTGAAGTTGGAAACAGCATCTCTTGCGCGGATTATTGTGCATTTAATAGCTCTTTATTATCAAACACATCCCGCAGTTTAGCAACAGTAGAGACTGCAGTTTACAACAATCACTGAATCTGACGTTTAGTTTAGGTTTAAGGAGAAATGACAGCGCAAGGCTGTGAAGGGAAGAATGAGCTCGACGGAACATGGCTATAGGAATAGTTTTTACCTCATACCATCTTTTTATAATTCTTGGAAGCCAAAATCGAAAATAAAATTAGATTAATATCACAGCACAACCCTAAAGTTTAAGCAGACTAAACTTTTGTTTAGTTCTCGTCACACATTAAAGCTGACTGTGGTGTTGTGTTCGCTGTAGCTCCACGTGAGAGAGCTCGCCCGCTTTCTCTCTTCTGCATTGCGAATGGCAAAAATGCATCACGGACAAATGGTTTAATATTATCTCATATAGAAACGGCTGGCAAAGATAGAAATTGCCAGACATAACGTCTATCAATTATAATTAGTAAGTGTATTTTCTTAATTTCTCCAGTACCGACAGCTGGCAAATTTACTGGTCGCACATGTGCGACTGGATGTAAAATTCAGTCGCACACTCTCAAATTTTAGTCGCAAAATGCGACCATTTAGTCGCACTCTGGAGCCCTGCTCCGTCGACAGCGTCAGAAGTGAGACAGCCCTGATGTCGAATAACCGTCATGCAATCTCAACTTCTTTGCGCGCATGCACTGCGCGGGCTACAATCCCATTGGACGACACGAATTTAAAGAAGGCTTGATCTTTGAGGCTATGTAAAAGTACACATATAGGCCTAATGTTAAATAAACGTTAAATAATTTTGTCAACGCTGTGCGTTTGCTAAGAAAGATAAGTACATGTATTTGTTTAACTCTAAATAAATAGAACATTTTAGATTTTATATTAGATTTTATCAGATTTTATATTAGTTTAAAATTACAATAACAATACAGGCCTATACTTTAACACAGTTGCTTTATGTTTAAAAGTTATATCTTGATACTTTGATCAATAAAATGTCATGTGCAAAATTAGTCAGTAAAGATGTGTGGGCTTTTAAATATATTTGGTTATTTTGTTACATCTCTTCCAAATAACCAAAAACTTATGAAAATTAATATCTTGCTCTATGTTTAATCTAGTTTGGGTTGAATCAATTTTTGTTCACTGAATCGTTCAGATCAGATCACTGTGGATGTTTATTCTAAGTAAAAAGCTTTTACTGTTTCATACACTTTGGCTTATTCCTTTTGTCACACAAGTTGGACCTTTATTTGTGGATTAAATGGTCCAAACATGGACCCTTTGACAGTTGGAAACATATGTGTACCTTTTTACCACAAAAATGGTACATATGAGTACCATAAGGTGTAATTATGACCCATTGAGGGTACAACTTCACCATTTGTACCCTAAGTGTTCACAAACGGACCCCAACCGTACCGTTTTTTCTGACAGTGTACTAAAGCACATGTAAAGTACTTTTTAATTATGATAGTTTTTAAATATTACATTCAAAGTAAATATATTTTAAATGTACTAAATTGCAATTACATTTATATTTAAACAAGACAAACAAGTTTCAAGACAAATGACATTAAAGTATATTTTAGTTTACCATGAATGCTCGTCAGTACATGCACTTTAACCATATTTCAAAGACAATAGATGTAATAATGAAATTACATATAAAGATGTACTGAAGTCCTACTAAAGTAATCTACAATACATTTTCATTTAATTGCAATCTACATGCAATTAAGTGTCTGAAAAAATTATATTGAGCTGTCGCTCTCATGAAACCAGACTGTGAGTAAAAGGTTGGGAACCACTGCTTCAGAGAATATCGCCATATAGTTAATTTTCATTTTTTGTATTGGTGTTTTCTATTAAATCAAATAATAAAAAATCTAATTACAGCTTTTGACTTATATGTGATGTTGTAATGTGTCTTGAAGAGCATGTTCACATGATCCCAAATGAACACGGTGCAGATTCCAGTGTTGGGCTGCGCGAAAACGACGTACTGGTCATTGTTGAACTCGTATGACTCCACAGACAGAGACTGGAACGAGTATATCTCATATACTGCAAAATCTGGATTAGAGGAATGCTTCATATTAGTCAGTGTATGTCCTAAGTTCTGTAACTGCCATTTCCAGTAAATTTTTCCCCATTTTAAAAGGTCCTGTGGTGTGACATGAAGCCTTTCAATATGTATTTTTTTGTATGATGCATGTTTAATAATTATAGAAAAATCAGAAAAGTTTTGTTAAATAAGTTTAGATAGCACATCACAACCAAGCGTCAACCTCCTGCAGTTTCTCTGGAAGCCAATACGGAAGTGATTTAAGATGCAATTCCTCGACTGGCCGCTAGGCACAGACTTCAGAAGGGAGCAGAATCTCATTGAGCCCCATGTTAAAATGCCCAACTTTACAGCAGAATAAAACATGTGTACAGCCTGGTACAAATTGTGGTTTTGGTCTATACAGTATATCTAATTTTGCCCTTCATGACAACTGTGAGGGGGGTGAATTTTTTTTATAACTCATTCGTTTACATTATATAAAGCCTTAAAGTTCTGCATAATTAAGGGCGTGGCCTCTTTGAGTGACAGGTGGATTGTCGTTTGTCTGCTGTCTGTTAGTCATCACGTCACCTCAGCTCCACCCACGTCCCGCCTCTTTGCCTGTTTTGTGTTATCCGGGAATGACGCGCTGCCAAGATGGCAACGGCCAGCTCAACACTACTTTACGCTTCAAAACTGCTCTTCATAATCCTATGGGTGACGTCACGGACACTATACGTCCATATATTTTTATAGTCCGACCGGGCCATAGAGGTGAACCCTGATCATAAACTTTTGTTGGTCACAGAATGCATTAATGTAAAAGCCAATGGAAAATTCTATATTGGCTTTTTGTCAAGGAAACCAGGGTAATGTGAACTTCCATGTTGGTCTACGAAAATACGTCATCCCTGCGGCACTGTTTAACTTTAAGATTTGTTTTCAGTTTAAATGAGCCTGGAATTTGAAGAAAGTGTCCTCATACTTTTGACCACTTTTGAGTATATTTGACAGAATTACAGATCTCAAGAGTGTCTGAGTGGCTTTACCTGCACTTATGCAGTTGAAGTCACGTGGAGTGAGGTCATGGATGCGTCGACCCTGCAACTCAAAAGGACTGGCGCAGTAAATGGCTGGGACGGAGGTGTTGGTCTTCTCCATCCAGTCAACCAACCATTTGATCTTACAGTCGCAACGGAACGAGTTCCCTCGAAGGTCTCTGCCAAGAGTGGAGAGAGGAGTAGAAAGATACACAAGAGAAAAAAAAAAAATTATTATAACAAGGTATTGTTTAGTACAGGGATCTGGAACATTACATACATTTTTTTAAACAAAAATATAGTTTAACAGAACATGCATACATGTTATTTATTTCAAAATAAGTAGTTTTAGCTTTAGTACAGTCAAAGCCAAATAAAAACGACTCATTTAATTTTGGAAACATGTTACCTTTATAATATATAACTTATTATTTTTCACACACAATATAAATGGGCCATGAAAGTATGTAGCGTAATTTCAGGGTGTTCACACTTGTAGTTTGGTTCGTTTTGTTCATTTGGTCCAGACCAAAGAAACATTTAGCCCTGAATGGGCCGGTTGCATAAACCGTTAAGACTAGTCTTACAAGTTAGACATACATTTTTTTTCTTTAAGACCGTTCATAATTTTTTTTAAATCAGTTACATAAAAACATAGACTGGCCTAATATGATACGAAAAGTAAGACTGAATGCCACTTGCCTAACTGCTAGTGGCTCATACTAGATCTTAAGACACTGTCTTAACATAATGGCTTAGTTTATGCAACCGGCCCATGTCTTTTAGAATATTATATTATGTTACCAAGAAAAAAAACATTTTCATCACTCAATTGAGCTTGACTGTTAAGGCTTTGCTAATCTATGCAGATTATTCTCTAAAAATGCTGAATTATTACTTGAGAACAAAACACCAAACTACTAATTGGTATGTCATTATAAAACATCTGCTGACATCAGCATGTATTGCAATAATTGACTGTGGTGGAAATGTTATTTATTATGCGTCAAAATAAAGTTGAAATATCTGTTTGTCTTGCACATGAATTACTTCCTTTTCAGTTTACCATGATTAATATTATTATTATTATTTTTAAAGGGATAGTTCACCAAGAAAATTCTGTCTTTAAATGACTCATCCTCACACTGTTACCATAATAAGCCTTTTGTTCATCTTCAAAACACAAATGAAGATAAGAGATGAGATTTCTGTCCCTCCAGCTATACACAACTACCACTTTGACGCTTCAAAAAGTTAATTAAGAGATCGTAAAACGAATACATATGAGTTGAGTGGTTTAGTCTAAATTTAATCTGTTCATCATATAAAGCAACCGTTTCTCTTCAAAAAATGTGGACTTTTATTCACATATTAACATTGATCAGCGAACATAAACAGAACCTCATTGGTTCTTGCTGAAGCTCAAACGTGCTGCGTTACACGAGAATGAGCCTCATTGGTTCTTGCTGAAGCTCAAACGTGCTGCGTTACACGAGAATGAGCCTCATTGGTTCTAGTTGAAACTCTGCCCTCATGCCAAAGATGAAGAGGTTTTCCTTTCCTTCTTTCTCTGCTATCTATCTCAATAGGTGCCAAGACCGGACATCCATGTGATAGTCAGCTGATGCCTGCAGGGGGCAGTGTGGGGTTTACAATGAAATTATTTAGTGAACTAATTCTGTTCAAAAGTCCTTGAAATTGATGACAGTTAGCAATATTTATTCAGAAAGGCTTTCTTGATAAAAGAAAGTTAAGTATATATAATGGTATAGATTATATCTATAAATTGTTGATTGATTTGATATATATATTACAAAAGAGACTTTTGAGAACTTTTTTCGTTTTATCATAATCAAATTTAAATATTTCCATGAAACACGTAGCCTATAGCTACATCAATTTTGATAGCTTCAGTAATCAAAGTATTTCTGTGCATTAGCAACAACAAAAATAATAGCTAATAATAATATTTTTAGCCCGCTTATTTGACAGAATAGGCTTTGATGTTCCAGTTCAAAACATTAATCATAGCGATCCAGTTCACTCAATCAACGTTATCAAATCGTTTTAATAAGGTAATGTGTGTTCAAAAGTGTAATTGTGTCTTAAACGGTTTTATGTGTTTGTTTGTTTTTAAAAGCGCGCGCTTGGAATGTTATGGAATGGAATGGAATGTGGAAGCCTCAATGCGATGACGCCATAATAGCGCACGGCTGTACATTCTCTAGACATTCTATGCACACTTTTAGATCGTGATTGTTCGCTTGCCGTTTCTTTGCTCGTGATTCACGATGACACTGTCACCTACCAAACTGCCGGACAAAATCATCTGGCCCGTTGCTCCTGACGGCTATATCCCCAACTCTGTCGTCAGGAGTAAATTCAACAACGGGCTCCTCTTAATGGCACAAGTAGAGGAAGACAAAACTCTCAAATTGAAAAAACAGTTCAACTATCTGCTCAAGAAGCAATTTCCTCTCGAAGAAGAAGAGCAAAAGAACAGAGAAGAAAACCAAGAGGGGTTGGAACATGGCATAAAAAGTGTGCCTGGGGAAACTAATATAGGAGCAAGCTTAAAACCATTTCAAAGTGATGTGTCTGTGGAGACAAAGACAGATGCCAAGTTTGCACTTCGAAGAGGTGTAGCCCAGAGACAACACTTCCTTCAGAATCAACAAAAGCTCCTACAGCAAAATGATACTTCTGTAGAGGAACTCCAGACAAATGCTAATTCTGTAGGCGAGCTGAAGAGCAAGGAAGATGGTGAAAAAGACTTGAAGAGCAATGCTTCTTCCAAAGAGCAGACAAAGAAAGTGGAGAAAAGTAAAAAGGCCAGCTTTAAACTTCCAGAAGATTTGTCCCCAAGGTTGCAGCAGAAGATAGCTTCTTCTATTAAGGAGCCAAGGAAAAGCTGTCAAGACAGTAGACATGTGCCAGAGATTGGGCATCCAAGCCAGAACAGACGGCGGAAGACTAATTTCGCCTTGAAGAAGTCATTTGTGCCACCCCTTCTTTCGATGAGTGACAGAAGGCCTGGTTCTCTCCTCATGTACCTTTACAAAAGATCAAAAGCAGAATCTTCACCTTCTGAGGATTAGACCACAATAATTAAAATAAATGCATACACAAATATTATTATTATTTATAATATATTATGGCAATACATGCTGATGAGAGCATGGTTCAATCAGTGTATTGTTTTCCAAATACAATAACTCAACATTTCCAGAGAATAATCTGTTCATTAAGCCTTAAAAGCAAAATCATTATTTCAAGATTTGACGAAGTGAACCCTATAGGCTACATCTGTATTGACATTGTTATTGAAACAATATAGTGCTGCTGGCTCAAAGAATACCATTTATTATTGTCTAAATAGAATTTCTAATATTTGAAATAAAGTTACTCTAAAGTTACGTAGAAAATATATGATATTCATTATGAAAAAAGCATTGGACAAAAATATCTTTGGATTAACTGTACACATTTACATGGTTGCAGTATTTCCATTTTATTGGTTTCATAAGTTCCCATTTTATTTTCAGTAAGACCGTAAGGTTTCATTTAACTGACACTATTTCAGATTCTAAATGAGACAGATTTCAAATAAATAAAGAAATAAAATAGTTCAAATAAATTCTGTACACTTATCAGTTATATTTATATTTACATGTTTACAAATACTGCAATGCAAAGTGACCGTTGTTTAAATTCACATTACAGTGCTTTATATCAAAGTTATTTATATTTACATAGGCCTATGAAGTTAAACATCAAAGGTTTTTATTTATTTTTTTATTTACATAGTATTTATTTATTTACATTACTTCAGTGCTTATCAAAGTTATTTATATTTACATGTTTACATTACTGCTTTTCAAACTTATTTATATTTACATGTTTACATTACTGCTTTTCAAACTTATTTATTTTTACATGTTTACATTACTGCAGTGCAAAGGATCAAAGTTATTTATATTTACATTACTGCTTTTCAAACGTATTTATATTTACATGTTTACATTACTGCAGTGCTTTTCGAAGTTATTTATATTTACATGTTTACATTACTGCTTTTCAAAATTATTTATATTTACATGTTTAAATTACGGCAGTGCATTTTTTAAAGTTATTTATATTTACATGTTTACATTACGTCAGTGCTTTTCAAGTTATTTATATTTACATGTTTACATTACTGCAGTGCAAAGGATTGAAGTTGTTTATATTTACAAATAGGCCTATACAAATACTGAAGTGAAACATCAAAGGTATTCATTTACATTACTTCAGTGCTTATCAAAGTTATTTATATTTGCATGTTTACATTACTGCAGTGCAAATTATCAAAGTTTTTTATATATACACATGCAGTGCTTATAAAAGTTATTTGTATTTACATGTTTTCTGTAATGCCATATTACATTAAAATGAGGAAGACGATCAGGGTAAAAAAATCAACTGAATATGTATTAAATAAAGTCAGGTTGAGTAACAGGCATACAGCAACGAAACAGCATATAGGCAACAGTACCAGGGGCCCGTTTCAATAAGGAGGTTCTAAACCTGAACTCTTAGTTGACTTACTCTGAGTGAAGCACATGCACCCTGACTATGAAAAGCCATGATCAATGGAGTTCCGAAATTATGATTCACCATGGCAACAGCACCCAACAAAAAGATGTTTGCATACTTCCGGGTCAATATTTAAGAAGGGGAGATGGAGGAAGAATATTAACATCCAACACGAAAAAGAATAAAGTATTTGTAGGAAATAAAGATGACCATAAAAATGGTAAATAAATGTATTTAATGTCTTGTGTGTTCACGGTTAACATACTCTGAGTTGGCTGAACTTACCCCCGGACTCATTTTTGGAACCAGCATACCTTGAAGTAAGCAAGGTTTGGGTTAATCAACCGAGAGTTCAAGGTATATGTGACGGTAAGTTAACCTTGCTTTCTGGAATACCCCCCTGCTCCTGACCAGGTTGGGTTCACAAAGTTACCATAACTGACTCTGAGTATAAGTTACCTCTCTTGTAGAAACTGGCTTGACTTACCCTGCTTTCTCGGGTTTGACATACCTCCCATTCTGAAACAGAAAACTCAAAGTTTCCCTCGTTTCAGGGTTAACATACTCAGAGTTTTCACTTAACCTCCTTTCTGAAACGGGCCCCAGAAGATACCAAGAAATGAATGAACTGAAGGACTTAGTAAATACACAGGGTAACAGTCTCATTCAGCTCCCTAGTTCAGGGCACTGATCAGGGAGTCAGCCCATTGACTTGTGTCCTGATCAGTGCCCTGACTACTGAACTAGGGAGCTGATTGAGACACATGCAGGGTGAATGAACTCAATGAGGAACAGGTGACAGCTAATTAATCAATAACCATGGTAACAAATGAAGGGCAGGGAAATTTGATAAAGGGAACAGGTACCGCCTTAATTTTTTTCTCCTGACCATAGATGACACAAAGGGTGCGTCTCAATCAGCTCCGTTCAGTGGTTAGGGCACTGAGCAGGGAGTCAGCCCTGAATCCCAGAGCTGATTGAGACGCACCCAATGTCTCATCTCAGCACTTTTGATGAATGTCTAATGCTATTTTTTAATTTTGTCATTTTATCAGAATTTGAACATTTGTGAGATTTAGTCAGTTGAAACAGTTTTGAGGGTAATTGATCTCATTTTGTGTCTGTGGAAAATAGTGATCTATGACATTGCATTATGTTGAATATCAGTTTTTTTTTTGCATCAATTTGTTAATGTGTGATTTTTATGGACACATTAATGTTTTCAGATTTGTTGAATAAAAGTTATTGAAGGTATATATATTGAAGTAAAAAAATAAAAATAAATATATATAGGCCTATATTTTTTTTTAATGTGACCCTTGGGGTAAGATGATACCAGAAATTGGCACATAAGGCCCAGAGTGTTGTTATCAGTGTTATTATTTTTAAAGTTAATAATTATTGTAATTAATGGGGTTATTATTCAGTATTTAGCCTACAATTAGTTGTACATTTCAGACATCTTTGTTTTCATTAATAGGCTAGCTTAATTTAGTAAAATCATTCAGTTTTTACTAATTGGGACTATTTCTTAACAACTAAATTAGCAAATGTTTCTATTTTAGAGAAATGTTAAACAAACTAAAAGTCAATGAAAATGAAACTAAGGACCAACAGAACATAATTTTTACATTACTGTATGCAAAGGATTAAAGTCTTTTCTATCTTTATTACAGCATTGCCAGAGGCACAATTACAGCGGAAAAAATGCACTCTAAAAAAAATGGTGCTATATAGCACTAAAAGTGGTTCTTGGCTAGTGATCATAGGGGAACCATTATTGGTGCCATATAGCACCATCTTAACAGGTTCTGTATATGGTAGCGGTGCTATAGGGGCACCTCAGTCATTTAAAGAACCGCTGAAGAACCACTGAAGCACCAAGATTTGGAGGCAGTTGAACAGAAGACCTTATTTCAAACTGGATGTATGTTTCAGATTTTTTTATTCATCTATGACATAAACTATCCAAAGACCTCTGCCCCCATTTTGGAGTTTTTGCTGCATACAAACTTATCCAGAGGAGTTCCTTCAACACATTGTTGCCTCATTAAGAACTTTGATCATCATCATTTGTATTTGTTTTGCTACTTAAGGTATGTTTACAACACATCAATGCAGTGTACAGTGCAGATTTTTTAATAAAGTTGTTTATTTCTGGAAGGATTTAATATTATGAATTTGTGTATTCTGTTGTATAGGTTTTGAATGTAATATTACTGTACACTTGTGTAGTTTTAAATGTAGTATTCATTTAACATTTTTGTGTTGTATGTACACATTTTATGTATGTTTACTCTATGTACATTTTTGTGTAGATTTTACATATAGATTTTGAATGTGTTTGTACATTTTTTATAGTGCTGTGTATTTTGAATTTAATATGTAGGCCTACACATTTATGTATTTACATTAAATACTCCCTAATATTTAGTTTGACATTTAAAATATCTATGTTAAAATTGTTTTATACAAATAAACAATCTGTATTTGAAAACGTTTATTTTATCTATTAAAATAATGACATGAATAAAAATAAAAAGTTAACTCAACTGTTGGGTTACTTTTAACCCAACTGTTTTTTAACCCAATGCATTGGGTTAAAATAGCCCACAGTTGGGTAACTTGTTGGGTTATTTTAACCCAACATTTTTAAGTGAGTATATAGCACCCTTTTTTAGAGATTGTTCAGCAACATATTCATGGTTTGAGGCTTTATTAACGTCCAAAAAATTGTTAACACAATCTGAAAGCATTATTCGGCAGAACACCGGCAACACTTGGGGGCTCGCAATATGTAAATTACAAGCCTTTATTAATAATGTCTAATCTTTCTTAAAACCCTTCTCACTGACTTCCATTTAGAATGACCAAGAGTGCTTACTTTTAATGCAATATAAATCTATGAATAATTTAAAATAATTAAATAGTTTAAGAAACGTTTTGACTTAATTTATATGCTATAATTCTAGAGTGAATATTCATATAAAAAATGGGGCAAACAAACTTTAGGAAAAGCCTTGGTATACAAGATCGTTGCAATTTAACATATCAATGTTGCATCTTATTCGTTAAAATAAAAATGATTAAATATTAAATAAATATTACCATAATGCTGAGATTTTTCTCGTGTGACAAAACGAATAAGCATGAAGAAGACAGACAGGAACACCATCACCCCTCAAATAACTGAACGAATAAACCGAGAAAAGAAGCTATACAAATAAATCAATATTTGTTAAATTTGCTCGAACTTTTTGTCCGTTTCCGGTTCCGAAAAGACTATTGGTCTATTATGGCCTATTACTTTGTAGCCTATTTGTTTTAATTATGGTAGTTTTTGGAGTTCTGTTCTTTACATTCTATTAAAAAAACATGGCAATCTAAATTAAATAATTATATTCACATTACTAAATACCCGTTTTTAAACTTAAATGGTTTAAGGCCATTTTTTTTCTTTTACAGATTATATAGGCATATGTTTTATATTCAACAGTATTTTTCTGTTTTTAACGGATAATCTATGGAAAGGTGCCAGGCAATTACCGTTTTTACACCATGTTGTAATTTTGTGTGATGCCTGTTGCCTTTGTAAATATTAATTTAAGACTGTCATTGTTATACATGCATCACAATTTTGCTTTTGACACGAAATCCATTTAACATTCAACCCAAACTAATTTTTAATATAGTTTTCTTATTATTATATTGCAAAAACTGACAATAGTGCACAGCTACATCTTTTACAGGATCTTAAACATTTTCAAGCATAGGCTACACACTGCCATTCAAAAGTTTGGGATCGGTAAGTTTTTTAAATAAGTCTCTTCTGCTCACCAAGGCTGCATTTATTTGATTGAAAATACAAAACAAACAGTAGTATTATGAAATGTTATTGCAATTTAAAATAACTGGCAATATGTGAATATATTGTGAAATGTAATTTATTCCTGTGATCGAAGCTGAATTTTCAGCATCATTACTCCAGTCTTCATGAGTCACATGAATGATCCTTCAGAAATAATTCTAATATGATTTGATGTTCAGTAAACATTGATTATCAATGATGAAAACAGCTGTGTAGCCTACATTTTATTCAGGATTATTTGATGAATAGAAAGCATTTATTTGAAATAGAATCTTGTATAAATGTCTTTACTCTCTCACTTTTGATCAATGTAATGCATCCTTGCTGAATAAATATTATATTAATATTATAGCACAACAATCCCAAATCAGACAAAAGTAGGAAAGAACGAAACGCTGAACATTGGAAAAATCTCGTCATATCTCTTATTAGGGTCTTATATCTTATTATAGCCTATTAATCAGTGATTTGGTTAAATATTCGCATAAGAAAGTATTTTTTAAGAAACCTTATTTTTTTTTGCCACAAGAATAAGAAAGATAACAGATTTGAATGACTTGTGTTGGTTTTCAAATAACATCCTTAATGCAATGATTAATACTCATAGGCCTATTTAATACTATGCGTTCAAAAGTGTCGTAAACCAAACGTAGCGTCTTGTTTACTTTTAAATGGCATTTTCAGTAAGTGACTGCTCGTGATTCACAGCTCGATCCACGATGATAAACGTGACAGGAATACACGCTCCTCCTCGTCGTCTACAGAATGACCGAACATGAAGAGAAATAGCTTGGATGACAGAAAGCAGAGGACCTATCTGAACACGGTCTTCTGTCAGGCTGCGTCCTGCAGTCGCGTAGAAGTCAGGGGGTTTAACGTTACGTCCAGCCTTTGGTCCAGTGACCCCTGTGCCAACATGGGTGCCCGAGTTAAAGAAGACGGTAAGAATGAGATCGCCATAAGGGGAACAAATGTAAGAGCCAATCTGCGAACACGTCCAGGTGTGTCCCAGAACCAAAGCTTGCCTCAGCAAACACAGAAGTTCCTTCAGAAGAATGCTTCTTCTGTAAAAGTGCTCCAGAAAAACAAGGCAGAGAGGAGTGTGCCTTCCGAGCAGCTTCAGACGAATGCGTGTGAACTAAAGAGCAAGGAACATGATGAAAAAGCCTTAAAGCATCTTCCAAAAACTGTGCCTCAGAGACAACAGATGCAGCAGAAAGATGCTTTTTCCACAGAGAAGGCAAAGTGTAACCCACTGACCGATGGTGGGCCCTGGTATCTGACTCCATGGGTGGAGAACGCCAGCGAGGACGAGTGGTTTGATGAGTGGTTCAAGGAGTTCGCAAGTCAAGTAGAATACAAAGATAACAGCTTCCAAGGCTGTACAAGACAAAATGTAGCCAAGTCTTCCAAAGATTGGACTTCCCAAACCAAAGCGCATGCACCGCCAAAGACCGAATCCTCCGTAAAGCAGTTCAGCTCATCTGTGCTGCCGTTTCCTCAGCTGTGTGACCCAAGGCCTGGTTCCGATAAAGCATCAACAGCAGAAGCTAACTTTACACTAACTTAAAAGCTTTCAAGCCAGCGTGTGCAGCACAAAAACGATTAAAGAAACTAAAGTCACCTGCATAAGGAAGATGTTTATTTTAGCATGCACTATTATTTTGGAATTTCTGTCATAACAACCAATTTCTCAACTTTTGCAATATATTTTCATCCCCGTTGTTTACAACGCTCAGAGAATTGTGGTCCAAATGTAATAAATAAGGCTAAATGTACTTGCTGATGTATGTAGCCTATACCTTTCTTATAAAACTGCTGAACAACGTGGAGTAACATAATAATTATGCATATAATTGAACCCATCATCACTTAAAGGTATAGTTCACCCAAAAATGAAAATTCTTCATGTCATTAATAACTCACCCTCATGTCGTTTCAAGCCCGTCATTCGTTCATCTTCAGAACACAAATTAAGATATTACTGATGAAGATCCAGAATGATAAAGACATCATTAGAGCAACAACTGAGAGAAGTAGCAGGGCAATGCAAAGACATTTTAAAGGGGCAGAAGCCCAAACCAAGATATTCTGTTTTCCTTAAAGGGATAGGTCACCCTAAAAAGAAAATGAAGTCATTATTTACTCACCCTGGTATCTCGTTCTTTCTTTTTCGGACCATAAAAGGGGAATTAAAAAATTCACGAGTTGGTTCAGAGGTCGCTTTTCCGCCGGAACTAGACTCGCGTAATGCCGTTACCGGAAGCCTATAGTTCATAAAGTTATAAATATGGGTACTTTTATGATGGATGGATGTGCTTTTGGGGCTTCAAAACTTAGGGACTATTCACTCCCATAAAGCTGGGATATAACTGCGAATGTGTTTGGCTGAAAGAAGAAAGTCATATACACCTTGCTCGAGGATGAGTAAATTATGGGATAACTAATTTTTGGGTGAACTAACTCTTTAAAGCCACAATGTGTAATTGTTCGCTGCTAGAGGTCGCTTATTCAAAACAAAGGCGTAGCTTGATGACGCCTTGATTTGGCGGAGCTTTTATTTTGCTGCAGACGAACGCTTCCGCTTCTTCTGCTCATGTGTATGTGGGGTAACCAAGCGGCAACCTCCTGCAGTTTCTCTTGAAGCCAATACGGAAGTGACTTAAACTACAATTCCTCGACTGGCCGCTAGAGACAGGCTCCAGAAGAAGGGAGCAGAATCTCAACTTTACAGCAGAAAAAAAACATGTTTACAGCTTGGCAAATTTAATACGGCAAATTTTGCCCTACATGACAACTGTGAGGGGGTGAATTTTTTTATAACTCATTCGTTTACATTATATAAAGCTTTAACGTTCTACATAATTAAGGGCGTGGCCACTTTGAGTGACAGGTGGATTGCTGTTTGTCTGCTGTCTGTTAGTCATCACGTCACTTTAGCTCCGCCCACGTCCCGCCTCTTTGCCCATTTTCTGTTATCCAGGAGTGAAGCGTGATGACGCGCTGCCAAGATAACAACGGTCAGCTCGTCCCTACTTTATTCAATGATTAGTTTTCAGTCGTTGAATGTGCCCAAACAGTTGCTCACCTATCTAATAAAACACACAATAATTGTATAAATGAATATATTAAATATATTCACAATAAATGAATATATTAAAGCGTCTTTGGTGTTTCCATGGTTTCTACAAAATAAAAATAAAAAATCGAGGGTAATGCGGGTATGATGTCATTGATAGGCGTACACAAGTTCACAAGTCAATAAAATATATAACACTGTGCTAGAGTTTTTGTAAGACCAAAAATCTTACATATTGTGCCTTTAACCCTTCCATACCAATATGGTTACCAACTGAGCTGTTCATTTGCAGTGAGGCGTGTTTTCTGTTAGCCGGTTTCGGCCGCGAGGTGGCAGTAAGTTTCCATCGGTGGTGTTATGAGGACGGGGAGAGAGAGAGAGCGAGAAGAGCAGAGTTGTTGTTTTCCGGGTGAGGTGTTGTTGACATCATCTAGTGAAAGACGGAGCTCTTCGTGTCTTTCTCTCACCCGCCGGTAATTTCAGCAGTATGTGGTTTCCCGCCGATGGATGTCACGACAAACACTGAGGAGATTTTAGCTGAGAGCTTTATCCGGCTGCTTGAACGTGAGGTCTGAGCTTGAATCTTAAATCACGGAATCAGTGTCTCTTCCTAGACAGCATGTAATGACCTTACAGCTCACTAAATGGCATTATATCTGACGTATGAAACGCAGTCAGTTATTTGGTTTTGATCTTTTGACTTTGCCAGAAAACCTGACCGTGAGAATGTGCTGAGCACCTGAAAAGACAAGCATATTTACGAGCTAAACTGCTAAAAGCTGGCTGACAACAATGTCTTACTTGCTATTCTTAATCCAAAACGATTCTTGTATTTTAAAATGATTTATAAGTAGAATATGCGTGCTATTTTGAATGTTTGTATCATCTGGGAGAAATGTAATAACTTAAATGTACTGTTAAAGGAATAGTTCGCCCAAAAATGTAAATTAGCCCATGATTTACTCACCCTCAAGCCATCCTAGGTGTATATGACTTTCTTCTTTCAGACGAATACAATCAGATTTATATAAAAAATGTCCTGGCTTTTCCAAGCTTTATAATGGCAGTGAATGGTTTCTGTTTTTAAGTCCATAAAAGTGCTCCACACGACTCCAGGAGGTTAATTTTTAATGTTTTGTTCTCTTAAACTCCCAAAATGTCAGGTGGTGCAACTGTCCGAACAAATGAACAGACTAAGAAAACTATTTGAAAATGTGTCTTAAAGGCACAATGTGTAAGATTTTTGGATTAAAATATCCAAAAACCACTAGAACAGTGTTATATATTTAGTTGACTTGTGTACTTGCATTATCCCAAATGTTTCCAAGAATGTTTAAATCCAGAGAAATCAGACTGTGTCTGTGCGTCGCTTATCTGTGACATCATACCCACGTTACCCTCGATTTCCATTTTATTTAGTAGAAACCTTGGAAACACCAAAGATACTTTAATATTTGTTTTATTAGACAGGTGAGCAACTGTTTGGAGACATTCATCGACAGAAAACTAATCATTGTTCTACAGCTCAACACAGTCAGTCTTATTGTTTAAATCTGATTTTCTTGATTTACCACGAGTACCATGTTTTACCAATGATCTAGCTCACTGCAGTGTGAAAAAGTGTCTCATAGCAGCCGCCGAGCGAACCCACTGAGTAGCATTATGTCATAACTTTCAATACACTCAAATGTGTGTAATATGATAAAACAGCGCTGCGTTACCCCACATACACATGAGCAGAAGAAGCGGAAGCGGCAGAATAAAACCTCTTTGAAATCAAGCCGTTATCAAGCCATGCTTTTGAATAAGTGACCTCTAGTGGCAAAAAATTACATATTGTGGCTTTAATAATAAACAAATGTAAACTATGGCATCATTTTTAGGTTTGAAACCTTTCATATAAACACATAGTATAAATATCAGTAGTTTTAAAGCTTTTGAGATCACTGAAAAACTTTTTTCCAGCAATTTTTTTATATTCTCAATTGCCAGGGTGGCACAACTGCAAACATGGCTGTTTGTTTTATTATGAATTGACATTGTAATAACAGTAAAGATGATCATGCATCATCCAGAGGAGCTCAACTTATCCGTGTGCAGAGTGAAAAAAAAAAGCACCAACGCACCGAATTCGCTCCAATGATCGGTAACGAACCGCGGTGAAGGTCGCTGCACGTTCTGTGTTTCCAGCTGGGTAGAATGGATTTAAAGCAAATTTATCTTTAATCTGACTCCATTTATAATTTATATCGCATTTCGGATAGAATGCCAATTGGTTGTTTGGTCATTTATATTTGTTTGGTTAATTTATATTTAAGAAAGGATCAAATAATTCAGAAAGGATCAAAATGTAACAATTTTATTAACAGTCAGGTAAATGTATAATGCCAATTACATAATCAATTCAAAGATAATTCATACATAACATCAAATATTCCGAAATAGCCTAAAGAGTGAAAGATTTCCTGACTTTCTGAATATTACGTAATACAGAGCGTTTTCTGTATTACGGGCCAACCTTGTTAATAGTATTGCGCCCCGAACTTATTGTTACAGCGCTTTAAGTAGTTCAGACCAGACCGAAACCTCTCAACTCCCATTTGCCTCTCTAAGCTCTAAAAACCCTTATTAACTTCTTGTGTACTTCTGTGGTTATAAGATTTGCGTACCAGTCGCACTGAGACATATCAAACGCATATAATGCTGTATAGTGAGAATTGACATTAAATCCAATAGATTTTGTGTATATTTTAGTGATCTCCCAGGAGAGGGGATCAGGAGTTTGGGGGAAGTTTCAGGTAAAAAGAAATGCATGTAAAGTAAATTAGAGCCATTCTCAGTTGATTCACTCAGTGGGACGTTGTCTCAGATGAGAGTGATAATTGTATGAGTGAATTCAGATGTTAATCTCTTTTATTTTTTCAGACAGTCTTTGTTCCTCACCCAGACAATCTGGCCTTGTTCTTTACATTCTTTCAACTGAAACTTGTTTAAAAACATTGTTCATGACTCAAATATATGCTTTACATCAGATTGAAAAGCTTTCTTTGTCAATGAACGTACTGGTTTCATACAAGAATTAATATAATTTAATTTACTGTAAATGATTGCTAGTACATTTTAACCATATTTCAAGACAATAGAAGTAATCATGAAATAACAAATAATAATGTACTTAAAAAGCCACAATATGTAATGTTTTGCCGCTAGAGGTCGCTTATTCAAAACAAAAGCATGACTTCATTCTGCCACAGACGAGCGTTTCCGCTTGTGGAGTAACGCAGTACTGTTTAAATAAAAAATAAATAAAAACTCGGAAATCGAGGGTAACGTGGGTATGATGTCATTGATAGGCGACACACGGAGTGTCCTGGTTAAAATGGTTTATTTCTCTGGATTTAAACATTCTTGGAAACATTTGGGATAATGTAAGTACACAATTCAACTGAATATACACTCACCTAAAGGATTATTAGGAACACCATACTAATACTGTGTTTGACCCCCTTTCGCCTTCAGAACTGCCTTAATTCTACGTGGCATTGATTCAACAAGGTGCTGAAAGCATTCTTTAGAAATGTTGGCCCATATTGATTGGATAGCATCTTGCAGTTGATGGAGATTTGTGGGATGCACATCTAGGGCACGAAGCTCCCGTTCCACCACATCCCAAAGATGCTCTATTGGGTTGAGATCTGGTGACTGTGGGGGCCATTTTAGTACAGTGAACTCATTGTCATGTTCAAGAAAACAATTTGAAATGATTCGAGGTTTGTGGCATGGTGCATTATCCTGCTGGAAGTAGCCATCAGAGGATGAGTACATGGTGGTCATAAAGGGATGGACATGGTCAGAAACAATGCTCAGGTAGGCCGTGGCATTTAAACGATGACCAATTGGCACTAAGGGGCCTAAAGTGTGCCAAGAAAACATCCCCCACACCATTACACCACCACCACCAGCCTGCACAGTGGTAACAAGGCATGATGGATCCATGTTCTCATTCTGTTTTTACTCCAAATTCTGACTCTATCATCTGAATGTCTCAACAGAAATCGAGACTCATCAGACCAGGCAACATTTTTCCAGTCTTCAACTGTGTATTTTGGTGAGCTCATGCAAATTGTAGCCTCTTTTTCCTATTTGTAGTGGAGATGAGTGGTACCCGGTGTGATCTTCTGCTGTTGTAGCCCATCCGCCTCAAGGTTGTGCGTGTTGTGGCTTCACAAATGCTTTGCTGCATACCTCGGTTGTAACGAGTGGTTATTTCAGTCAAAGTTGCTCTTCTATTAGCTTGAATCAGTCGGCCCATTCTCCTCTGACCTCTAGCATCAAAAAGGCATTTTCGCCCACAGGACTGCCGCATACTGGATGTTTTTCCCTTTTCACACCATTCTTTGTAAACCCTAGAAATTGTTGTGCGTGAAAATCCCAGTAACTGAGCAGATTGTGAAATACTCAGACCGGCCCGTCTGGCACCAACAACCATGCCACGCTCAAACTTGCTTAAATCACCTTTCTTTCCCATTCTGACATTCAGTTTGGAGTTCAGGAGATTGTCTTGACCAGGACCACACCCCTAAATGCATTGAAGCAACTGCCATGTGATTGGTTGATTAGATAATTGCATTAATGAGAAATTGAACAGGTGTTCCTAATAATCCTTTAGGTGAGTGTATATCATTGTTCTAGTGGTTTTAATCCAAAAATCTTACATATTGTCCTAATTGTGGTTAAACAAACGCTCATAAATTCGACTAAGTACTGTTTTTAAAAGTATGCTAAAGACAAGTTTACTTCTTTTTCACATGGTGGTCAGTGATCATTCAAACTCTTTCATTTGCAGCACAATGACGGTTTCAGCGCAGAAGAGGGACGCGTGTTTTCCTCTGGACTGGGAGGATGACGAGCGGATGTCTTTCTTGTTCTCTGCCTTTAAAGAGAACCGGGATGTTGACTGTTCAGACTGGGATGGGAAGATAGACTTCTGGAGCCCTCTGATCATTGATCACTGCAGGCGCCGTGGGTCGGTGTGTGTGAGTCTGCAGGACTTGAATGAGAGTTTCAGAAGGAAGGGCACTGTTCCTCTGGGCTTGAGTACTGTAATTCAGAGCATGATTCGGTAAGTCACTGTCACCTCAAGTACACTGGCTGCGTCCGAAAGCTTTGGCTGCTGACTTTTTGTCTAGCTGCCTTATCAGGCAATGACTTTACAGGCAGTGTTTGCACACGAAGACACCTCACAAAACGGATTTTAGACAGGCTTCTGAGGCACCGTAACCGTGATCTACAGCAAAATAGAGCGTGCTTTGGGTATAAATAAGTCAATATTTATTTAATTAATTAGAAATTACACTAAAGTGTAAAACAATGGAGAAAAACATACATTTACTCACAAAATTACCACCAACCGCAACGTTCAGATGCAGTCTTTGTTTTAGCTCAGCTGTCACAGAATGGAACGCAAAGGATTGTGGGATATCAAAGGCGTTGAAGGATACATAAATGGACGCAATGGTTTTTCTGAGGTAAACGTGACATGACATTGTTCACAATGATCAGATGAAGGTATTTCAGCAGACAAGAAGTGAAACTAGCTTTGGACATGCCTTGATGCCTTTCAACCTCGGAATGCCCCCTCCGAAGGCAACATTTTTAAGCTTTTGGACACAGCCAGTGTCTCATAGATCATTACATGCAGGGCTTGACATTAACTTTTTTGCTCAGCAGCCACTGTGGCTAGTGGTTTTCCAAAGTTACTCGCTGCTCAGCATTTTCACTGACATCGATACCATGGGGAAAAACGGCCATATCGATATTTTTAATGTCATCTCATAATCTGACAGCAGGAATATTAGGCTGCTGTCACTTTAAGACCTGACACACGGATCCATTATACTGTTACACATGTGTTTTCTTTCTCAACTGTTTACGTTCACTTAAAACATACGTGAATACTCGCCAAGACCGGCATTTTGACATTATTTTGTGTGTATTTGAATGTTTAAGTGCAATATGCAGCGAAAAATAACTCAAAGTAGGGATGGGCAACAGTGGTCGAGTAATCGAGTACTCGAACGTGACAGCGACCATCGATCATGAGAACGATGATCGCCCTGACTTGAAAAAAAATGTGTCTCTTTTTTTTTATTGGTTATTGTGTCATTTTGCGCGGTACTGGAGGTCTGATTGGTTAGAGTTATACAGCACGCCTCCAGATGCACGTTGTAAGATTACTTTTATGTTGTCTATATCTGATTAATCTAATATAAGAAGCGTTTGGTTGAGCTTAATAAGCTAGCAAAGCGCTGCCGTTATACCTGCTGTTGTTCATTCTCTTCAGTTTCAGCTCAAATGCATTAATGCTCGACATTATAATATGGTTTAGAGACGGTCATATTCTTTTCAGATAGGCTATTTCTTTCTCAGAATCAGTGATATTAGTAATGCAGCAGTGCTATACTGTTTTCGTATTTTTTAACAGTAGACCTAGTTTATTTAAAGCTGTTTTTCGTTATGAGTTCGAAAACACCCAGTGATGTCTGTAAACACTGCGATCATGAATAATAAAATTAAGTGCATGATGTGCAGAGTCAATCTGTCATAGCATTATAAGAACACGTTTTTAATAAAATGTTGTTTCTGTGTGAATTCGTTGTCCATGTATCAGCGTTGTTGGGAAGAGCGCATTCAAAATGTTCCGTTTCAAACCAGCTTGTAAAATCTAGCACGCTGAAGTTCACGTGCGCATTCACGTCCGTTTGTGTTGATTTAAGTTCTAATAGGTTAAAGGGTTAGTTCACCCAAAAATGAAAATTCTGTCATTAATTACTCACCCTCATGTCGTTGGACACCCGTAAGACCTCCGTTCATATTCGGAACACAAATGAAGATATTTTAGTTGAAAGCTGATGGCTGAGAAAGGCTTCACACAGGCCTCCATTGGCATTCAGTACATTGACACTTCCAAGATCCATGAAAGGCACTTAAAACGTCGTTACAAAGTCTATCTCACCACATTGGCTCTACAATAATCATACAATGCGACGACAATAGTTTTTGTGCGCAAAAAAAAATCAAAATAACACCTTTATCCAACTTGTTCTTGTCTTCCGTGTGCGCCTCCACGACGCATGCGCGAGAATATGACGTAGCGCCGGTGTTCGGGAATCGATGAAATACACACTTAAGCTCCATTTTGAGCACTACGCCGAGACCTAAAGCACGATCAATGTAGAATCCAACAGCTTAGACACGCGCGTCTTCCTCTGCTCGTAAACAAATCGCTTCTGGGTCATATGTCCAAACGCCGGATCTGCGTCATATTCTCGCGCATGCGTCGTGGAGGCGCACACGGAAGTCGAGAACAAGTTGGATAAAGGTGTTATTTTGATTTTTTTTTGCGCACAAAAACTATTGTCGTCGCATTGTATGATTATTGTAGAGCCACTGTGGTGAGATAGACTTTGTAACGACGTTTTAAGTGCCTTTCATGGATCTTGGAAGTGTCAATGTACTGAATGCCAATGGAGGCCTGTGTGAAGCCTTTCTCAGCCATCAGCTTTCAACTAAAATATCTTCATTTGTGTTCCGAATATGAACGGAGGTCTTACGGGTGTCCAACGACATGAGGGTGAGTAATTAATGACAGAATTTTCATTTTTGGGTGAACTAACCCTTTAATATTAATCTGATATAGGGTGCGTTTGGTTGAGTTTATTAACCAGCTTGCAAGCTCTGCAGGGTGGTGTTATTTCACTGTTTCAGCTCAAATGCAATGCTCGATATTATTGACTTGGTTATTTGAGACGGTCATTTTATAAAGATGTTTCTTTTTCAAAGACATTTATGCATCATAATCTAGCAGTTATTTTTTGTTTTATATGTTCATGTTTTCATATACCTGTTTTCATGTCACGTTTGTATGTCAACAACCATTTTCATAAGTATTTTCATTATCTCAATGACGGACATGCCCCGCCCCCTTCACAGGCCCCGCCCCCGAGTACTCGAGTACTCGTTTTTGAGACCTATCGATGATCGAAATGAGAAATTGACAAAAATGCCCATCCCTAGTACAGAGAGGTGGCTTTATGTGCGCACAATTTTTTGGAGTATAAAATCTGCGGGAATAAGTAAAATTATGTGCAATACGCGCAATCCCATGGCAAAATTCAAGCCCTGTAACACCAACAATATTCATCTGGAGCAAATAAAGTGAGTGAGTGAGAGGAGGCGGGTTTGTGTGTCACTCGCTTTCGGAGAGATGAAAGAGAGCGAGAAAGAGACGCTGGTATCCTATATATTCTGTGGAAAATTAGTATTGGAAGCGTTTAGTATCGATATGTATCGAAAAATCTATATTTTTGACTACACTACATTGCACTTCAGTTATTATTTCATATGCCTTTTTAAAAGACTACAATTGAAAAATGTATATATTATATATAAAACTCAACCCGCCAAAGTGGCTAGTAGTAGTGACTGCGTTACTACACGACACTGCTGAAGTACACACACATTTGGTGAGTTGGCGGGTGTTAAAGGGGGGTGAAACACTCAGTTTCAGTCAATCTCATGTCAATCTTGAGTACCTATAGAGTAGTATTGCATCCTTCATATCTCCGAAAAGTATTTAGTTTTTTTATATTTATAAAAGAAAGATAGGCTGTACCGAGTCTTTCCGGAAAAAACCGAGCAGCTGGGGGCGTATTGTGTGGGCGGAGCTAAAGAATGACGAGTGCGCAGCTATTGCGTTGAGAGCGTCTGAAAGCTCTGACATCCTTAAACGTGGAGAAAAAAACTTTATCCTAAATAAACCATTGAGATCAATCAGATTTAGCCATACATATATGATCCAGAATCAGATCTAGAGGCTGAAATTGAACAGGAGAAGCAGCAACGACGACTACAGCAGGACGTCTCAATGGTATGTACTGTAACTGTAACTTATATATGCTTAGCGGCTTGTCATGCTCGCGAGTTTAACAACATTTGTGTGTTTACTCATGGTTTATGTGGACATCATTTGGTTTATGGACTATTATATGCGATTTAATGTTAGCAGTAGCAAGCGGAACGGCTTTGCACATCAGACAAGTGCGTGTTTACATAGAAAAACAATGGAACAGTAGCGCATTTGAATGAACGAGTCGATAGCTAACAACACAAATACATTTGAAGCAGTTTTACTCACCGCCTGCTTCTAACGCACGACCGTGAACCTTAATCGCTGGAACCGCCCCATCTTTCAGCATTAGACGAGCTACAAATCCGCAGTTGAACTGGGGCTTGTTTCTAAACCATCGTCTGCGAAATTCAGGGAATAAACAAAAACACTTGCACAACTCCGTTGCTGCTCCGGAAAAACAAACTCCATCCACTGTCGTGTCCCATTAACGCTGGGTTCTTTGGGAAGCTGTGCAGGGTTGTCTTGCCCTGACAACCAAAAAAACACGTCTTTGGTGACGTTGTTGATTTCGTTAAGTCCTGTGAATGACTTGTACAAGGACATTCCGCCCTTGCTGACGTCAGATAGACCCATACTCGAAAAAAAACTTTCCGAAACTTATTAGAAACCGGAAGCACAGAAATGATCAATCAAACGTCCACCTTTTTTTTTTTTAAACTTTGTCCATGTTTAGGATGGGAATCCAAGTCTTTAACAGTGTAAAAAGCTCAGTATGCATGAAACAGCATTTCACCCCCCCTTTAATGTCAAGCCCTGATGATTACATGTATTTATGGCATGTAATACAGATTTATTTTATTGTTCTTTTAGGGGTGGGAAGGTGCAGAAAGAATCAGACTTTGCTACAAACGTAGACTCCGGCTGGTTGTCGTGGGGTGTTGGGCTCTTGTTAGTCCGCCCTCTGAAATGGACTCTGTCGGCTCTGCTGGGCAGCGGGAGGGTCCCACTGGAGGAGATGTTCGTTGTCATAGAACTGGTTAAGGTAAGTGAGTCTTGAGTCGAAATGTCATCGAATATTTAGGGCTCTGCCTGTAAACGTGACAACCGCACCACCACGGTGGCTGAGTAGCACCGGCGGTGATCAGCCAAAACCATGGTATGGTATGTGAATGCTGTTTTACATGAATATTATGACACAAGTGAAGCACAAAGCTTTATTTACAAAATACATAATAGGTTCGCAATTAAATGTTACATCGCAGCCATGGAAACGAACGAACGAATGAGAGAGGTAGGCTTTGTGAGGTGAGCCAAATTTAAAGGTATAGTTCACCCAAAAATGAAAATTCTGTCATCATTTACTCACCCTCAAGTTGTTCCAAACCTGTATGAGTTTCTTTGTTCTGCTGAACACAAAAGATGATATTTTGAAGAATGTTTGTAACAAAGCAGATAGAGCAACCATTGACTACCATAGTATTTTTTTCCCTACTTTGTTAGTCAATGGTTGCTCTTTCTGCTTTGTTACAAACATTTTTATAAATATCTTCTTTTGTGTTCAGCAGAATAAATAAACTCATACAGGTTTGGAACAACTTGAGGGTGAGTAAATGATGACAGAATTTTCATTTTTGGGTGAACTATCCCTTTAAGGTTTGCCTGCGTTTTGCGATCTGGTCACCTGATTTTCCATAAATTTAACAATAGGCTTACTCCATTTTATTCTACTGGACATGGAATCTCTTATTTATTTTTATCATCTCTCACAGGGGATTTTACACGTTTCTTCCTTTGGTTTGCTTTTAATTAGGAGTGTATTCGCATCATTTACAGTGGTAAAGTAGAAAACGGTGTAGGACAGATACATTTTACTTCAAATTTTATTTAACACAGTTTGTGCTTGTTATTAGACTTAAGGTGTGTCAAGTTTGTGTGTATATCGCATTTCATACACGCCAGAGATTTTTAGTTTCGCTTTCTCTCGCAGTGCATAATCAAACAAAGCCTAAAGTTCTTGACCCAGCGGAAGATAAATTCGCTTTTTTCAAACTTTTCTACATTTTCAAAATGTAGGCTATACACACACACACACACACACACACACACACACACACACACACACACAAGTGCCACCCCCCCAACCACCGTGCCACCGCCGGTAGCTGGTCCAAAAACTGCCACCGTCACAGCCCTACGAATATTCAATTAAAATGTTTAAGCTAAATGGTGTTACCTAACATAATAAATTCTTTAGCCATTAATACCCATTTGCATTTATACACTACAGTTCAAACATTTGGGGTCAGTTAAGTTTTTATTTTTTTTACGGTCAGAGCTGAGCATAAGCCGTTTTCTCTTGCAGGAAAAGGCTGCGGCACTTTTGGCGGCATATCGAGGTTCCCCTTTAGCGGTTCACTCTCTGCTGTCTTTCCAAGAGCTGCGTGCTCTCTCCTCTCACATCTGTTCGGATGAAAGCACGCTCTGCATGGCTCTGCTACAGCTTCAGCGAGAAAAACATGTCACTGTCTCACTTCATGAAGGCGAGAAGGTGAGTCTGAGTTATGTACAAGAGCGACGCATTGTAGGCACAAAAAGTTTATGTATTTTGAACATTCTGTAGATAATAATGGAGGGTAACCATTTTCAGTGAGTCCTCAATACAATGTCGTTCAAATGTTTGGGCTCAGGAAGATTTTTTTTTTTCTTTTAAGAAATTATTTTATTCAGCAAAAACACATTAATCTGAAGTGACAGTAAAAAGAAATTACAATGTTACGAAATAAAAAAATGCTGTTCTTTTAAAAATTCCCATTCATTATGGATTTCTAGGAAAATAATAATAATAAGAAGGGTTTCTTGAGCAGCAAATTCAGCATAGAATGATTTCTGAAGGATCATGGGACACTGAAGACTGGAGTAATGATGCTGAAAATTCAGGAATAAATAATATTTTACAATATATTCAGAAATAAAACAGCTATTTTAAATTGCAAAATGTCACAATATTACTTCTTTGTCGCTGAAGTCAAAGAGTTCTGATTATTTGATTAGTACCTTTTAGCAGTTTTTTGGGTTCAGTTTGCTCTGTTCTGATTAAACTTTTGATCTTGTCTATGTATAGCTGGTGAAATTTAGTCTGGCAGGACAGGGTCGTGTGTCTCCTGTCAGCGAGGTGGACCTGGGCATCTATCAGCTCCAGCGCAGCGAGAAGCTTCTGGAGGAGAGGGTGGAGGTGCTGGGACAGGAAGCAGAAAAGTGAGCCAGTTCATCCACAAACTGTATTGACATTGGCTGCGTCCGAAAGCTAAAGAATGCAGGCAGCATACAGAGGTAGGAAGGCAGCAAGGCATGTCCGAATCCTATGATTGAATTTGAGGCCTTCAGGACTGTCTACAGAGATACCGTCATCTGATTTTTAAAGGGTTAGTTCACCCAAAAATGAAAATTCTGTCATTAATTACTCACCCTCATGTCGTTCGACACCCGTAAGACCTCCGTTCATATTCGGAACACAAATGAAGATATTTTTGTTGAAAGCTGATGGCTGAGAAAGGCTTCAGATAGGCCTCCATTGGCATTCAGTACATTTACACTCACAAGACCCATAAAAGGCACTTAAAATGTCGTTACAAAGTCCATCTCAGCACAGTGACTCTACAATAATTTTGCGATGCGACGACAATAGTTTTTGTGCGCAAAAAAAAATCAAAATAACACCTTTATCCAACTTGTTCTTGTCTTCCGTGTGTGCGTACACGACGCATGCGCGAGAACATGACGCAGATCCGGCGTTCGGACCCATGACCCAGAAGCGATTTGTTTACAAGCAGAGGAAGACGCGCGTGTCTAAGCTGTTGAATTCTACATTGATCGTGCTTTAGGTCTCGGCGTAGTTCTCAAAATCGGGCTAAAGTGTGCAACCCCGTCATATTCTCGCGCATGCGTCGTGGAGGCACACACGGAAGACAATAACAAGTTGGATAAAGGTGTTATTTTTATTTTTTTTTCGCACAAAAACTATTGTCGTCGCATCGTAAAATTATATGATTTTCCACAATCTTGTGTGGTTGATTCTGTGACAGTGGTCAATTTCTGTGTAATGACTGGTGCACACTCTACGATTTTGGGCTGTCCGAGACGAAAGATGACCAATCGTGGCGATTTCTGTGGTAGTGGCTGGCTCCTTCGTCGTACAGTGAGAAGGGTTAAAAGACGGTCGTCGTCACGTCTTGTGACATTGTGTCAGAAATTTAGCATGACCATCTCACAGTGTGTTTGCTGCTGCGACCTATGTCTACTGACTAGCCAATAAAAATGCAACATGAAATGGCGTATTGATTGACGTGACATGCCGCTAAAACTTGAAACCACTGACCTCAATCTCCATTTGAAAAAGTGGTATGCCAAGTTGGCCTCTTTTCCATAGCCATGACCACGAGTCCATATTCTCCTCTTTCTCTTCCTCTTCTTTTTTTCAGCGCACATAAAAACCACAATTGCCAAGGTGTGATTTATCCTGCTCTATTTGTTTACCACTAGGCTAACACATGCTGATGATGTTTTATTTTTCTATACTAACTTATGTTGTAGGCTACGATTCAATAGATGTCATCATCGTACAGTCTACTTTTCACACATGTCGCACCCAAGTTAATTAGATCCATGTGACACAGTGTGATTTGTAATGATCTTATAGGTTTGTCAAAATCGCATATCGTCTGTAGCAGGCATAAGTCCACATTTGATGTAATTTCTAGCAAGATATTGGTATTGTAGTAATAAAATGCTCACTTAGATCTCATTGTCCCATGATTTACTCACCCTCAAGTCATCCTAGGTGTATATGACATTCTTTTTAGACGAATACAATGGGAGTTATATTAAAAAAAAGTCCTGGCTAATTCCAAGCTTTATAATGGGAGTGAATGATACCTTGTTGGCCATTAAAACCCATCCATCCATCCATCCATCCAGACAGACAGAAGTGAAACCATGTTTCTGTAAGAAAGATATCCATATTTATAACTTTATAAACCATAATCACAGCCTCCTCTTCTCTTTTTTTGAAATCATCCAACATTTTTCTTTAAAAATTCTCGTTTTAAACTTCTAATTTGTGAATGACATTTTGTTTTGCTCCATCCTCTACGCTTCCGCGTTATTTTTTGGGTAAACTATCCCTTTAAACCATTATGCTGGCTCAGAAGTCTGTGTTTCGTGAGGTGCCTTCATGCGCAAACGCTGCGTGCAGAGTCATTACCTGATAGGCAAAAAGTCAGCTGCCTAAGCTTTCGGACGCAGCTGTTATTTCGATCAGGTGCCACTTCTGTGACATGATGGGTAATTACAGTGGCCCTGCAGCTAAATGATGTGTTGTCTAACGTGCAGGTGTAAGCAGCAGGCAAAATCGCTGCTCAAAGAAGGGAAGAAAACACAGGTATAAGCACACTTTGTATGACCCTTTTTGTGTTTCACGCCCTTTTATTGTAATTGGCAGAAGAAGTTTTTTAATTAATTCCCACTTTGTCCTGCCACAGGCCCTGAGGTGTTTACGTGGTAGCAAGCGGGTGGAGAAGAAAGCGGATCGTCTGTTTGCTCAGCTCGAGACAGTGAAGGGGATCCTGGACAGAATAGCAAACTCCCAAACTGACCGCCTGGTGAGAATCACAAACACACAGATGCACAGACAGCTTGGTATGAGTGACAGCACATGCTGTTGGCCGATACCAGTGAGCGTCACACACACTCCTATCAGCCAGCACTATATTGTACTACTTTGCAAATACCATATTTCCCAGAATATAAGTTGCGTTGTTTTTTCTGTCTGAACTGCGCTTCGATTTACAGTATATGCGATGCATATGCGACGCCAAGCACGCAAAACATGCGCAAAGCGAACACATTTCAATTCGTGTTGAATTAGTGAGTTACATGAGCCCAAGTTTATTTGTATAATGCATTTATCACACACCGGTGGTTTCAGTTTCAAAATAAATAAATGATTTTAGGCCTGGCGTTTATAATAAATGCCACTTTAATGTATGTTTGTTTCATACTTATATTTTTAATTCTTGTTCTGTTCTGAATACCGTTAAATGTAAAGAATTTGTTTTGGAGTGAGGGGAACTAAACGTGTTTATAATGTTTGTAAAAGTTTAGTTTTATTTACCGGTATTTAAAGTGCTCCTATTATGCTTTTTCAATGATATGAGCTTTCATGCAGTGTGTAATATAGCTTGTGAATGTAAACAATCTTTTTTTAAAGATCGAAGTGCATGACAAATAAAGTTATTGTCTCCTAAAAGAAAGAATCGATTCTGAACTTCCTGAAACGAGTCGTCAGCAGTTCCTGTTACAACCCTACGTTACAATGTAACACATTTGCATAATGCCAGTCTATGGTCTTCATTGGCTGCTCGTGAACGTCTACTTTGCTCCGCCGTCAAACACTGTAGTTGTAGCTGAGACCAGAAGAGTTTGGTTCATGTTGTCGACATGTTGAGAAGACGCTGTTTTCTGCTGAGAAAGCAAATCGACTTTGATGCACTTCCAAAGGATTAGAGGACTCTCTGATGCTAATTGACACCATCGTTACTGTTTGTATTACAGTGTATTAAGTGAGGAAGATCCAGAGTGTAATTTCCGCCGGTTTCAAAACATGTCTCTGTTATATTGTCATTTTCTGCTCAGCCGGCACTTTGCAACAACACAAGCTTGTTTCTGAAGCGACTTTCAGCATGTTTTCTTTAACAACATCTGGTGTTATAGAAAGTCACATAAACCACGCAAAATCCGATCAGCGGGCAGACTGAAACGGATTTCCAGAAATGTGCTGCAGCTCGAAACGGATTTCATGTGATTTTTGGCCGTTCAGACTTGCGATATCTGATCAGATTTCAATCAGATATGCACAAAAATCTTCGAACAAACCGGTTTAAGGCTCTTTAAGGCTCCCTAAAACAGGCAATGTGAACCACGAGTGACATACTCTTTAGTGTCTTGTTTGGGGCATAAGAAAGGTGTTTTCATCAAATCCTTTTATCATTTATCATAGCTTGGTCTGTCTCGAGTATGCTGGTTTTCTGTGATCAATTTGTCAGCCTGACCTAAACCCAACATGGGCGCCATTGGTGCAGGACATTCAGATTTTGTGATAAGTAAATATACATTAATCTTACTTTTTTTCAGAAAAAAAATGCAAAACAACTGCTAATATTAATTGTGAACATTGTCTTAAGATGTTGAAAATTAAGTTATATGTTGCTCATGCTGTTATTTACCACATTTTGAAAAGTATGTAACTCCCAGTTCATGTTGCCTGTTTAGGGTATTAAAAAAAGGATTATCCACAGTATGGACAAATGAATGGTGTTTCAAGGTAAACTGGACTCCCTGTACTGGTCATTGCATCATTGTGAATTCCAGGGCGACGAGTGAGGGGTCGGTTGTGGGTGGTGGGAGGGCCAGTAGAAATCTCGTTCCAGGACCGGGGCCCTTAGGAAAGACCCTTATAGATCTTCTGGGCCCACTGTGCGCAGTCGCCCATCTCAATCTATGTATTTTGAGTTACATTGTTTTGTAAATGTTAATATTCACATGTAAAACTGATATTATTACTTTTTGTTGACTACAGCTTTGCATTTTTAACTAGATATTTTTTTGCAGAGTTTCACACACACTCATTTTATGGTAGGACATGGGTGTCCAACCCTGCTCCTGGAGGGCTACCTTCCTGCAGAGTTGCAAGAAAATAAAAAATAAATCTCTGCAAGTAGTTAAAAATGCAAAGATGTAGTCAATAAAAAGTAATAAAATCAGAAATATTAACACTTTTTTTTTTTTTTTTTTTTTACTCAAAATACAAAGATTGAGAAGGGTGTACAGTGGGCCCAGAGGCCTGGAGGCCTATAAGGGTCTTCCTAAGGGCCCCGGTCCTGAAAAAAGATTTCTACTGGCCCTCCCACCACCCACAACCGACCCCTCACTCGTCACCCTGGAATTCGCAATAATGCAATGACCAGTACAGGAAGCCCAGTTTACCTTGATACACCATTCAATGTCAAATACTGTGGATTATCCTTTTTTTATACCCCTAAACAGGCAACGTTAACTGGGAGTTACAACTCATAAAATCAAAACTATATCAAATATTTAAAAAATTCCAATGGATATGTTTTACTTAAGTCCAGATTAAATAAGAAGTGACATGAAATTATTTTTTGCTGATCATTTTCCAGTCGTGCCTGATTAAGGGTTAAGAAATGAGGTTATGCGGCAATGTATATTATGAGAGAATTTTTTTTTTTAACTTGGATGCTTGTAAGCCTATTGTAGGAGACTCCGAAATAAAATTAGGACCCTTAATGATGGCATAACTTTAATATTATTTTTTAATGTAATAATAAAATGTGACACTTTATTTCCCTCGATGCGATTTAGATTTTTATGCAGTTTTTTTTATGGTTATCTAGTTTAAATTGCTTAAATGTCACGTTTCACTCAAACTCTCTATGGGACACGAGGAGGAGCTTTGAAGAATGCTCCCCTTTTTCCATAAAATGACTCTGAGTGTCAAGTGGACAACAAAAACCCCATAAAAGTAGTTGAGCGGGCTGTATTCCAATCTTTGTGTTAGAAACGAAGTGAAATTTTAGTTATTAATTTAAGATCTTCTCCTGGAAATAAACCTCACATGTCCTTTTTGGGGCAAGACATCTCGGCGCGATCGCTGAGAACCATCATTATATGAAAAAAAAAAGGGCTGCGTGTACTTTCTTCAAAATATCTACTTTTGCTTTAGCGCCACATAAAAAAAATAACAACAGCATATTGTTTGATGACACGATTCACACTTTTTGTAGATAAATTCAACATGTTCACAAGCACCTAATATGTTTCTTTAAAGGGATAGTTCACCCAAAAATGAACATTCTATCATCATTTTCAAGTTGTTCCAAACTTGAATGAGTTTCTTAGTTGTGTTGAACACTAAAGAAGATATTTCGAAGAATGTCAATAACCAGAAGATTGACGGTAGCCATTGAATTCCATCGTTTTTTTCATACTGACGTATTTCAACCGTCTGGTTACCAACATTCTTCAAAATATCTTCTTTTGTGTGTTCAGCAGAAGAAAGAAACTCATACAGGTTTGGAACAACTTGAGGGTGAGTAAATGATGATAGAATGTTGGGTGAACTATCCCAGTTTTGTTGTTGATGCACACCCCAAGCTCGTCTTAATGAAGTGTTTTGGTGCGTGTGCAGGTAATGCAGGCATACCAGGCAGGTGTGGCGGCTCTGAGAATCTCTCTGAAGGGTGTGACTGTGGAGCGAGCAGAGAACCTGGTTGATCAGATACAGGAGGTGATGCGTGAGAAATGTGTAGCTATGCCTGGGTTATGCTATAATAATTTGAATATAGTTGTCATATTCAGAATGAAGTTCTTTATTTTGAATTTATGCTTTTTGCACAGTTATGCGACACTCAGGATGAAGTCAACCAGACTCTTGCCGGTGGGGTGCTGGATTCTGGTATGCAAGATTCACTTCATGCCTTTCACTTTGCTAATGGATACATTTAAAGCTAAAAAAGGGCATTTCCCAGATGGCTGTGGAGTGTGGGTTTTGCTATGATCGACATTTCTGCCTTACAGGCTTCTACTATTCATTCATCAATGACAATACCAACAACTGAGTTGTGTCTTTAGCATAAAGTTGTCTAAACAGGTAAATAATGCTTCATGTTATCATAGGTGATGATTCAGAGGAGTTGGAGGAGGAGCTGAAGTCATTATTGGAGAACACTATCCTAGATAACGACGTGCTCCCAGTGGTCCCCACGCACCCTCTCTCTCCTCCCAGGAAAACAGGTATCCCGGATGCTGATTTTATCCAGTCTCTGCCCTCCGTGCCTGATTCCAGCCTAGGCATCACAGATGAGGAGTTGGACAGAGAACTAAGTCGACTCACAGTCTCTGACACAGGTTTTACGCTCCTCTTTTAGTGCAGTTGCTATTTTCGAAATGTCACTATTTTGTGGTGTTTTCTAAGGCAAGCATCACTATTACTATTGCTTATACTTAGTGTCAAAAATAGAATTATTTCACCCCAATACTTTTTCCCATTTGCAATCATTTCCAAAAATTTGTGCTGGCAGATGATTTCAGCTTTTCACTAGATTTGTAATGGGAAAAGTTTGTACATCTGTTGTCACAGAAACTTTAATAGCTTCCCTACAGTTTTCTGCCAAAATAAAAGCTTGAGGTTTTAACTTTCGCAAGTGAAGATGTTTAGACATAATTATTGTAATTTCACTAATGCTGTGTAAAGTAAAATAATGAATATACTTAAGAAATATGCACTTTTGCAGTTGTATTACAATAGTAATACATTTGTCTCTTAAAAATCTCTCTCTATATATATACACACTACCAGTCAAAAGTTTGGAAAATGTACTCTTTTGATTGTCTTTTGATTGTTTTTGAAAAACAATATATTTTTACAATTTTAAAATATTATTATCAACGTTGAAAACAGTTGTGTACATTTTTTCCAGGATTATTTAATGAATAGAAAGTTTAAAAGAACAGCATTTATCTGAAATATAAAGCTTTTGTAACATTATAAATGTCTATATTATCACTTGATCAATTTAATGCATCCTTGCTGAATAAATGTATTAATTTCTTTAAGTTCTTTCCCCCAAAAAATAATAATCTTACCGACCCAAATCTTTTGAACGGTAGTACAATGTTACAAAAGCTTTCTATTTCAGAAAAAAACATTTTCTTTTGAACTTTCTATTAATCAAAGAATCCTTAAAAAATGTTTGGACACAACTGCTTTCAACATTGATAATAATCATAAATGTTTCATCAGATCATCATATTAGAATGATTTCTGAAGGATCATGTGACACTGAAGACTGGAGTAGTGATGCTGAAAATTCAGCTTTGCATCGCATAAATAAATTACATTTTAAAATATATTCAAATAGAAAAGTTATTTTAATATTTCAATAATATTTTATTTTTTTGTATTTTTAATAACATAAATGCAGCCTTGGTGAGCTGAAGATAATTCTTTCAAAAACAATCAAAATAGTAGTTTCCAAACGTTTGACTGGTAGTGCTGTCAAAATCAACGCGTTAACGCGTGCAATACATTTTTTTAGTTTAACGCCTTAAAATATTTAATGCAATTAACGCAGCATCTGTTTCCCCCGTCATCCTTTGGCTAGCTTTACATTATATGATTACGCTCTTATTCATGTAAAGGCTTTTAAACCATTCACACGGTAATAACTCTGTGCAGTACTGGTACGCGTCTGTGAATCTCTTGGCTGTCACACACACACTTGTTCTCGCAGAAAGCAGCTTCAATCTAGCCACGTCATTACTGCCAGGTGGATGATTCTGATTGGCTCAGAGAAAATGAACAGACATGGTAAATTTCCACACATTGTCAGTTAATCACGTTCACGTGTCCATATATTACTTGTTGACGTCTTCACCTCGGAATTAGGCACGTAGTGACCTTCCAGATCTGGAGCAGGCGCCAATTTGCCCAGATCAACCAGTCCACCCATCTCTTAGGATGCCCATAATCCACCTCCAATACTGATCTGTAACGCAGAATATTACGCACATACACAGATACACAGTCTCTCCAAGGTTGGAGTTGGTTGAGCTCCAGCTCTAACCAGAATGTTCCCCAAAACATACTGATAACATGTGCTTTCTCTCAGTGAGAGGTACAGACAATAGTACAGGCAATATTTATACAATACTTTAGTGTTTCAGTAAAAGGAAATTAATAATTAATATAATATAAAATGAAAGACCAATCCATATTTCATCTCTGGAAGCCGGGTAAGTGAGCAAGCACTGTTACTGCACTCCTGTCAGGTTAAGGGTGTTGGATACCTCCAAAATCCAAACACATTACTGAAATCAAGTGTTTAGCGAAACATCACACATCCCTAGGACACACCCTCAGTCACCACTCAAACTTTAGAAAACATAAAGGAAGAAACCTACTGATTTAGTAATATCATAGCTGGAATGAATCATTAGATCATCTTAATAATATAGGAGGATAAATATTGATTAAGGCTTTGATTTATGAATTTAATTTGGAGATATATAGGTATATTAAAGTGGCAGTTGATTTCTGAATCCACCCTTCAGTCCATTTTGACAGGACAAGTTAAAATCTGAACGGGTCTGACTAGGCCAATAGATAACATTTGAGCCCTGATATATTGAATGTGACATTTATAATGGGTTTATGTGAAGATTGTTTTAAGTTCATTTAAATAAAATAAAAAAAGATAGCTTTTAATTATACTGTAATGCTGAATGCCTTTACTTAATGACTAAAATTAAGAAAATAAATATATTCATAAAACATCAGTAAAATTGGTATCAGTGATACTGGCCTTCTTTCATAATTAACATTTAAACAAATATTTAAAATATAAGCTACTGTCTTTGTTGTTTCACATAAATTTTGACATTTCATTTTGAAATTACAATATAAAAATGTTAACTTTAATAATTAGGTGTGGTTTTAATAGCGATTATTTACAAAAATGTCTGATTAATTCTTTTTTTTTTTCTTTAATCAATTGACAGCACTAAAATATATACATAGTAATACAGCTGCACTGTAAAAATAAAATGGATATTTAAAAATGTAATATTATTATTATTATAGAATCAGCCTCATAGCTATCGGGCCTGATGAATGTTAGACAACAAACTTTTATTTGATAAGAAAATGAGATTATGGACAAAAGTATATTAACTTAGATACTGTTCAAATTTTATGCTCTTAATTTTCTGGCAATTTTTCCCTATGGAATTAAACGTGACTTAATATTGTTATTTTTCAAGGTATTGTAGGGAAGTTAGAAATTCCGATATTGTGACAACATTAACATGGCGTTAGGGATTTGAACAAACCTTAATGATATATTAAAATGTTTCACAGAGATGGAAGCACTGTCTTGCTACATGTGGTTTATTATTATGGTGTTGATGTGAAACAGTCAAAATCTGGAACATGTCAATCAAACACTCCCTTCCTGTCAGTTAGTTTTGACATCTTCAAAGAGATTAATTAAATCAAACCAACCATCCATTGATTGAGTAATTTGGTTTCATTTTCGTTTTTTATTGTAGTGCATATTAATAGTTTCAGTTTAGTCTTTGTGCTTTTTGTTTTGTTATTACCTAAAAAATAAAAAAAAATGGGCGTGCCGAACGGTAGGGGGGCGTGCCAAACGGTTTCTCATTGCGCGAAAGCTGCCTGTTCCTTTTGTTATACTCTTAATCGCTATTGGCCTATTTAAAAAAAAAAAGCAATAAATCAAACATAATCCTATAAAACCAAATTCCATTCTTTTAACATAAAAACAACGTTAATATTAAGAACATTCGATTAAAAAAATGACTTTCAAAAGTACCTTCGGAACCTCTGCATGGCGCGGATTACTGATGTCATCACCGCGAGCTTAGGTCTAAGTTTATCAACCATCAAAATGAATAATAAAAAATTATTATTCTTTGTTAATGTTAATTTCAACATTTACTAATACACATTAAAATCAAAATAATTTACTCTGAACATGAACAGCTGTATTTTTATTACCTAATAATAACAGAGATGAATAAATACTGTATCACATGTATTGCTCATAGTGAATGAATAGATTAATGTTAAATGAAACCTTCTTGTAAAGTGTTACCCTAAAAACAATGTTTTGCCTGATAGAGACAAATATATATGGTTGATAAAAAAATGTAATTGTTTAGTAACCTTCTGTTGAGTGACTTTAACCAATTTAGCAAACAGACAAAGCTTTATCCACTAAAACATTTATTCAGTTATCATTTAATTTGTCAAGGTTCACAAGTCAAAAGGTCACAAGGGTTCACAAGTCACAAAGGTTCACAAGTCAAAAAAACTGAAAAATCCACACAAATCTCTTCATTCATTCATTCGTTCATTCGTTCATTCATTCAGTCATTGTTACTTCTCACTGTAGCATGTGTCTGTTATACAACAATTAAAGGGTTACTTCAGTGATTTAGAATTATGCTTTGTATCAGTAGAAACCCGGTAGTATATTCGAATGATCGTGCTTCACCCCCTCATATCCCCCTGAGACGAGAGCTTTATGTATTTTATGTCTGGAAAAAAGCCTCAGATGACGCAAAATATCGTCATTTTGCGTCATCTGAGGCTTTTTTGGCCAGAGGCTAGAGACTACAGCCAGTAGTAGGAGCTAGTTCCGCATGTTTTCAACCCGCCCATAGGAGTGGGATCTCACTCACAGAATGTAAATGAGCACGGCCGCTCGGTTTGGGCATTCATAACGGAGCGGTCGGAGCAAAGTGAGTGTTCTCAAAGAATTCCTATATTAAAGTTAAGCTTCCATAGGCATGAACTGAAAACACGCCAGACTGGACACACACACCATGAATGACTGTGCGGTCATTTCGCTTTGAAACCAAATCTTCCGCGATCATCTTGTCTGTCAGCTGTTTGCTCTCGTGAGGAATGAAATCTGACTCCTGCTGCGTTTGTGCTGCGACACTCATTCGGCTCACACTGTATTGAGCAGACACGTTCAGTTTTTAATTGTAGTGTCTGTTCTCTAACTGAACTAAATTATTTTATTTCTATAAAAAAATCAAAACGACTGGGTGGTGCTGCGGTGGGCAAGTGATGTAACTGGTAGGCGTGGCTTGGGAGTGGCCTTGCGAAGCAAGTGCATTCTGGGAGTTGTTGTTTTTCCCCTATATGGCTTTTCTCAGTCTAGAAGGCACCAACTTCTAAAATAATTTCACATTTCTACTACATAAATGACCCAATTTAAATACACATTCATCTTTCCAGCGCTGAAGTAGCCCTTTAAGTAATTACTAAAGCTGCAAGATATAACTGCAAAGGAAATAAATGATGATCGTATTTTAACAAGCTATTGTAATATACATAAAGCATTAATCACATAAACGTATGAATATCCATGACGAATTAAACCACATCTTACCGCCGCCATCTTCTCTTAGTTTAAAGGAAATTACATCAATGATTGGTCTACACAGTTCCCAGAAAGAAACTCCTATATTTTCACTGCCCTTTTCCTCGTAATAATCAGTGATTATAACCATGTAACTGAGGTAACAAAACAAAAAGTAAATTTCTCTCTCTTGCGAGTTGTTTTTCTAAATGTGTTTTTCTTTTTTCTCTGCTCCCCAGCTGTGGCGCGAGGAAGCATTTCAGCTCCGAGGAGGCTGGAGTCGGCACAGTGAGCGTCTCGGCACAAGCACAAGATAAAATGGGTTCATCCCTGTCTACTAAAGAAAGCCTTCAGATACAGTACATGTGTGTCCTCGCATTGTAATACTCCCCACCAAGTGTTTATGAAAAGCCCTTATTCTTGTTTGTAATAGCATGTTTATTTTTTAAAGAGAGTTTTAAGAGTGGCCTTCTTGAGTTTGTAAAGTCTGTACAATGTATTATTCTAATAAAACTACAAATTATGATGCCAAATAAACAATATTCTGTGTTCAAATTTTTTTGAAAAGGGAGACGCTCACTCAGATGTGTCTGTTATTTATTTATTTGAATCTGTTTTTGTAGCAACATAACCACATTAGAAAGTTATGAACAAGTCTAGAAACTAAAGACAATAATGTATACCTCTGTATCAAAGTTTGTGGTCAAGTCTCTTATTCTCACCAAGGCTGCTTTCTTTAGTAATATTGTGAATATTGTAAATATTACAATTTAAGATAAAGTATTTCTTTGATGGCGAATGTGAATCTGATCCTTCAGGAATCATTCTAATATGCTGATTTGGTGCCCAAGAAACATTTATCAATGTTGAAAACAGTTGTGCTTACCATGACACTTTTTATTTTTTTTTAAATTATTTTATGAATAGTGTTTAAAAAAGAATAATCATTTATTTGTATTATAAATCTTTTGTAACTTTTACTCTGCTAAATTCAAGCATTCGTTTTTGTTTTAAATGTCAGCCTACTGCCCCTACACATTTGAACATTATTGTAAAGTCCTATTTAACAATATATATTTTTACATTTCACAAAGAATATGATTTGACCTATCTTAAAATTATAAATGTGAGTGACAAGGTATCTATGATGGTTACATTCTACAAAATAATAATAAATAATACAAAACAGATGAGATCCATTTGTTGGACTGTAATATTGGCTCTGATATAGTCGATACCACATTAAAGGTAATAATTTTTGGGAAGTTTAGTTTACATAAAGCTAAAGTAATGTATATTACTTTATATTTTATGACTCATTGAAATAAATTACTAAATAAATACATAAAAAAAAAAATAAGCATCTCTCGGATTAAACAATGTAATTTGTTGAATTTAATGGTTTAACGTGTACTATGTAAGATCTGTTATACGTATCCCACAATTTCTTTTTTTGCTTTCTTTTATGTTAAATGTCGTATGTTTTTTTCTGAAAGTTGAATTAAAAAATGCGAGTGACGAATTGGAAACGCGAGATGACGTCAGAGTAGCGGTGTACGCAGGCGCAAGTTTCCGGCATCGACGCGCGTGCGCACAAACCGTCTTTACTACTGAGCTGAACTGTTGATCGGTAACTACCGGGAATTAGAGGCTTTTCTCGGCCAAATTTGAACTATCATCCTTCACTACCATTGGAATTAAACTGCCATTTTTATGCGTTCACCGAGAGGATTTCAATTCTTGGACTCTTGAATTCATATCAGAGGATGGCTGTATTATTGACGCATCCGTCCCAGATGTAGCCGAACGGTGAGAACATTCTCCTGCGTTCATCATACAGATATTTAAACACATCTGACAGCTTTTTAAGCACTCCAGTTAGTCTCTCCACAACCGTACAACCCTACTTTTAAGTATCAAATAGGCACGTTAAGCTGTTCTGGGAAACGCACAGCTCGTGATTAGACGTTATCTGTGGTTGTGGTCAAAATCTACTGAGCTCCCTACCTAGACAGCATTAAGGGTGTGCTCAAATATGGGGTTTATAGCCGCCTTCGATCGCCCTATGTAGGGAGCTGACTAGATCATAAGCCGAAGATCATTAATTGTTATGTCGAGCTAGACACATGTGCACGTCTGTCTACAAGTGAACTTGATGCGGTTATTTCACTTCCTGCTGTCTGTCAGGACATGCCACGTCTCCTCGGTACACCTGCACACGTGTGAAAGCCCCTGATGATGATGATGATGATGAGGACGACGACGACGACTTGAAGTATGACGTCATGGAGGAATACACCTGTATAGAGAAGATTTGATTCGTCCATCTCACCTGTTCATCCACTCCAGCGATGGGAAGGCAAGTACAAAATTGAAGAAATTTGAGGTTTGCTAAAATGGGAAAAGTTGATATCTGATGTAAATGGCAAAGCTTATTGTTATCAATGAAGTTTCTTATGCTTGACAAACCCTTAGAGTTGACTTAGACCCTTAAAATAGATGCTTTTTACTTTCTAAATGGCTCCGTGCACCCTGAAGAAAACACAAAATTAATCTCTTAATTTTTGACAAACATTTTAGTGTGTCACTGCACTGACATTAGCATAGCTATGTATGTTGAATGAAGCAAACGACAACAACATAGTCATTTAGTATTACACACACTAATAATTACAAACTCTACTCTTCAGTACAATGGTAACCACAAAAACGGAAACTCACCATGCAGATTTCACAACTCGAATTCGCTGTGTTGACCAACAGAAAGCTGCTTGGTTTTAAAGCTTGAACTTCTCTCTGAGCTGAGCTTCACACATTGCTATACTGTTGACTAGTGTTGTAGTCAAGACCACCTAATCTGAGACCAAGACCAGACCAGCACTCCTTAAATTCATAAAGATCCACATTAAATATCTTACATTTAATCAATAAATATAATTAGAATAAGACACAATATATAGAGCTGAGACCAATAAAATGAAATCATTAACAGCACAATCTTTGCACTGCTGAGGTGATACAGACGATGCATCTGAATTGGCAAATTACAAATGCGTAAATTATGTAAAAAAAAAATCATATTTGTGAAAACCGCTCTCTTGCTCTTGTGATATTGCATAATATATCGCGTTATAATAAAAAAATCTAGATCTCATACAAGTGCTTTTTTGCAACAATATCTTGAATTTTGGTGACATTTGACACAATCCCTCATTAATTTCTGAAACGGCAATAAATCAAATTATAAATAAGTTATTGATTGCATCTGAAGCAGTAAGTTTTACATCCAATCACATTAATGATGTTAATAAATAAATCAGACAATGCACTGGCAATTTAGTAATATCCCAGCAGTTGTGGTCTTGACCAGTCTTGAGACAAAATCCTGAGTCTTTGAAGTCTGAGTACAAATGTGGTCGAGACCGAGACAAAACCAGTCTCAAGACCAAGACCAGTCTTGAGTACTACAACACTACTGTTGACAATAGACAATTTTTGCCTGTGAAATTGTGTCCTCGCACCTTAAACTCGGCATTAAACAGAAGTTTCGACAGTCTCTTCTTCCCTCTTGTGACGTTTATCCGAGTGAAGCGGCTTCTCGAACACAGGGCTTAATTTTGTCCGTGGGGAATTGATTGGATGGTTGTGGTTTGCTATTGGTCGATCTCATGTGAGTGACAGGTTGCCCCGCCCTCACGCCAGTAAACATCATCAGAGAAGAGATGTCACTGCAAGAGGATTAAAGAATATAATTAAAGATTATGAGGGTGGAGGGATAAATCATTTAATAAATACTGCAGTAGTCAATTGTCAATTTTGATTCCATGGTGACTATTGGCCTTTATTCATTAAATGTATAGAATAGCACTTAATTGAAACATTTCAGTTGCGTCCAAAATCGCTTACTGTCTGAGCTTGTACTACGTTTGAATTTGAGTTTACTTCAGGGCCGTTAAAAAAAAGTACGCTCTATGAATGAAATTCAGACATAAAACATCCGCCATGCTGTTACTGTCATGTGACTAGGGCTGCACGATTACAAATCATAATTCTCGATTATTCCCTTGAAATTGTAATTGCGAAGAGGAAAAAAAAAAAATCATAAGCACACAGAGAAATGTACTTTTTTTTTTTTTTTGTAATTATGCCTTTATTACATAATTGTGGCATCCGTAATTGTAATCACGATTACAAATGTAATGAATTGTGCAGCCCTGCATGTGACCTACAGCATCATTTGTGTCGCTTCACCTCCATTCCTAAATCCTCTCCCGTGGCCTCATGGGATTGTAAAGTGTCTGTCAGATGCACACTTCAGAATCTTGCCGGAAATACTAGGTCATCCAGGGACTTTTTGCCTACTGTTTTTCAAATAATATCTATTTGGACTAGGGATGTTAATGATTAATCGATGATCGATTAATTGTCGATAATGCATTTAATCGATAAAAAAAAAAAAAAAATCGGTGTTTTATGTCGGATTGCAAATAGCCAAAATATCTCCAAACCACTGAAGTTGAGTGACCTTTCTTGTCAACGATAACTGTCCTCCGAGCTGCTCGTGAGTGCTAAATTTTCTTCACTATCGCTCATTTTTCTTGCTCCACTCCACTCTAATCCTCCAAGCCTGTCGGCCACTGTCAACAACACCGCGTTTGGCACCCAGAAGCCCGGTCTGCAAAACACATGCGCAGCATTACGCATAGCGCGTAAGCATTATATTGAGACTGTTGTTATCGTTTTATCGAGGAAAACTATTTCACGATAATTATCGTTATCTTTTTATCGCCCATGACATTCGATTTTGGACACGGCGTTACTCTCCCAATTCAGTCCTAATGCAAAGCATGCAGAGAACTGAAAATCCACCCATGCCGTTTCAGTTAATGCAACAAATTATTCATGTCATCCAAGCACAAATGGTCATCAGTCATCTTTAATTTAACACACTACAGTGGACTGAGGTCACTGTTTTAGCTCATTTTAATTAAAGGGATAGTTCACCAGAAAAATTTGATTTTTATTTACTCACACTCATGTCATTCCAAACCAGAGTATGTGAGCGGAGTGGAGTGGGAGCGGAGCTGCGTGATTTTGAATGCAGTGAGGAGCGGATTTTTTAAAAGTCGGAGCATCGTGGTTTTCACTTGCTCCGAGAGTGCTCCACTACCACTCCATCACGAGTACAATTCATACCAACGGCCCATTATATAACTGCATTTTTAGCCAGAACTCGCACGTTAAACACATTTAACTAGCTTGATGCATATGGATTACTCATCAGAAAGAATGTAAAGGTTATGATGACGGCGATGGACTTGAGCGGGATGTTATAGTTCAAGGGATTTTTTGTACCTTCTACGCCTACTGAATATAATCGGGTGAAAGCACAGGTAGCACTTATTCACACACGCAATCGCTCTCTCTAATGCAGTGGTTCTCAAACCTGTCCTGGAGTACCACCAGCCCTGCACATTTTGAATGTCTCCCTATATCTGAGGCCTAGTCCACACGTACGGGTATGTTTATAACCAGAGTTTTTCTTCCTCCGTTTAAAAAAACAATCGCGTCCACACACGCACGGTTTAAAAAAAATCTCCGTCCACATGAAAACGCAAAACCGCGCTATGATTGGCTGCCTGATTTCCACATGGGTCCCATCCACGGAGGGATGCTATGGGCTCAGTGAAACCCTTCTACAAGTTTTCTTTGGACTCAGTGACAGGTAACTGTACACATGGGCAGGCCCAAGTGGACTGAAGCTTCACACACTTGCCTTACCATGTTGTATTATTGCATTCTGGCGCCTCTGTTCTGCAATACAATGAGATAACTGCGCATGTATCTGTATAGGCTACATGTTATAAGCACTATTTAGCAGAGTTATTAAAGGTCCCGTTTTTCCTGTGCAATATAACATGAGTTCATGTTTCGCGTGTAAAAAAACACAGTATTTTTCACACAATTTACTTATCTGAATACCGTTGTTTTCACTGTCCTAAAAACGGCTTGAGGATTTCCCTGTTCTAAGAAGTCCCTCCTTCAGAAATACTTAACGAGTTCTGATTGTGCCAGCGGTTCCCGTGTTGTGATTCGACAGCAGCTTAGCGCACGTTGCCCGGAAAGGTCACGCCTCTTACCATAACGGGGAGATGCATGTGCTCAAAGTACAGCGTCCCTGAAGGCCAAACAAAGGTGATTTGACTCCAGGATGAAAATAACAGCGTCTGGACGTCATGGCGACAAACACACTACAAACGCAACCGAACGCAACACTTCCTCTTCTCCACGTGGGGGAGCAACAAGACCACGCCCTCTTTTTTGCGTATTCTTGTGGGCGGAGGTTAGTCAACAAACTGCTCTACTGATTTATTGGGTAAATCTTATTAAAAACCAACATCATATGTAGTGTCCCATGCACCGACAACCATAACATTCCAGATAGTCCGCTTTCTGTTGATTCTGTAATTTCAGGCAAATGCAGGATATTTTCGCTGTGTACCAAACATACAATACGCTTCATATGATTACTCTTACATGTAAATATGTACTACATTAATTTCAAGACAAGACGACCTAGCTGTTTTGGGAAAAAAACAATAAAACCACACCTGCCACAGCAGTCTAGTTCTCCCCGCCACCATGTTTAAAGCTTATGACACGCCCATCTCGGGAATTGGGGTATCAAAATTATTTCCGAACTTCCCAGTGGTAAACATGACATCAGAGGGCGTTCATGTGCAATTTTTACCTAGGAAACTCGTATTAACGATAATTCCGATAGCACGTGAAGGCAGCATTAATCTCCGGTTTCACCATCTACACGACAACGCTGTAACCGGACTTCACCCTGGCCGGAGTTTTCAAAAAAGTCCGGTTTGAGGAACCGGATACTGCGTTTGCGTGTGGACGAACAGCCAAACCGCATAGAAAAAGCTGTGGTTTTGAAAATACCCGTGTTCGTGTGGACAGGGCCTGAGACACCCATTTCAGGTCTTGCAGTCTCTACTAATGAGCTCATGAGTTGTATCAGGTGTGACAGATGAGGGAGACATACAAAATGTGCAGGGCTGGTGGTACTCCAGGACAGGTTTGAGAACCACTGCTCTAATGCATTTAAACAAATCTTACAAATCTGAAATCTGTAATGTAGTTACCCGTAGATAAAATAACTGATGAAAACGTACTATTTTCATCTTTCCGAGCTAAATTTGCACTGCAAAAAGCAGCAATGATATTTATCTTTTAATGCTGATAAAGCCTAAGCTTGGTATGTCGTAGGAATAAATCTTTGCACACTAGTGTTCCAATAAACCCTGCAGGACAGTGGCCCTCCAGGACCGAGTTTGAGGAACCCTGGCTTAGAGCGTGGAGAGGAAATTGCTGTTGAGAATGTCTATTTACCCAAAACTCTGATGGTTCAAAACGTTCATAAAGAGATTGTAAAAGAAATCCATATGAACTGAGAAGTCTTTTAAATTAAAGCTGTTCATCATATAAAGTGAATGTGTCTCTTCAGAGGATTTGGATTTAACCGCTCGATTAATAGGGATTTATTTGACAATGTCTGATGAACGTTTTGAACTGTCAGGTTGAATATACTTTCAATGGAAAAACAGAAACATCTCAGATTTCTTTACAAATATCTCGAGTCTTATGGGTTTGGAATGACATGAGAGTGAGTTATTGTTGACCGAATTTGTATGTGTGGGTGAACTATCCCTTTAAGTAAATAGAACAAGCTAAGAGGATCCAGTAACCATCGTGATGCATTGCTTATCTTTATTTCTTTTCCCTGCAGGATTAGCATTTCCTGCCTGTTTCCAGCCTCCTGGCACTTCAGCCTGTCTCCGGTGGTGCTGCCCCGGTTCCTGCTGCCTTCCTTCAGGCAGTTGCTGCTGCTGGGTCTGTTGGCCGGTGTGATGGGCCTGCTGTACCTGCTGCTGGTCACGGAGAAGGGCCAGTACAGCTGGCTAAGAGAGGACAGGCACATCCACACGTAAAGCGCTTATCAGTTCAGATCACTTCTCTTACTTCTGTTACGCATCTCACAACAAATCTAATCATTGTGATCAATGTTTCTCCTCTAGACGTTTGGGTCGGGTGCCAGACATGGAGGCCACGGACACTAATAACCCCAATCTGAACTACGGGCTGGTGGTGGACTGTGGTAGTAGTGGCTCCCGCGTGTTCGTGTACACATGGCCCCGGCACAACGGCAACCTGCACGAACTCCTAGACATCAAGCAGATGCGAGACAAGCACAGGAAGCCTGTAGTGATGAAGATCAAGCCAGGTCAGTAAGGGAATGAATAGCCCCTTTTTCCACTGTTGGGCCAGTGCGAGCCAGAGCTTGGGCCCAAAAAATCAAGCCCGACCCTACTCGAGCCCATGCACGTTGTGTCCGAGCCCGGCCCGATACATTAACTGTAATTATGAACCCGAGCCCAATTTAAACCTGACCATGTGCTGCATCTAGCGGCGAGGTTGTGAATTGCAACCGCTTACCACTCCCTTTCGAAGCACATAGAGAAGCTACGGTGGCCAACACAGGACAAAAATGTAATCGTCTGAGAGAGCAGAGAGTAACTGGCGCTCTGTGGAGCAGTTTGTCCATTTAGGGCTACTGTAGAAATATGACGGTGCAAAATGACGATTTCACTGTAAGGGGACCCGCGGTGTAAGTAGATAGAAACGGCTCATTCTAAGCTAATAAAACCATAACAGTTCATTATGTAATGTCTTTATACACCACTGAAAACATAATTATGTATATTATATTGCATATCTGTCAGTAGATCCTCATAAATACTACACACTGCACATTTAATGTGGCCTGACAGATCATATCGGCCTCAATTTAAGTGGCATGTGAACAGATCATCTCTTCCTCTTTACTGCTGTTTATTAAACATGAATGAACATCAGACAGACGGTAATAAACGGTATGTTAAAAGAAACAGTACAACTTACTAAAATGTGTCATGTCTCATGTAATTGCTGTGATTCAAACGGAAAGACATCAATATAACCGCTTGTAAACAATAAGTCAGGTATGCATGCACTATATTATTCATTATATTTTAGTTTTTACTTAAGTAATGTTTTTTTTAATGTATGTTTGAAGTAGAAACATACAACCCCAAATCAGAAAAAGTTGGGACAGTATGGAAAACGCAAAAAAAAAAAAAAAAGACTTTGACTTGTATTTCATTGCAGACAATATGAACACAAAATATTTCATGTTTTGTCTGGTCAACTTCATGTCATTTGTAAATATGCATCCTTTCCTGTCATTCAGACCTGCAACACATTTCAAAAAAAGTTGGGACAGTAAAGCATTTACCACTTTGTAATGTTGCCATTCCTTTTCACAACACTTAAAAGACGTTTAGGGACTGAAGACACCAAGTGATGAAGTGTTTCAGGTGTAATTTTGTCCCATTCTTCCTGCAAACAAGTCTTAAGGTGGGCAACAGTACGGGGTCTTCGTTGTTGCATTTTGCGCTTCAAAATGCGCCACACATTCTCTATTGGAGACAGGTCGGGACTGCAGGCAGGCCAGTCAAGTACCCGTACCCTCTTCCTCCGCAGCCAGGACTTTGTAATGTGTGCAGAATGTGGTTTTGCATTGTCTTGTTGAAATATGCATGGACGTCCCTGGGAAAGATGTCTTCTTGAAGGCAGCATATTATGCTCCAAAATCTCTCTGTACTTTTCAGCATTAATGGTGCCTTCACAGAAGTGCAAGTTACCTTTGCCAATGGCACTGACACAACCCCATACCATGACAGACCCTGGCTTTTGGACTTGTTGCTGGTAACAGTCTGGATGATCCTTTTCTTCTTTGGTCCGGAGCACACAGCGTCCATTCCTCCCAAAAAATTCCTGAAATACTGATTTATCTGACCACAGTACACGTTTCCACTGTGTGATGGTCCATCCCAGATGCCTCCGAGCCCAGAGAAGTCGACGGCGCTTCTGGACACTGTTAACATAGGGCTTCCTTTTGGCACAGTACAGTTTTAACTGGCATTTGTGGATGTAACTACGTATTGTGGTACTTGACAAAGGTTTGCCGAAGTAGTCCTGAGCCCATGTGATGATATCGCTTATAGATGAATGACGATTCTTGATGCAGTGCCGCCTGAGGGATCGGAGATCACGGTTGTTCAGCTTAGGCTTGCGCCCTTGTCCTTTACGCACTGAAATTCCTCCAGGTTCCTTGAATCTTTTCATTATGTTATGCACTGTTGAATGTGAAATATCCAAATCTCTTCCTATCTTTCTTTGAGGAACATTGTTTTTAAACATTTCAATAATTTTCTCACGTATTTGTTGGCAAACTGGCGATCCTCGGCCCATCTTTGCTCCTAAAGGATTAGACCTTTCTTGGATGCTGCTTTTGTACCAAATCATAATTACAATCACCTGTTGACATCACCTGTTTCAAATCACATCATTATTTAACCATTTCACCTCATTACTAGCCCTAAATTGCTCCTGTCCCAATTTTTTTTTTAAAGTGTTGCAGGTCTGAATGACAGGAAAGGATGCATATTTACAAATGACATGAAGTTGACCAGACAAAACATGAAATATTTTGTGTTCATTTTGTTTGCAATGAAATACAAGTCAAAGTAAATTTAGAAATCACTTCTTTTTTTTTTTTGCGTTTTCCATACTGTCCCAACTTTTTCTGATTTGGGGTTGTAATTATATCACATAGGTATTATTATAAAAAAAATTGTATACAAATCAGTTTTTATTTGAGTGTTGATTATTACATTAAAATAGCAATTGGTCTCTGTTGTTAAAATTGACTTACTTTACATGATATATATCCAAATTAATCTGCATTGAATCAAAATTGAACGTTGTGTCAGTAATACTATTTGATGTCTTTTCAGGTATCTCCGATTATGCATCCACACCAGAAAAGGCCAGTGACTACATCAGCCCTCTTCTGAGCTTTGCTGCTCAGCACATCCCTAAAAACAAGCACCAGGAAACACCTCTCTACATCCTGTGCACTGCAGGAATGAGAGTCCTGCCTGAAAGGTGTTCAATCACACACTCATATTAGTTGCATGCTGTGGGAAAGCCGCCACATGTGCTAAGAGATTGTGTTTGTTTGCAGCCAGCAGGAGGCCCTGCTGGAGGATTTGAGGACTGACATTCCTGTGAATTTCAACTTCCTGTTCTCCGACTCGCATGTGGAAGTTATCTCAGGCAAACAGGAAGGTAAGAACCACCGCTGGTAGTCATCAGTTCATAAATGCAAGGGTTCAAATGTTACACAAATCTACACTACCGTTTAAAAATTTGGGGTCTGGAAGATTTTTTATTGTGCTTACTAAGGCTGCATTTATTTGTTAAAAAATGCAGTACAAATATTGTGAAATATTATTAAAATGTAAAATATCTGATATCTAGCTTTGAAACTAGACGCACCCAGCAGCAGCAAATCTAATTTCTTTAGCCTATCAATCTAGCAACTTTCCGTTGGCTTGCGAGCTGGAAAAACCAAACTCTGGTCAGGCCAATCACATCGTGTATAGAGCCGGTGGGCAGGCTTAACATAATGGCGGCAGAGTTGCCGCGGTTGCTGCCTTTCAAATCGGTTTTGGCTGCTACTCTAGAAGACTTGGGAGTTAAGCTTTTCTTTGTGAAAAGAACAAAGAACGGCACTGAAGTCATTCTTAGCGCTATCCTATTGCGTGCAGAGGGAATTTGAAAGACAACCGTTTATCCCGCCCCTCGGATTGAGCCCTGCCAATGGTGTGTTCCCAGACCCAACATCTTGATGTGTTGATTGTCAGGCTACCTGATATCCAAAATAATCAATATTGAATCAAATCGAACTGCATGCTTGTGAATCGAAATCAAATCGAGTTGTGCTGCTTAATATTTTCATGAAATCTTTGGTAATTGTTTTTTAGAATTCTTTAAAGAATAGAAATGTCAAAAGGACAATTTATTTGAAATGGGAATCTTTTTTTATAACATTATAAATGTCTTTAATGTCTCTTTTGATCAATTTAATTTAAATTCCTTGCTGAATAAAAGTATTTCTTTAACAAAAAAAATCTTTTTTTGCCGAGTGGAAATCTGAATTCTGTGGAATTGTATTTATTTATTGTCTTTTTGCAGGAGTATATGCATGGATAGGTATCAACTTTGTTCTGGGACGATTCAATCATGTTGAGGATGGTAAGAGATATTGTGCCATTTTCTTCTAATAACATTTTAAACGTCCTACAAAAGATTTTTTTCAGTTATACTTTTCTCCTTTCTCTCTTTTTAAAAAAATATTTTCTTGACTTGTGTCTCAGAACATGAGGCAGTGGTGGAGGTGCAGGTTCCTGGCAGTGACCAGCAGGAGACGCTGGTGCGCAAGCGTACGGCTGGCGTATTGGACATGGGTGGCGTCTCCACTCAGATCGCATACGAAGTGCCCAAAACTGTAAGCTTTGCTTCTCCACAACAGGTTATTATCTGACAATTTCCCATATATTTGAAAGCTAAGTTTGGCTTTTTCATTCTCATTCTCTCATTCTTGTTCTCCTGGTATTCTGTGGTCCTTGGCCCAGTCAGTGCAGTACAAGCCCATGGTGAATTTTGCTGAACTGCCTTGGACTGAGATGAGCCTGCTGCATGCTCATATAGCAGCATGGTGCTTAAGCTCTGAGACGATACTAACCGCTCCTCAGCAGTCATTAAAGGGGACCATATTCATCACTTCAATTCATTTGATCCCCGCCTCCTTAAGTTTTCTCATGTCAAAATTTTTGTTTCATAATAATAATCAGAAAACTGTTGTTCAGCACACTCTTGTGGAAATTTGCAACTATTTTCCATTTTGGTTAATTGGTGACTAATTCATACGAATCTCATTCGGAGTAATTGGCAGGATCCCGTCCGGAGTAATTGGCAGGATCCCGTCCGGAGTAATTTGCAGCGTCCCGTCCGGAGTAATTAATTCGCAGGATCCCGTCCGGAGTAATTAATTCGCAGGATCCTGTCCGGAGTAATTCATTGGTAGGATCCCGTCCGGAGTAATTCATTTGCAGGATAACGTTCGGAGTAATTAATTCGTAGGATCCCGTTCTGAGTAATTCGCAGGATCCCGTTCTGAATAATTAATTCGCAGGATCCCGTTCGGAGTAATTCATTCGCAGGATCCCGTTCGGAGTAATTAATTTTTAGGATCCCGTTTGGAGTAATTAATTCACAGGATCTCGTTTAGAGTAATTCACAGGATCTCGTTCGGAGTAATTAATTCACAGGATCTCGTTCGGTGTAATTTCCAGGATCTCGTTCGGAGTAATTAATTCGTAGGATCTCGTTCGGTGTAATTTGCAGGATCTCGTTCGGAGTAATTAATTCATAGAATCCTGTTCGGAGTAATTAATTCGTAGGATCCCGTTCGGAGTAATTCATTCGTAGGATCCCGTTCGGAGTAATTCATTCGTAGGATCCCGTTCGCAGTAATTAATTTGCAGGATCCCGTCCGGAGTAATTGGCAGGATCCCGTCCGGAGTAATTTGCAGGATCGCATCCGGAGTAATTCGCAGGATAGCGTCCGGAGTAATTTGCAGCGTCCCGTCCAGAGTAATTAATTCGCAGGATCCCGTCCGGAGTAATTAATTCGCAGGATCCTGTCCGGAGTAATTCATTGGTAGGATCCCGTCCGGAGTAATTCATTTGCAGGATAACGTTCGGAGTAATTAATTCGTAGGATCCCGTTCTGAGTAATTCGCAGGATCCTGTTCTGAATAATTAATTTGCAGGATCCCGTTCGAAGTAATTCATTCGCAGGATCCCATTCGGAGTAATTAATTCGTAGGATCCCGTTTGGAGTAATTAATTCACAGGATCTCGTTTAGAGTAATTCGCAGGATCTCGTTCGGAGTAATTAATTCACAGGATCTCGTTCGGTGTAATTTGCAGGATCTCGTTCGGAGTAATTAATTCGTAGGATCTCGTTCGGTGTAATTTGCAGGATCTCGTTCGGAGTAATTAATTCATAGAATCCTGTTCGGAGTAATTAATTCGTAGGATCCCGTTCGGAGTAATTCATTCATAGGATCCCGTTCGGAGTAATTCATTCGTAGGATCCCGTTCGCAGTAATTAATTTGCAGGATCCCGTCCGGAGTAATTTGCAGGCTCGCATATTGAGTAATTCGCAGGATCGGGTATGGAGTAATTCGCAGGATCCCGTCCGGAGTAATTCGCAGGATCGCGTCCGGAGTAATTCGCAGGATCGGGTATGGAGTAATTCGCAGGATCGGGTATGGAGTAATTCGCAGGATCCCGTCCGGAGTAATTCGCAGGATCCCGTCCGGAGTAATTCGCAGGATCGGGTATGGAGTAATTCGCAGGATCGGGTATGGAGTAATTCGCAGGATCGCGTCCGGAGTAATTCGCAGGATCGGGTATGGAGTAATTCGCAGGATCGGGTATGGAGTAATTCTCAGGATCGCGTATGGAGTAATTCGAAGGATGCCGTTAGGAGTAATTTGCAGGATCCTGTCTGGAGTAATTCGCAGGATTAGGTTAGGTTCAGGGGACCGTCATTCTAAGTTGTTTTTTTTTTTCAAAAAATTGTGAATTGGTGGCGAATACATACGTGAATTCATAGGATCACATTTGGAGTAATTCGTAGGATCCCATTCAGAGTAATACGTACAATCTGCCTTCGGCCCAATGAAGGTTAGGTTTAGGGGTGGACATGCATGCCTAGTTTATGTGTGAAACAAATCATAAAAAACCCCCCAAAAAAAACACGTAAAATACATTTTCTCTTAAAATCAGATTTTGATTCGATTAACATTTCTTACCTCTTTCTGACTCATCATCATTAATCCGTTTTTCCTGCTGTACCTTTTAAGTCTTCTACATGTCAATTACATAACCCTGTTTTACTTTTATTTATGATATCACCCCCTTAAACAATATTGGAACATTAAATTGAATCCCAGTAATTTGGTGAGAGTTTCATAGTCTAATATTAGTCTTCAGTTTTGTGTGTGTGTGTGTGTGTGTGTGTGTGTGTGTGTGTGTGTGTGGGTAATATAATATTTGACCTAATTCTCTTTAATAGTTTTAGAGGAAAACTCCTAAGTACAAATCCTGATGGATTAACAGGATGCCTGCCACTGAAATCAAATGCAATCAGAATGAAGTGTTCAGTGTTTTCATTGTGTTGTTCAGTGTTTTTCTGCATCTGATTTAGAGCTTGTGAGCTATTAAAGGGATGTTCTCAGATCAGCTCTCTTGATGCTCTATGTACGGCACCTGTGCTGTCGATTACCACTCAATAATTCTGTTCATAATCTCTTATTTTGTAAAAACAACAACAAAAAATTTTACAGTTATGCATTTACAATGGAAGGCTATGGGTCAAAACACTACTATTCAAAGTTTGGGGTTGGTTAGATTTTTTTAATAATATTTTTGCAAGAAGTCACTTTTTGGGTCCATTCTTCGTACATCGCTAACTCCGTTAGCTGGATTTGATTGTTGACGATTTGGCATGATCTTGGATTGTTTGGTTCTTCTATGCTCATCCTGGACTTGCTGTCATAGCAACAGGTCCGTAAGCTTAAACCTACTCACGAGCAGGCTTATTTCATGTAAACAGGATTAGATAGCATCTTTTTAAGCGCCGTCGATACTTAAAATTTGTCCCAATCACTGATATTTTATAACAAGAGTTACTTACTGAACCAGGAGCAATAATAATTTAAAATAAAAACAATAATAATATAAAAATGTATTTGAAAATAATAATATAATGTTGTGTATAATACTACAGCGCAGAGAACTTAAATTAATGCTGTCACATAACAAATCTACTTCAAATTGAATAAAAATTTAAATGAATTGCTAATTAGAACATTGAAATGAAAATGTACAAGTGTACAAATACTATAAAACCGTGACTATAAATAATTGGGAATAATGTTTAAAAAAAACCAGTGCAAATTTAATTTATCTATTATAACTTTTATGTTGTTTTGTTCGCTTGGCTGTTTCCTTATAAAGGTCCAGAAAATATATATATATATATATATATATATATATATATATATATATATATATATATATATATATATATATATTTTTTTTTTTTTAATTTGTCAAGTTTTTTGCCAGGTCGCTTTTTTAATTATATGATGTCATTACGTTGCTGTCTTGACACCAGCCAATCGCTGCATTGCTGATCGTGGTTTTGAGTATCGATGCATCTGCCCTCTTCAGGGAACACAAGAACGCACAGTAATCTTAGATAACTTAATCCAGATATTTTAATCCAATCCACAAATTTGTTTGAAGAACCAAATTAGCCAGAGATCAGTTATCAAGATTAAAAGATCTGGGATCTGTCAAGCTGACCCCAGCTCACCAAGGCTACATTTGATCAAAAATACAGTAAAAACAGTAAAATTGTGAAATATTTACAATTTAAAATAACTTTATTAAAATTTTCCATTTGAATATTTTGTAATTATTAAAATGTAATTAATGCCTGTGATCAAAGCTGAATTACTCCAATCTTCAGTGTCACTTGATCCTTCAGAAATCATTCTAATATAATGATTTGATGCTCAAGAGACATTTCTGATTATCAATGTTGAAAACAGTTGTGCTGCTTAATTTTTTTGGGGAAACCTATGTTTTATTTCAGGGTTCTTTTAATAAAAGTAAAAATAGAATTTGTTCGTAACAAAGTCTTAACGTTCACTTTTGACCAATTTTACGTGTCCTTGCTGGATAAGGACAAGGTATTGACTTCCTATAAGGAAGAAATTGCTGACCCCAAACTTTTCAACTGTTGACACTGGACTGAAACATTGTGTTAACATGACACTAGTGTTATAAGATTACAAACTAACTTGGTCTATGCTAAATTATAGCCAGTGTTTCAACTCCAGGATATCAGGAATATCCCAAGAAAAATCCCTCCACAGGAGCTCCATAGACTTCCATTGTAAGGGAATTCATGTAAATGTTCATTTTTACTGAGGGATGAGTCCAATATTTCCTGTGGTAATCGACACGCCACAGATGCTTTTGATAGAGCTCCACTTGTTCTGAACCCTGAACATTCTTTTAAATGTCATCGTACAAATATGATGCTGCTTCTCGCTTCACTTGCTTTGCTGCCAATGTGTTTAAAGAAACGTTCAGAGCAGATCTGTAGATCTGTATTTTTAGAAGACTGTGTTGCCCAGGAGGAACCTCTGTTAACATCTGTTTTCCACAGCTGTCTTATATTTCTCTCTCTGTGCTACCAGGAAGAGATAGCCAAGAATTTGCTGGCGGAGTTTAACCTGGGCTGCGACGCTCACAGAACAGAACATGTGTACCGTGTTTATGTCTCAACATTTTTGGGTTTCGGAGGAAATGCGGCCCGCCGGAGATATGAGGAAAACCTCATCAGCACCAGACAAATCCAAAACAAGTATGATCAATATTTTTTTTTACTTGAGCTAGACGATATACACTACCAGGGCTTGACATTAACACCTGCCAACCCACCAAATGGGTTGATTTCAGCAGTGGCATTAAATTGTATATGTAATAAGTGCAATGTAGTGTTGTCAAAAATATAGATTTTCGATACATATCAATACTGAAATATCTGAATATTAATTTTCCGCAGAATAGACACACGACTCCAGCGTCTCTTCCTCTCTCTCTCATCTCTTCGACAGCTGGTGACACACAAATCTGACTCCCCTCACTCATGATTGCGTCAGTTCTGTTTGAAGTGAATGTAAACAGTTGATAAAAAAAACACATGTGTAACAGTATCCGTACGTTGGGTCTTAAAGTGACAGCAGCCTAATATACCTGCTCCCAAATATATCATATTAATATTAAGATCATATTAAAAATATATATATGGCAGTTTTTCCCCATGGTATAGATGTCAAAATTGTGGCCAGTGAAAATGTAAGTGGCTTGTAACTTTGGAAAACCACTAGCCACAGTGGCTGGTGAGCAAAAACGTTAATGTCAAGCTCTGTACACTACCTTTCAAAAGTTTGAGGGTCAGTAAGATTTTTATTATTTTTTTAAATAAATTAATACTTTTATTCAGCACAGATGCAAAAGTGGCAGTAAAGACATTTATTATGTTACAAAAGATTATATTTTAAATAACTGCTGTCATGTTGAACTTTCTATTCAGCAGAGAATCCTAGGAAAACATTTTCAACATTGATAATAAAAAATAAAAAAAAGATTTCTGAAGGATTATGTGACACTGAAGACTGGAGTAATGAGTAATGATACTGACAATTCAGATTTGATCACAGGAATAAATTACATTTCACAATATATTAACATAGAAAACAGCTATTTTGAATTGTAATATTTCACAGTATTGCTGTTTTTACTGTATTTTTAATCAAATAAATGCAGACTTGATGAGCGAAAGAGACATTAAAAAATCTTACCAGCCCCAAAATGTTGAATGGTAGTGTAGTTAAAATATAACTTTGTATACTTTTTCATTATCTTCAATATCTGTCTAGTTTTATTGCTAGCTAGGCATGTTATTCACAATCTTCAACCAAATGAACACAAGGAACATAATTTCATATTTTTATATGCACTCATATATATCAATAAACAGCAATATTATCTACTTGTTTTTTCCTAAAACATTTAATTTATTTAAAATACCTTGTGACAGTGTCAATGAACGTTAAGTAACAAAAACAAACATCAGTTTGGAAACAATTCATTGAAATCGACAGTTTGAACCGATTCACAGTAATGAATCAAAGTTGTCATTTAAACAGACGATCTTGAAGTTTAAAAGACAACCATTAAAGGATTAGTTCACTTTTAAATAAACTTTTGCTGATAATTTACTCACCCCCATGTCATCCAAGATGTCCATGTCTTTCTTTCTGCAGTCGAAAAGAAATTAAGGTTTTGGATGAAAACATTCCAGGATTTTTCTCCATATAATGGACTTCAATGGGCTCCAAACGGTTCAAGGTCCAAATGACAGTTTCAGTACAGCTTCAAAGGGCTTTAAATGATACCAAACGATGAATAAGGGTCTTATCTAGCGAAACGATCAGTTTCTGTGAGAAACCGAGCAGTATTTATGCTATTATTTTACCTCTTATCAGACGAGCGTGATCATCTCTGAGCTCTGCCATAACTTCCGCCAAGTGAGGTCAAATACGATCGTGGTCATAGATATATATCGATCATAGATGCCTCATTCTACTGATCCGTGCAGGCGCTAATGAGGCATCTACGTATACGTATACGTATATAAAATTATTCAGTATCTATGACCACGATCGTATTTGACCTCACTTGGCGGAAGTTATGGCTGAGCTCAGAGATGATCACGTTCGTCTGAAAAGAGGTAAAATAATAGCATAAATACTGCTCGGTTTCTCACAGAAACTGATCGTTTCGCTAGATCAGACCCTTATTCATCGTCTGGTATCGTTTGGTATCGTTTAAAGCCCTTTGAAGTTGTACCGAAACTGTCATTTGGACCTTGAACCGTTTGGGGCCCATTGAAGTCCACTATATGGAGGAAACCCCTGGAATGTTTTCATCAAAAAAACCTTAATTTCTTTTCGACTGCAGAAAGACATGGACGACATGGGGGTGAGTAAATTATCAGCAAAAGTTTATTTAAAAGTGAACTAATCCTTTAACATAACAGGTTGAAACCATAGACTGTAAAAAAAATTTGGACGAGTCTGGACGAATCGGACCGGAGTCTGCGCAGTAGAGTGCAGGAAGTAGAGCCGCGATATCAAAAGCCCGCCCACACTCTCGCAGATGCAGAATTAATTAAGTTGTGTGAAAATAAACAGTTATGGAAATGCAGAAATTAAAGCTAAAGCTCCAATCTCCTCCCGAAAAAAGTTAGTGCCTCAGTGACTACTTCACTCAGAGAAGCTGTCAATCATGACGTCACACCCCCCGTTTTTATAGCATCAAATAACTAACTAAAACCAAACTTGTTTAAAAAAAAAAAAAAGACTTGAAATGAAATCAGCGTGATAAAAACGGCCTAAAATGACAGAAACCAACATTGGGGAAAAATTATTTGAAGTGTAATTTGATTGTTTAGTTTGTCTTGTGTCCATTAAAATATATGGAGGGTTATGAGCTATACTGGGACCAACCACCTGGAGGCGATCGAGGCGCGTCCGCTTCAGTTTTTAACACGAGTGCTGCAGGCTTGGTTGAAACATCTTCGTTTTAACAAGTCTAACTAGTCATTGGAAAATTAACAGTATTCATGATAATAGATAATTTTGTGCAAATATATTGTGAACATTTGATCCATCACCCAACATTTCTTGGCCTTTTTTAATTGATCTCCACTGTCTCTAGGCTCCTGGGTCAGCATCAAGGAGAGGGCGCAGACTCTCCCATCCTCGACCCCTGTCTGCCAGCCGACCTCCAGGATGAGGTGGGTCCCCAGGACCAGAGGGTGCACCTGCGTGGCACTGGAGACTTCGACCGCTGCCGTCTGCTGCTCCAGCCATTCCTCAACCGCACCAATGACACCAGCACATCACTTAACGGAGTCTACCAGCCGCCCATCGACTTCCCCAACAGCCAGTTCTACGGCTTCTCTGAGTTTTACTACTGTACTGAAGATGTGCTGCGCATGGGAGGAGACTACAACTCCACTAAATATTCCAATGCTGCTAAGGTACACTGATGCCCTGGAACGCTAAATGAGGAATATTTATATTGATATTGACAAAAAATTATATCTCAGTATTTTCCAGGATTTTGTTGATAATGATGATTAGACAAAATGTTACTGAGTGTGTTATTTTGCTGGTACCTTGGCAGGTTTAGGACTGCCGTCGCAGAAGTGACAAAGTAACATTTCAAAAAAGTTTTTTCAAAAAAACATTTGTACCTTTTTATAGGGGCAATTTTTGTTCTTACCCAATTAAATAGAGACATATGTATCATTTATTATGTTAAATTATTACATTTAATCAATAAATTAAATCAGAATTATAAGACACTGTAGGTATATTTACACAGTCTGTGCAATGCAGCTCAGAGGGACATGAATGCATTTAACCTGCAGTTACAGCACAAATAATGTTTTGATGCATAAAACATTGATTGATTTAAAATTAATTTAACCAATTCGTTCAGACGGCTGATCATTTCAGGATTGAACCCTTTCACTTTCTTATTGTCCCTGTCCCAAATGGCACACTTCATGTGCACTTTCGGTCTTGTGGACAATGGCCGCTGCGTGCGCGTGTCCGTTAAGTCCAAGAGACCGCAGGGTGTCCAATTTGTCATTTTAGGTCTCAGAAGGGTGCTTGCGAGCGCCCCCTTTGAGGTCAATATGCGCCCTCGATGCGCACTTCTGCCGAGTCCGCACTGGTGCGAGCTACGCAGCGGACATTACGTCATGAAAGTGCGGACTCAGAGGAAGACCGTGATGGTTTAGGGTGCCATTTGGCACAGGGCCATTGAGTGAGTCATTGAATCATTCATTCAACCAATTCGTTCAAATGGACTGATTCATTCAGCAATGACAGCGAAATAGGCAATATTGTGTCTAGTATGCAAGTCACTTAATATTGCGTTCTTGTTTATTAAACTGTTGTGTAAAATCAATATCGTATTTGCAATCTTCTACAATCTTCAAACAGCATGCTTTGTGTGATTTCTTAACTATATCATATGATATAAATATAGCCTAAAAGACCAATACTTTCTCAATACAGGGGCATTTTCTACAGCATTTTAATAGAGTAAATCTAAATGTGCACTCGCAGTAGTCTAACCTAAACTGAAAAGGCTACATCACGCCATGTATGCACTGTCTAGGCGTGTATTGTTTGTGAAGTGTAAAGTGAGGAACATACACGATAATGTCAGATCGCACATCGTTAAAAATACAATTACGATATTATCATAGACGATATACTGTATATCGCACACCCCTAGAGGAAATGCACAATTTTTGTTACAGCAAGCATTTCCAGGATCCCAGTGGATAAAATAAAGTCCCACCCAAGATTAAACTTTTTAAATCGACATTAAGCAGAAGTTGCGACAGTTTTTTGTATATCCGAGTGAAACAGCTTCTTGAGCTAGAAAAAAAGTCGGAGCTTTAAGCTCAGGGAGTAAAATGAATTGCATATGCTGTTAGTTTTAAGTTATTATTGACCTGATCCATTTAATTTCAGAGCTACTGTGCCACCCAGTGGAAAACTTTGAAAGAGCGGTTTGATCGAGGTCTTTACGCCTCACATGCTGACCAGCATAGATTGAAGTGAGTTTAAAATACAACCATACACCTTTATACTGCAGAGAAAAGAACACATCAGTACTTTGTACGTAATTTCAGCGATCAGTTTGGAAAAAGGCATAAATGGGCCGCTCCTCTCTCTTCCTGCAGGTATCAGTGCTTCAAGTCTGCTTGGATGTACGAGGTGCTCCACTCAGGTTTCGCGTTTCCAGCGGCGTACGACAACCTCAGGACGGCACTGCTGGTGTATGACAAAGAAGTGCAGTGGACACTAGGAGCCATTTTGTACCGCACACGTTTTCTACCTCTAAGGTACAATATTTTTGCATAGTTAACTTTAGCTGTACCTTTTTATATATATATATATATATATATATATATATATATATATATATATATATATATATATATATATATATATATATATATATATATATATATATATATATATACAGGGAGTGCAGAATTATTAGGCACGTTGATTTTCTGATCATATTTTTTTTCCAGGCACATTTGACCAATTCCAAACCACAGTAATCCTAATAACTACTATTGATTTAGTATTTAATAATGTATAAGTGATATATAATTGTTCATGAAGGCTGGAAATGAAAATCACCTTATATTCAGGTGTGCAGAATTATTAGGCATGTTTTCTTTTACAGATAAATTGAGCCAAAAAAGAGATTTAACTCAGACTGAAAAGTCAAAAAGTATTAAATGCCCATGAGAAGGATGCAATACTAATGCAATACTAGACATTGCAGTTAAGGCGTGACCATTGGATAGTGAAATGCTCGTTGGGTCAGCAGGATCTGACAAAAACAGGTGGTGAAGAAAAGACACCTGTTAACTGCAAAAGAATTAAGAATTAAGGTGAAGAATTAAGGGTGAAACCATCAGGAACCCTTTAGTCTCCAGCGCCACCATTTTCCAGAACTGCAACCTACCTGGAGTCTCCAGAAGGGCAAGGTGTCAGGATCTCAGAGACTTCAGTTAGGTAAAGAATCCTAAAAAATGACCCCCACTAGATAAGAATCACAAGCTGAAGTGTTGTAAAATACATGAAGAAGGTTTTTTTATAGGCTTTATGGACAGATAGGTTGAGAGTGACTCTTGAAGGACCAGCACCACATCCTCTAGTACCACTGTTTGAAGAATTCATCTTCCAGAATCTGGCAGTACGTTTTGGGAGTTCATTTTTAGTCCATCTCTGCAAAACGGACTTCAGGATGGACTAAAATGAACTCCCAAAACGTACTGCCAGATTCTGGAAGATGAATTCTTCAAACAGTGGTACTAGAGGATGTGGTGCTGGTCCTTCAAGAGTCACTCTCAACCTATAAAACACATGAAGCCTGCTTTTTTATAGGCTTTATAGATTTTACAACACTTCAGCTTATGATTCTTATTTAGTGGGGGTCATTTTTTAGGATTCTTTACCTAACTGAAGTCTCTGAGATCCTGACACCTTGCACTTCTGGAGACTCCAGGTAGGTTGCAGCTCTGAAAAATGGTGGCGCTGGAGACTAAAGGGTTCCTGATGGTTTCACCCTTAATTCTTCACCTTAATTCTTAATTCTTTTGCAGTTAACAGGTGTCTTTTCTCCGCCACATGTTTTTGTCAGATCCTGCTGACCCAACGAGCATTTCACTGTCCAATGGTCACGCCTTAACTGCAATGTCTAGTATTGCATTAGTATTGCATCCTTCTCATGGGCATTTAATACTTTTTGACTTTTCAGTCTGAGTTAAATCTCTTTTTTGGCTCAATTTATCTGTAAAAGAAAACATGCCTAATAATTCTGTACACCTGAATATAAGGTGATTTTCATTTCCAGCCTTCATGAACAATTATATATCACTTATACATTTTTAAATACTAAATCAATAGTAGTTATTAGGATTACTGTGGTTTGGAATTGGTCAAATGTGCCTGGAAAAAAAATATGATCAGAAAATCAACGTGCCTAATAATTCTGCACTCCCTGTATATGTATATATATATATATATATATATACAGTGCACAGCATAAATGAGTACATCCCCTCTGAAACTTAACAAATTCAGCAATTACTCTTCACTTAGAAGACATTTTTAGTGTTCTGTAGAGATATAATGTTCCAGGAATTCTGCTTGATCAATTACCAAAGAAGCATGTCAAAATTATTCAGGAAAATAAGATTTTCTCATCAAAGTGATGAGTACACCAGCAAAAATGACTACACCCTCCTGAAAGCTGCTAAATAAAACTAAATAACTTTTTTCAGGTGTAAGTTTAAGGCAATTTTTGATCAACAGGTAAGTATGTTGAACCAAAACATTTAAAGCGAAGTAATTTCTTGACAATTAAAAGTGTTATATAGCCCACTGAATCATTCTCAGACTTTAATGCTGAAAACAATGGAACCACTTGGGAGAGAACTGTAAGGAGACGTATTTCTTAGCACAAAAGAAGACAGTGGTACAAGAGGATTACCAAACCATTGTTTTAAGTGTGAATATATAGCAAAAGTAACACACACATTCAAGAACAATGGACTTGTGTCAAGGCCCCTGAAATAATCAGGCCTTTATTTTAAGATTATCACTTATTGATGAGTGAATATTTTGCTAGACAAAGAGCAGGGGAAATACCAAGCGAGTGTTTCAGAGCCAGCAAAAGCTATGAAAAGAGTGAGTGTTTATTTATCTTGCAGAGTATGATGCAGACTGCAGAAGTGACATGCATGGTTTTTGTCCACATTGGAACTACCTACTGTAGCCGAAGCACAATAAAGTTAAATATAGCTGCAAGCAGGACCAATGAGACATGCAAGCATAATGACAGATACAAAGTTTGGTGTCAATACGCTAAAGCGTTTCAGAGTTACAGCCTAAGAATCAGCTTGGCCATCATACCAACAAATTTGTTGATGCGTTGTTCGAATGGTTTATATCTCGCAACTCCGACTTTATATCTTGCAATTCTGACTTTATATCTCGCAATTCTGACTTTATATCTCGCCACTCTGACTTTATATCACGCAATTCTGACTTTATATCTCGCAATTTTTACTTTATATCACACAATTCTGACTTTATATCTCACAATTTTGACTTTACATCTCACAATTCTGACTTTATCTCTCGCAATTCCTACTTTATATCTCTCGCAATTCTTACTTTATATCTCGCAATTCTGATTTTATTTCTCTCGCAATTCTGACTTTATATCACTCAATTTTTACTTTATATCACACAATTCTGACTTTAGATCTCACAATTTTGACTTTACATCTCACAATTCTGACTTTATATCTCTCGCCATTCTGACTTTATATAACACAATTCTGACTTTATATAACACAATTCTGACTTTATATCTCACAATTCTGACTTTATATCTCACAATTCTGACTTTATATCACTCAATTTTTACTTTATATCACACAATTCTGACTTTATATCACGCAATTCTGACTTTATATCTCACAATTCTGATTTTATATCTCGCAATTCCGACTTTATATCTCTCGCCATTCTGACTTTATATCTCACAATTCTGACTTTATATCACACAATTCGGACTTTATATCTCGCAATTCTGACTTAATATCTTTCAATTCTGACTTTATATCTCTCGCAATTCTGACTTTATATCTCTCGCAATTCTTATTTTATATCTCGCAATTCTGATTTTATTTCTCTCTCAATTCTGACTTTATTTCTCTCACAATTCTGACTTTATATCTCACAATTCTGACTTTATATCTTGCAATTCTGACTTTATATCTCACAATTCTGACTTTATATCACTCAATTTTTACTTTATATCACACAATTCTGACTTTATATCTCACAATTCTGACTTAATATCTTTCAATTCTGACTTTATATCTCTCGCAATTCTGACTTTATATCTCTCGCAATTCTTACTTTATATCTCGCAATTCTGATTTTATTTCTCTCTCAATTCTGACTTTATTTCTCTCACAATTCTGACTTTATATCTTGCAATTCTGACTTTATATCTCACAATTCTGACTTTATATCACTCAATTTTTACTTTATATCACACAATTCTGACTTTATATCTCACAATTCTGACTTTATATCTCGCAATTCCGACTTTATATCTCTCGCCATTCTGACTTTATATCTCACAATTCTGACTTTATATCACACAATTCGGACTTTATATCTCGCAATTCTGACTTAATATCTTTCAATTCTGACTTTATATCTCTCACAATTCTGACTTTATATCTCTCGCAATTCTGACTTTATATCTCTCGCAATTCTGACTTTATCTCTCGCAATTCCTACTTTACATCTCTCGCAATTCTGATTTTATTTCTCTCGCAATTCTGACTTTATTTCTCTCACAATTCTGACTTTATATCTCACAATTCTGACTTTATCTCACAATTCTGACTATATCTCACAATTCTGATTTTATCACACAGTTCGGACTTAATATCTCACAATTCTGACTATATCTCACAATTCTGATTTTATCACACAGTTCGGACTTAATATCACACAGTTCGGACTATATCTTGCAATTCTGACTATATCTTGCAATTCTGACTATATCTCGCAATTCTGACTTTATTTCTCTCGCAATTCTGACTATATCTCACAATTCTGACTTTATATCTCGCAATTCTGACTTTATTTCTCTCGCAATTCTGACTATATCTCGCAACTCTGACCTTATATCTTGCAATTTTGACTTTATATCTCACAATTCTGATTTTATATCTCACAATTCTGACTTAATATCTTTCAATTCTGACTTTATATCTCTCGCAATTCTGACTTTATATCTCTCGCAATTCTGACTTTATATCTCTCGCAATTCTTACTTTATATCTCGCAATTCTGATTTTATTTCTCTCTCAATTCTGACTTTATTTCTCTCACAATTCTGACTTTATATCTTGCAATTCTGACTTTATATCTCACAATTCTGACTTTATATCACTCAATTTTTACTTTATATCACACAATTCTGACTTTATATCTCACAATTCTGACTTTATATCTCGCAATTCCGACTTTATATCTCTCGCCATTCTGACTTTATATCTCACAATTCTGACTTTATATCACACAATTCGGACTTTATATCTCGCAATTCTGACTTAATATCTTTCAATTCTGACTTTATATCTCTCACAATTCTGACTTTATATCTCTCGCAATTCTGACTTTATCTCTCGCAATTCCTACTTTACATCTCTCGCAATTCTGATTTTATTTCTCTCGCAATTCTGACTTTATTTCTCTCACAATTCTGACTTTATATCTCACAATTCTGACTATATCTCACAATTCTGATTTTATCACACAGTTCGGACTTAATATCTCACAATTCTGACTATATCTCACAATTCTGATTTTATCACACAGTTCGGACTTAATATCACACAGTTCGGACTATATCTTGCAATTCTGACTATATCTTGCAATTCTGACTATATCTCGCAATTCTGACTTTATTTCTCTCGCAATTCTGACTATATCTCACAATTCTGACTTTATATCTCGCAATTCTGACTTTATTTCTCTCGCAATTCTGACTATATCTCGCAACTCTGACCTTATATCTTGCAATTTTGACTTTATATCTCACAATTCTGATTTTATATCTCACAATTCTGACTTAATATCTTTCAATTCTGACTTTATATCTCTCGCAATTCTGACTTTATATCTCTCGCAATTCTGACTTTATCTCTCGCAATTCCTACTTTATATCTCTCGCAATTCTGACTTTATCTCACAATTCTGACTTTATATAACACAATTCTGACTTTATCTCTCGCAATTCCTACTTTATATCTCTCGCAATTCTTACTTTATATCTCGCAATTCTGATTTTATTTCTCTCGCAATTCTGACTTTATTTCTCTCACAATTCTGACTTTATATCTCACAATTCTGACTTTATCTCACAATTCTGACTATATCTCACAATTCTGACTTTATATAACACAATTCTGACTTTATATCTCACAATTCTGACTTAATATCTCGCAATTCTGACTTTATATCTCTCGCAATTCTGACTTTATATCTCTCGCAATTCTGACTTTATATCTCTCGCAATTCTGACTTTATCTCTCGCAATTCCTACTTTATATCTCTCGCAATTCTTACTTTATATCTCGCAATTCTGATTTTATTTCTCTCGCAATTCTGACTTTATATCTCACAATTCTGACTTTATCTCACAATTCTGACTATATCTCACAATTCTGACTTTATATAACACAATTCTGACTTTATCTCTCGCAATTCCTACTTTATATCTCTCGCAATTCTTACTTTATATCTCGCAATTCTGATTTTATTTCTCTCGCAATTCTGACTTTATTTCTCTCACAATTCTGACTTTATATCTCACAATTCTGACTTTATCTCACAATTCTGACTATATCTCACAATTCTGACTTTATATAACACAATTCTGACTTTATATCTCACAATTCTGACTTTATATCTCACAATTCTGACTTTATATCACTCAATTTTTACTTTATATCACACAATTCTGACTTTATATCACGCAATTCTGACTTTATATCTCGCAATTTTGACTTTACATCTCACAATTCTGACTTTATATCTCACAAATTCTGACTTTATATCTCTCGCAATTCTGACTTTATATCTCGCAATTCTGACTTTATATCTTGCAATTACGCGTTTATATTGCAATTCTCAGAAAAAAAAGTCAGAATTGCAAGATGTAAACTGACCGTTGTGGGATAAAATGTTGTAATCTTTTAAATTGTTTTATTCTGTGGCGGAAACAAGCTTCCATATTTACACTGAAAAAACATCACATTTAAACAAAAAGTATACATTTTCATTTTTATTTTGTGTAGATTTAAACAATGCATAGATATTTGAAAATGTAAAATTGTGTACATGGCAAAGTTTTGATAATTTCTTGTCTTTGGGTTGGTCAGGGACATCCAGCAGGAGAGTCTGAAGGCCTCTCACTCTCGCTGGCATCACAGCTTCTCCTTCATGAATAACCACTATCTCTTCCTGGCCTGTTTTCTGGTGGTGGTTTTGTCCATCCTCCTGTACCTGCTCCGTCTGAGACGCATACACAACCGCTCCACACTCCACCGCGGTGCCTCTGCTTCCGTCCAGTGGCTGGAAGAGGGCCTGGGCTCACCAGACCTCCCTGTTACCCTATAGGGCCTGGAGCCTGTCAGTCGAACAACTGGCCAATCACTGGAGGAGAGCCTTCTTGACGCACCTCTACGATGAAGGCACTTTGCCTTCAAAAATGAGTCCCTCTCCTACAATCACGTCGGCCCCACACTGGCCAGTTTTGCATTTTCCCAAAATGATTCGCAAAGGGATTCTATTTGACATTTTCAGCCAAGACCAGTGAACGTTTACTGTAATGTGAAGATTGCAGCTCCAATTGTTGCCCGGACAGGACCGTACGACGGCCTCTGATCAGCTGTGATGTTTAGCTGTTATTTATTGTGTGAGGAACGCTGTGGCTGCCTTCGGGATTTTCAAAGTCACTATCAATGTGAAGCATTGAGTATGGTTTATATACTGAACGTGTCCCCGATTTGGATTTATACACATCACAGACAAGGTTCTGCCGGCTGCTGCCTCAACTCAAGACTGTACGCATAATTGAACATTTATTAAATGATTTGGTTGTGCCAAAGAGAAACGGATCGAGATTCATTTTAAAGGATGAATTTTAGACACTGAAGTCGGACTGCTTGGATATCATGATTAAAAAGCTAAACCGTTTTGGAAAATCCCTTTACATTTAGCACATCAAAGTTCTAATAAGATTCAGAAGTTTTGGTCACTTTTTTTCTACCTAAACACTTTTCCATGAAATGTAAAGAGCGCCATTTAAATATCCATTAGTCTTATTTTAAAGAGCACTATGTTCATTCTGAAGGAGTGTTGAGACTTTTTCATTCATGTTAAAGGTTGAGCGAGACGGTTCAGTGGTAAATATTACAGTGTTACAGTGTCAGAATTACTGCTTTATCATGGGTACTGCTTATTGCTTGTCTGTGAGTGTATATGATTGTGAGCATGTGTGTGTATGCACACCTTGATTTTTTTTTTTTAAAAGCCGTCACCCATCAGACTTCACATGTGGGTGAAGCTGTAAATGTCATTTAAACGCGTAGAGCTCTATGATGAGAATCAGTGCAATATATTTCATGTTTTCTTGTCTTTGGGTTTAGATCACATCTTCCAGTTTACAATTTTTAGAAAGGGTTCACCCTAAAATAAATTGTCATGTTCTCATTCCCATGCTCATCCAAAACCATGTGAACACCTTCTGGTGGCAACAAAAATCAATTCTGAGGAATGTATTGATCACACTTTTGCACTAAAGAGTAAGTTCACCCAGAAATGAAAATTCTGTCATCATTTACTCACCCTCATGTCGTTCCAAACCTGTAAGGTTGTAAGGCCTCCTTCTTGACAGCCTACATTTCGAATAATAGATTTGATTAATGATGAAAGGTTTCAAAATCGTGATTGTTGGGATTGTTTTTTCCTGCTGTCGAGCCACAGGCGTTCACTGAATGACCCATATGGCTCGCGAGCCTAGACAGTTTGGTCACAATTATGAATATGGGATTACAGATACAAATTTATTGTATTTTTCTTTTACAATGAGCAGAATAATTACAACAAAAAGAAAAAAATATAGAGGAGGCGATGTCAGAATGAGCAGTCAAGAAAGACACGCACCATAGCAACACTTCATGGCAACGACATTTCAGACTGACAGATAAGTAAAAGATAAACTGGAATTTTCTGACATTGGAGCGCTTTATTACTGTTTTGTACGCGTTGTTCTAATAATTATAATTCAAATTCTGTTTTATTGGCCGCAATATTATTTCTAATTGTTGAGAGGGGCACTTTTTTTAATTAATTTTTAAAAAGGGCAGGGGCTCGAGCCCCCAAAGCCCTCCCCACTGCCTGGTGTGCATATGTGTCCTGTCACAAAATGCGGCGAAAACTCCTACACGACATTAATAGTTAGATTAAGGTGTGTTCATGTCTGTAAGGCTCTCTGATAATGCGACTAAAACACGCATACTCCACGTCTTAAAGGTGCACAATGTAAAAAAAAAAAACAATCCGTAAAATATCCAAAAACCACTAGGCCAGTGTTATATATTTTGTTCAGTTGAGTACTTACAATATCCCAAATGTTTCCAACTATTTGTAAATCGTGAGAAAATTGCTATTTTAACCAAGGAACCGGGACGTGTGAGTGAGTCGCCTGTCGATGGCGTCATATCTGCGTTCCCCTCGGTTTCTGGTTTTATTTTGCAGAAACTCTTTACTCTTACTGCAGTGTGAACACGAACACGCAGAGTAACATCATAACATAATTTTCAACACACTCAGATGTATCTAATATGATAATCAGAGCTGCGTTACCTCATACTCATGGCCGGAAAAGCGGAAATGGCGCCGGCGACTGTGTCATAATAAAAGTCCCACTGCTCGCGAGGCGTGTGTTCCGCTCTTCTTATTAACAACTCCTCCTTCTGCTTCATACTACAGTAATGTTAATAATCACATCCATGAACATGATTTCTGCCCGAGTCCTATCCCGATTCTTTTCCACCGGCTGTGAGGTGAAGACCACATGTCCCAAGATTCTGCGCTCAAACGTGGCGTCATCAAACTACGCCTTTTGTTTTGAATATGCGACCTCTAGTGGATGGAATAGTTACATAGTGCAGCTTTAATTCGATTTGTGTTTACTTCGAGTATGACTTTAACCGAATTAAGGTAATTAGAAATCGCTCTTTACATGGTAGCTTCTTAATCCGAGTATTGTTTTAATCAGGTTAATATCGGAGTTTTGTTATCCATGTAAACGTACTCAGTGTTCAGCGAACATAAACAGAAGCTCGACTGAACCTGCTTGACGTGCGAGAACAAACCTCATTGGTCCTTGCCAAGCGGCAACCTCCCGCATTTTCTCTTGTAGCCAATACAGAAGTGACTTAAACTGCAATTAATCGACTGGCCGCTAAGAGACAGGTTCCAGAAGGGAGCAGAATCTCATTGACCCCCCCATGTTAAAATGCCCAACTTTACAGCAGAAAAAAAACATGTTTACAGCCTGGTACAAATTGTGGTTTTGGTCTATAAGGCTGATTTTGCCCTTCATGACAACTGTGAGGGGGGTGAATTTTTTTTTATAACTCATTCATTTACATTATATAAAGCCTGCATAATTAAGGGCATGGCCACTTTGAGTGACAGGTGGATTGTCGTTTGTCTGCTGTCTGTTAGTCATCACGTCACCTCAGCTCCACCCACGTCCCGCCTCTTTGCCCATTTTCTGTTATCCGGGAGTGACGCGCTGCCAAGATGACAACGGCCAGCTCGACCCTACTTTACGATTCAAAACTGCAGAATCCTATGGGTGAGGTCACGGACACTACGTCCATATTTTTTTACAGTCTATGGTTCTTGCTGAAGCTCAAACGTGATGTGAGAATGAACCTCATTGTTTACCACCACTGTGTGAGTTACCTAAATTAAATCCGTTCATTATATAAAGCGATCGTGTCTCTTCAGGAAATTTGGACTAAACCGCTCAATTCATATGGATTAGTTTTAGGATCTCTTTATGAACTTTTTGAAGCATCAAAGTGGTAGTTGCGTAGCTGTCAATGGAGGGACAGAAATCTCTCAGATTTCATTTGTGTTTGGAAGATGAACGAAAGTCTTACGGGTTTGGAACGACATGGGGGTGAGTAATTAATAGGGTCGCAAAGTTTCCAGAAACTTTCCAGAATTTTTTGGGGGGGGGCTTTGCAACCATATGACACAATTTCCATTGTTGGGTGAACTATCCCTTTAAGATTTAAAATGGATCAAATAAGCACTATGAAAAATCATGAAAAAAATTGTTTTGAACACTAAAATTTAAGTCATTTCGGTCTGTTTATCACACAAGATATCATATGACTTGAGAAATGGCCACTTTAAAGACACTTCTCGTGTGACGGCCACAGTCCTCAATGACTTTGAGGCCGGTGTTCTTTCAAAATTCACCCTTTGTATTCCATAGAAAGAAGGTTTTGTATGTTTGGTGCAACATAAGAATGAGAATATTCATTTTTGAGTGAACTTTCTTTTTGAAAAGAAACTTAATTTTCTACACTTTTTCATGGTACCATTACAAGGCTTTTGTGGTTTAGTTAGGATGTATTATGAAAGGATTCCGATGACACAACCTCCATCTTAAAAGCCATGTGGGAATTGTCTGAATGGTAATCAGTGCCCTGAATGAATGTGTCGGTCCATGCATTTCAGTGCAAACTCCCCTTCTTTTTTTTTTTTTATTCTTAAAGAAATCCTCTGACGTGGAGGAAGCCTCTCTTTGGATGGTCAGTCACTGCTGTATATTGTTGGTATTTGTGAAAACACAAGTACCATATTCACACAAGCTGTTAAAGAAACATCGGTTCCTTCAATATTGCTGTTGTCAAAGATAAAGAGATTAAGAATTAAAAAGGTGTTTTGTGTTTTTTCCTCTTAATGGTGCTTACTAAAGTGAAAAACTGAAAGCGGGACCCTTGACTAGAAGACAAGTGAGTTCTTAACTCTGTGCCGGTGGTTTATTTACGATGTCCTCTGGACGGAGAGGTTAACCCCTTCTCGTTTTCACTTCTCTCAGAGCTGTAAAAAGTGACCGACCCCTGTTTACTCATTCTTATGTTACAAAACAAACCTGAGCACAAGTTAAATGACCAAACATGTGGTCTTCAGCTGTCCGAAAGGACTCCACTTACGAAAACATTAGCTTTATTAGTCCCTGGAGGTGAAAACAAGACCACCTCATAACTATTTTGTGTGAATTTGGATGATCTGCTTCCATCCCAGTGATGGATATGTTTAGGGGTGGATTTTCATGCTTGCATTTTTAAAATTGTACAAACACAATCATTTACAGCAGGGAAAAGAGATGTGAGATCAGGAAAAGATCAAATCAGCTGCTGCTCCAAAAAGTCAGATGCTGAAAACGGGCAGCATTTCTGGCCCAGAGTCAAATGCATTTGGCTTCGATAAATATTTAGTTGCATTACTGTCCAATATGCTGTCTTATATAACCCTTTTGCTTGTTCTATCTGGCCTGTCTTTGTAATTGAAGGTCATTGGCTTAAGGTGACCGATTTAGTTGTTTGCTTGTGTCAAGCAAGCTGTTTATCTAACCGACTGAGTGTAAATTTGTCAGACGGAGACGATCGCTGTCAGCTGCATGAATCAGCAGTGCAACTGAGCAACACGATACAATAATACAGTGCAATAATAATTGTTCTCCAACTAAACAGGGCTGCTGCTGCCGAGTCATATTCTTACCACTTGTCTGCTCCAATATTACCTTTACCTAATATTTTTTTTATAATGTTAAAGAAGTAGTTCACTTTAAAATGAAAATTAGCCCATGATTTACTCACTCTCAAGCCATCGTAGGTGTATTTGACTTTCTTCTTTCAGATGAATACAGTCAATTATATTAATAAAAATGTCCTGGCTCCTCTAAGCTTTAAAATAGCAGTGAATGGCAGCCCAAAATTTGAAGTCCAAAAAAGTGCATCCATCCATTATAAACGTCCACACGGCTCCTGGGGGTTAAAGAGTTAGTTCACCCAAAAAAAATGTACTCACCCTCAAGTCATCCTAGGTGTGTATGATATTCTTCTTTCAGACTAATAAAATCTGAGTTATATTACAAAAGTCCAGGCTAATCCAAGCTTTATAATAGCAGTAATTGTTGCTCTGTTTTAGAAGTCCATAAAAAATGCATCAGTCCATCAAATAACGTGCTCCACACGGCCTTCTGAAGTGAATCGATGCATTTGTGTAAGAAAAATATCCATATTTAAAACTTTATAAAGTACAGTTTCGGCCGATCGCCTTCTGTATTCAATTTATGGAAAAAGTGTTGAAAGTACCTCTGCTTACGTGACCAGTTACGCTCGTCAGACGTCGCGTACGCATCTTGAATTGCGAGAGGCACTTTCAACACTTTTTCCACGGAAGGCGATCGGCTGGAACTTTACCCAAGTTTTTAAATATTAATATTTTTCTTACACAAACGCATCGATTCGCTTCAGAAGGCCTTTATTAACCTCCCGGAGCCGTGTGGAAAACGTTATTTGGCGGGCAGATGCATTTTCTGTGGACTTCAAAAACAGAGCAACAATTACTGCCATTATAAAGTTTGGAAGAGCCAGGACTTTTTTAATATAACTCAGATTTTATTTGTCTGAAAGAAGAATGCCATATACACCTAGGATGACTTGAGGGTGAGTAAATCATGGGCTAATTTAGATTTTTGGTTGAACTATCCCTTTAATAAAGGCTTCTGAAGCGAATCGATGGGTTTGTGAAAGAAAAATATCCATATTTAACAAGTTATAAAGTTAAATATTTAGCTTCCGGCGGACCGCCTTCCGTATTCAACTTGCAGTTGTGTAAAGCCTCTCGCAGTTCAAAACGCTTACGGTACGTCGGTCTGACGTCATCGTCGCGCCAGTTATGCTTTTTTCTTAAGTTGAAATTTTTATGAAGGACCCCATTCAGGGTCATGTTACTGAAGCCGCATGACATGTGCACATGGTAAGATTTTGTCTCAGAATTGTTCAAAGAATAATATTAACTCCTTAATATTAATTTCAAGTGTTGATTTCTGTTGTCCTTTGGGTACGACGCCCCTGTATTCTTAATTCTTTCTGTCACACTACAGGACACATTTCAGTAAAAATGTTCAAAAAACAGTAAAAGAATTGACAAAGTTAGTGACCCCTTATTTTTTCTCAAACATTAGACTCAACACTACACAACAATATGCATTTTTTCTTCAAAAGTGGTGTTTAGAAAAAAAGAAAAAAAAATTGTTTTACTGCTTATTTGTCAACTGCCCATGTACAGTTTTTTTGTAAAAATAACAACAAAATTAACTACAAGTGCACATTCAATACACTTAACAAATTGCTGGGTTGTTTCAACCCCAATTTGAGCCAAATATGGACAAAACCCAGTAATTGGGTTAATTTCTTTTATTTTTTATCATTTTTTAACCCAATGGTTAGTTTTGTCCATATTTGACCCAAATTTAGGTTGAAACAACCCCACATTTTTTTAGAGTGTACTATTAAGCACACTTCTTTTTCACAAGGTATAGACAGAATACTTGGTAGCAGGGCCTAAAGCTTCACTATTAAATTATCAAGAACTTCATAACATTAGTTAAGTAACATTGTTGGCTTTTGAGCAGTCATAACTTCTACCATGCCTCATCAGATCCTATCACAGCCCATGTGAGCAGATCATATGATCAGCCTGAGAGAGAAAACATGAAACAAACAAGCGGAGCATTTAAACACTGGTACACAGCGAATCCAACCGCAGTTTCACACACACTCCTCCAACTGAGAACAAACTAGTGACTGAGTGTCTCTTATGCATACTCCAACTCTTCTGTTTTTGAAAAGACTCGGTTGTATAATGTCTCATGAGACTGCATTCATTGTATAGCCTAAGTTTGAATTTCTCTTAGAGATGTTTATAGGGGTCAACATGTATTTTGGTGCCATACTCTGTAGATTAGAACATCTGTCTAATGAGGAATGAGAGGGCGGCACCAAGAAACGCCTGCGTCGGAGATATGCTTTCATATGATTATAATAACGTTCGTTTCAGACACACTCTCTTTGTTCACTTCTGAAGAGTCATCATTACCATTGAAAATGCTTTTTTAAAGGAACATTAAGGAAGTGCAAAGTTCAGTTTGCAACATTTTTGTTAATTGGGGAATTTAGTTTTTTGTAATGATGACCGTTGTTTTGGAGGGAAATTCCTAGTATAGGAATATAAATGTTTTACATCAAGACTCACTTTTGATAATAGAGAACTAGGGATAATTAAGTTTTAAAGGGTTAATTTCACAACCATTTACAGAATTTAAACAAGCACATTATAGTGCACGTGTTAAAATGATCTTCCATTGTGAAAAAAAAATACACATAATTTTTAAAAACAGTGCTAATTACGGAAATAAAATATGGTTACACTTTATTTTAAGGTGCATTGTTACAGTGTAATTATATATTTAAGTATTGAGTAATATTAATGAACTACATGTACTTACTATAGGTTTAGAGTAGGAGTAGGGTTTGGTTGAAGGTTAGTTGCATGTAATTATGCATAATTTATTGTTCAGTAACTACATGTAACGTGTAACAAGGACACTGTAAAATAAAGAGTTACCGAATATACTTAAGTGTGATCTGAATGTTTTCAGTCAATTAACTGCGTGTTAATTACAAGTAAATGAAAATATATTTTAGTTTAAATATTAAATGTAATTAGCTGAACTTTAGAGCGCTATCTGGCACACTTAAGTAGGACTTAAGTAATTACATCTTAATAATTTCATAATTACATCTATTGTCTTTGAAATATGGTTGAATGTACCGGCAGTTTATGGTAAATTAAAATATACTTTAATGTTATTTCTACTCAAACTTATGTATATAAATATATTTGAAATTACACATTTGTTGATGGAGTTGCGGTTTAGTACATTTAAAAAATATTAATTTTAAATGTAATATTGTAAAACAATTAAAATTACAGTCAAGTACATGTGCTTTGGTATGATAGCCAACAGTGTATATCTTTTAAACACGACAAAAGATTGTTCATGAAGTAAAACTTTTAATTCGACATTATTAGAAAGTTTGCTTTTTTAAAGCGTACTTAAGTGTGTAAGGAAACATGAAAGTGAACTTTCTTTAAAAACACATAAATGGCCTTACAAAATTTCATTAATATTATAGTATCTGTTAATATAGTATAACTATATATACTATATATAATATAATATTAAAAATATAACTATAACTATAGTTATATTATGAATAATACATTATCTATGGTTTTATTAACCTCTTCCCTGTCACCGTCCCGCTGGCGGGACACCTGGCACTCTTTTTTTGATCGGCTTTTTTTTGTATCATATATTTGAGTAATTATCATAAATTAGGTATCATTCGAAAGCTTACGAACTCAAAATTCATCCTGTGAAAACCGTTTTGAAATTGGACATTGCGTTACCATGGAAACGGTACTTTAAATTATTCTAGCGGGCTCCTCCCCTAGTGGGCATCGTCATGTTTTATATTACAACATTTATTTTAACTACTTTATAATAAAAATCTTTTCTAATCTTGACAAAACACATATCGTCGGAAAGGTCTGAGTCTCAGGGTTCCATATTTGGTGACCATTTTGTGATGGAAGGGATATTTGGACAGAAATTTACAGAAAAATGCATCAAAAAAACAATCAATGGAATATGTGTGACACCCGGTGGCTATTTGTGGTAGCCTGGCGTGGCCATACTCAATTCTAGTCAGAATATGAGTCTGGTACCGCTCCATTGAGCTTTGATTATGGGGCGTGTTTCAACCGAGCCAGGAAAGACCTCAATTGGATAGACCCACAACCAATCAGAGCAACGGAGCGACGCGTAACGTTAGTTGTCAAATGTCAACAGAACTCAACTGCACTGTAACCAAGTCCGTGTTTTTATCCATGTCCGCGGGTTGAAGTGACCCCAATTATGTGATTATATAAACCCAGGAAATGCGAATTTTAGCAGGCAACCTTGCCAAAATAACATATTTTGCCAACCAAACGCCATTTTTTTCCAGAGAACCCCCCGGAAAGTTATAGTTTTGGGCTATAGTTTTGAGTAGCAATTGTGCGCAACATTGCAAAAACACTTGGAAACCCTGTCTGCACGCACGCTGGATTAAGTAACGTTACAAGAAAAAGATGAGTGTAAACGATCTTTGCCAGTAATAAAATAATTTAAGGATACACAGAGTACTTACCAACACGATCATCGTTTCTGAGAGAAATAGTGAAGGTGAATGCATATACGAACAAGTTCTCCGTTTAGGATAAGAGCAAATTCAACCCAAGAGCCTTCGATGACGTGGATGATTACGTTACTGTTGATCATCTGTCCATCATCGTCTAAAGCCCGCCCTGACAATTTCATTGGTCCGAACAGTTTCTGTTCGGGCATAATTCCTCCTCTATGGAGCGAGTCCAGACCGAATTGCCCGAGCAAAACATTTTGTGGGCGGGGCTAAATTCGGCTGGCATTCAGGCTATATTTGTGGTACAGCGCCTAAACAAAATCTCATGGGAACTTCAATTTTTGTGATATCAACATCAAATTTGGAACACAACTTGGTTAGACATATGGCTTTGATTTTATAGTAATTTTAGATTAAAACATTTTTGTAAAATATATATTTTATATAAAATAAAAATATTTAGTACAGTATTTTTTATTTACAGTAAATTTAAATGTCCATAACTTTTTCATACTTTCATATTTTGAATTGTGTTCACTTCAGCAATAATCTGCCGAGTTTCTGCTTTAAAACAAGACCAAACTTAGGTCTATATTCCAAAGCATTCTTGAATTACAGCCCTTTAAGTTTGTATAGTGCATTTTCATGTGTATTCTCAAAAAGGGGGGTGACAGGATTTAAGATCTGAAGTAAGTGCACATACAATTAAAGGGTTAGTTCACGCAAAAATGAAAATTCTGTCATTAATTACTTACCCTCATGTCGTTCGACACCCGTAAGACCTCCGTTCTGAAGATATGAAGAAATGAAATTAAGATATTTTAGTTGAAATCTGATGGCTCTGAAAGGCCTCCATTGGCACAATGCACTTTACACTCTCAAGACCCTTAAAAGGTACTAAAGACGTTGTTACAAAGTCCATCTCACTACAGTGGTTCTACAATAACTTTATGAATCGGCGAGAATAGTTTTTGTGCGCAAAAAACCCTAAATAATGACTTATATAGTGATGACGATTTCAAAACACTGCATCATGAAGCTTCGAAGCGTTATGAATCAGCGAGTCGAATCAGCAGTTTGAATCGCCAAATTTCAGGAGTTTGGCGGTTTGACACGCGATCCGAATCATGATTCGGCTCACTGATTCATAACGCTTCGAAGCTTCATGATGCCGTGTTTTGAAATCGTCATCACTATATAAGTCGTTATTTAGGGTTTTTTTGCGCACAAAAACTATTCTCGCCGATTCATAAAGTTATTTTAGAACCACTGTAGTGAGATGGACTTTGTAACGACGTCTTTAGTACCTTTTAAGGGTCTTGAGAGTGTAAAGTGCCATTGTGCCAATGGAGGCCTTTCAGAGCCATCAGATTTCAACTAATATATCTTCATTTCTGTTCCGAAGATGAATGAAGGTCTTACGGGTGTCGAACGACATGAGGGTAAGTAATTAATGACAGAATTTTCATTTTTGGGTGAACTAACCCTTTAAGTGCACTTGTTTTTCACAAGGCTTTCTGCTGTGAGTCATACTAGCGTCTCCCTCTGGCCATGTACAATGCGATCCAATGATTAATTAACATAATTGCTGTTTTTAAAATAATAACCAAAGTGTAACGCCAAATTGATTTTCCCAAAGCATACCCATTCCTTCAACCGTTTAGCTGCACACTTCAACCAAACGTGTCCCTATAGACAAATGATTGACTTGTTATTGACCTCAGATAAGAAGTGCACTTCTTGGTCAATCTCATTCCATGTGCGTTAAACTCTAGATGGAGTTACAGCAGAGAGAGAGAGAGAGAGAGAGAGAGAGAGAGAGAGAGAGAGAGAGAGAGAGAGAGCTTATACTGTATGTAAGGTAAAGGGATAGTTCACCCAAAAGTGTAAATTCCAAACCCATAAGACCTTTGTTCATCTTCAGAACACACCAAAAGCTTTCTGACCCCTCCATAGCCAGCAATTTATTTAACACTTTCAATGCCCAGAAAGGTAGTAAAGACATCGTTAAAATAGTTAATGTGACTCCATGGTTCAACCTTAATTTAACGGACAAACAGCCATATCGCCTTGTAGCTCAAGACTGGTTTCCCACTGAAGCTAAGCAGGGCTGAGCCTGGTCAGTACCTGGATGGGAGATCTCCTGAGAAAACTAGGTAGCTGTGGGTAGAGGTATTAGTGATGCCAGCAGGGGGTGCTCACCCTGTGGTCTGTGTGGGTCCTAACACCCCAGTATAGTGATGGGGACACTATATCGTCTAAGCTCCCTTCGGATGAGACATTAAACCGAGGTCCTGACTCTCTGTGGTCATTAAAAATCCCAGGATGTCCTTCGGAAAAAGAGTAGGGGTGTGGACCCCCCGGCATCCTGGCCAAATGTGCCCATTGGCCTGTGTCCATCATGGCCTCCTAATCATCCCCATATACAGATAGGTTTCATCACTCTGTCTCCTCTCCACCAATCAGGTGGTGTGTGGTCGGCGTTCTGGTGCAATATGGCTGCCATTGCATCTTCCAGGTGGATGCTGCACATTGGTGGTGGTTGAGGAGATTCCCTAGCCTGACAAGCTAGACCCACATCAAGATGTTGGGTCTGGAAACACACCATTGGCAGGGCTCAATCCGAGGGGCGGGATAAATGGTTGTCTTTCAAATTCCCATGTAATAGGATAGCGCTACAACCAACCAGAGCAACAAAGAAGGTGAAGCGGAGCTAGCTGATAGATTAATTAAACTTTCGCCGTATCCGGTCGGCAAAACTCTGAACACATCTTCCTTTTTTAAGAATGACTTCAGTGCCGTTCTTTGTTCTTTTCTCAAAGAAAATCTTAACTCCAAGTCTTCCAGAGTCGCGGCCAAAGCCGATTCAAAAGACCGCTGTTCGCCAGCTTCTTTGTTTTCAAGTAGCACACGGAACCGCTGCAACTCTGCCGTCATTATGTGAAGCCCGCCCACTGATTCTATACACGATGTGATTGGCGTGACTAGAGTTTGGTTTCTTCCGCTCGCAAGCCAACGGAGAGTTGCTAGACTACCCTGCAAATTTGCTGCCACTAGGGTGCGCCTAGATTTCTAGGCTAGAGATTCCCCACTTCCATTTAAAAGAAAAGTGCTCTATAAACACATTTTTATTATTATTATTAATTTTATGAAGCGACAAGAATACTTTTTGTGCGCAAAAACAAATAAAAATAACTTTATTCAACAATCTCTTCTCGTCTGTGTCAGTCTCCTACACTGTTTACTAGGGGTGTAACGATTCATCTACTACATCGATTTATTTTCCTATGATCTAAATACATCGATCTGTGCTCGGCAAGTTGGCCTTCCGGACGACATATATCGATCTAACATCGTTTTAAAAGGTAATCAATCGATTGTACCGATAATAGGAAATAACGCATTGGATTTTAACACGTCAGACTTTATATGGATGTTTTTTCTTAGCACTTTTAATAATAAAGGCGTTAAACGTTACTCGATTCAGTCTGCCTATCACCAGGAGAAATAGCTACCCGTACTTTCAACCCTTGCTTGTTACCTGTGCATTCCTGGCACCAGTGTGCCAGCAGAGCAAGTTTTTAGTACTGCTGGCGACATAGTGAACGCACAGACAAGTGTTCTGCGGTCAGATCATGTTGATATTTTTGAAAAAGAAATCTGTAGAGTCATTGAAGAATAGTTGGTTACATTTTATCTTTTGTTAAATATTGTTTGTTTATTAAACTGAGAGTAGTAGCAGGTTCAGCCAGTTTATTCAACCTGAAGAAATGTTGGTTGCACTTTATTTTTGATATTAATATTGTAACATTAATATGTTGGATAACAAAAGCAGAAGTAGCAGGTTAACCTGCTGTTGAAAGGTTGGTTGCACTTACTGTGCTTTTATTGAAAATGTATTGAATATTGAAAATGAGAGCAGAAAAGGTTAACTTCCTGTTAATTCAACCTAAACTGTTGGTTGCACTTTATTCAAATAAAATTTGAATGCATTTGCCATTAATTGTTGTTTACTTGTTTGTTTATATCCATAATTAATTGATACCTGATTCCCTTACAAGAAACAACAGGAATCTAGGAAACTTCACCTGCACTGACCAGTATCCAGATATTTATTTCAGTCACACAATTTTTGGCTAAAAAGTTACTGAATCGATTTCAAGTCACTGAATCGTTTCGAATCGTATCGTTCTAAATGAACCAATATCGTCCTTGAATCGTATCGACAACCTCAAATCGTGATACGAATCGAATCGTTGTTAAAACGAATCGTTACACCCCTACTGTTTACGTAAATAGTGCAGTGCTTCCGAGTTGTACGGCTCACCATTGGTCAGCTCCTGCGTCAGCATCACACACATGCGTCGTGGTGCTCACATGAACAGCGTCGGCCAATAGTAAGCCGGCATTTTTACGTAACACTTCGAACGCGCTGCACTGTATTTACTACGTCAACAGCGTAGAAGACTGACAAAGACTAGAAGAGATTGATGAATAAAGTCGGTTTTTTTTTATTCTCGGCGCTTCATAACATTAAGGTTGAACCACTGGAGTCACGTAAATTTTTTTGACAATGTCTTTACTACCTTTCTGGGCCTTAATTGCTGTATGAGGGGTCAGAGAGCTCTCCGATTTCATCAAAAATATCTTCATTTGTGTTCTGAAGATGAATGAAAGTCTTACGGGTTTGGAACGACATGAGGGTGAGGAATTAATGACAGAATTCTCATTTTTGGGTGAACTATCCCTTTACCTTTACCAAGTAAACTGGAACACTTAAATCTGAATAATAGGAAAAAATGACAAAAAGAACACTTTTAATCATGACTTCATCTCTTATTTTTGTTACTTCTCTAATGTCTTGTATTGATATACTTTATTCTTGTCTCAGACACAGGATTTTAATCTTAAGCAATAAAAAAATCTATAAAGGAAAAAAATAAGGTAAATATCACTTGCGCACAAAATAATTTCAGTTTGAAGCTGTAATTATGAAAAAGTGTGAAATTATTATATAATATAGCTGTATCAAGACAAAGAAGTCAGCAAAAAAAAAATTGTGAAAATGACACTGGTGAAACTTTCCAGGATTTTTTTGAAAAAAATGGACAGAATTTTTTTGGACATTGTTTATGGGCAAATTAAACTAGCAATATATGAAACGTGTGTTTTAAGAGACTTCATGTTAAATCCACAGTGCTAAATGTTCAAGAAACACCCTGTAACTTGTAGTCATTAAGTTATGAAATGGTGTAAGTTAGCTACTGTTATTCAAATAAATTTTTGTGGAAACCATGATAAAATTACACCTAACATATTATGGTCATTCAAATTTTTTAAAGGAGTAGTTCACTTTAAAATAAAAAATTAGCCCATGATTTACTCACTCTCAAGCCATCCTAGGTGTATATGAAATTCTTCTTTCAGACGAACACAATCAGAGTTATATTAAAAAATATCCTGAATACCATATTTCAAAGGCAATAATTAATTATGACATTACATATAAATATAAGTAACACTCTTGGTTCAACTAATTGATTTTAATATACATTTAATCTATAATACATTTTCATTTAATTATAAATAACATGCAATTAAGCGTCTGAAATACATTTAATTTAAGTATATTCTTTTATGATTTCTGGTTCACACTTTATGGGTCCTTGACTACTATAGCCTACTTACAGTATACAGTGTACTTATTGTGTTCATATTGCAAAACACTTTTACTGCTATTATTATACTATTTATATATAATTTACAGAAATTAAATACAGATGTAATTACATGCAGGTATTTTTTTTAAATATAAGTACAATGTAAAAACATGTATGGCCACAATAAGTGCATTGTATCAAATGATTAATGTAGGCTAAATGTTAGTACATAGATTTCTACTCTTTACTAAAGTGTGATTCTTTCAACACTGAACTCATTCTTAAAGGAGCACAAACGGGACAGCCATTTTAAAATGTTTAGTGTTTGTGTGTAAAGGTGGAGTTAGGAGGACATCTGGTGAAACCCAGATTCCCTGTATCATATGTAGTCACAAAGTGAGCAGAAGTGATAAAGTGAACATGGTGAACTGGACTTCGGATCCTTTCTGAGAAAAGACACGCCTAAACTATCGCACTCTCACAAATGGATCCATCTGGCCAATAATATCAACAGATATCATGTGTGGAATGACAATCATAAGAGCTGCAATTAACATCAGCAAAGTGCTGAATAATTACAGACATACTTACAATCTTTCATTTCAGCTTAGGAAAGATCTGACTCTACAAACACATCATGTTTGTAATTGGTCTGCATAGATTAAAGTGTATTAGTTTATTTGTTGTGTTGAACACAAAAGAAGATATTTTGAAGAATGTCTGTAACCAAACCATTGACTTCAACAGTATTTTTCATACTATGGAAGTCAATGGGGACCATCTTTTGATTACCAAAACTAATGAAACTAATACACATTTATAACAATTTGAAGGTGAGTAAATGATGACAGAATTTTCTTGAATGTATTTCATTTTTATTCATACGCCTAATCTATGCAGACCAATTACAAACATGTGCACTAGTAGAAAACCCTCCTGAAAAGAAGAGTCAATGTACTTTTTATTGGTAAACATCAGTTCTGAGCCCCACCTTCAGGTTCACCCTACCGGTCTCATCGTCTGGCGCGCGACCGCTGCGTCACGGTGACGTCACAGCGTCGCTGGAATGATGATGTCGGTAGTGGTGGTGGTAGTAATGTGCGCGCTCGTGTTGCCGTTTCACATCTCCGCGTCTCAGCCGTGGGTTTAACCCTTCCCAGCGCCGCTCTTCACGCATGGAGTTGCGCACCGACACGGTCCTGGCGAGTCTGGAGATGTCGGAGGTGGAAAGCGACAGCGGACCGTCGGAGGGCGACGTGGATTACGAGAGTTTGCCCCCTCACGCGTCCCTGGGCACGCACATGACAGCGGGCGCCGTGGCCGGAGTGCTGGAGCACACAGTCATGTACCCCGTGGACTCAGTCAAGGTAACTCAACTCAACAACACAGCAGAGCAGAGCATGAGCACATTCAAGAACATGTGTCAGATGTGCTGTTAGCAGCCCTGTCCGTAGCCTCCAAGCTTACTTTTCAAACAAAAGTTAGGCTAGATCACCATGGCAAATCACTTGATGACTCAACCCTTCTCAAATTGGCCAAAAACAACAAACCAAGTTAGACAAGCACAGTCGGCCATGCTTTTTGCTGTTAAAACGCGTGAGCATGAGCACTTTACTACATTACAGCAGTTTAACGCATGCTTCAGTCACTGACAGCTGCTCAAATGACCTTCACTGCTAGAAAAGCCTGGTATTTCTCTCTAGACTCGGTCATTTCAAGTGTCAGGTAATTCACATATGCAGTGCTTCGTGAATACAAACACTATGTCCTACAATAGTGTCATAACCTTCCACTATATTTGCTGCAAGTCATGCTTTGTATGCATTCTTTCATTCATTCATAAGTCATCTTGGTTGTGTGTTTATCAACGTAGTAGAGACATGCCTTCTTGTGAAAAGAAGTGTTTAAATGTATTGACTGTGCACTTGTAGTTTACTTAAAATCATAAAAGTATGTTTTTCGAAAAAAAATACACTAATAAAAAGTTGCTGCCTTAATTTGAGTACAACCAACTTGGATTTGTAAGTAATTTCAACTTAAATTACATTTAAACTAACTTAAAAAAATAGTTGAATCTTGTATAACTTAAAAAAGTTGAATTTTACTGAAATAAAAGGCCAGTTAATAGGGTATGATCTTTTGTGTTTTAAAGAAGTAAAGTGTGTTATTCAATATCACATGTAAAGTTAATAGACTAGTTAAGAGTACAAAAAATATTGTTGGTTTAACTTAAAAAAAGTTAAAGTTACCTTAAAATTGAGTTCATTGAAATTAAACATTTGAGTTAATACAACAAAGGAGATTGTTTTAATAAATGAAAACTCTGAAAAAGATGGTATCTGAATCACATTAATTATCTAAGGTGATTTGACAAAAGATAAAAAAGTTTTGATAACAAATCATGAAAATTATTCTTTACAGTGTATAAATTAAAAGTTCTGTTTATTTAATTTGCATCTTTGTTCTATTGTTTATTTGTGCTATTGCTTGTAGTTTGATTATTTGTTCCTATTTTATTATAGACTGTTTAGTAGTTACTTAATCTATATTTTATATTATATTTATGTAGAATGTTTTAATTTGAATTGTTCTTACATTCCATGTCAAAAATATGGCGAGTAACAATTTACAAGGCCAATGGCGACTCGAGCTTCAGTGTGTCTGTAGAGGGTTGGTCTTAAGTTCTTAAAGTATGCTAAATACTTTGTACTTCACAAAAGCTTGTTTTTTTCCCCCAGTACACTTGTTACAGAGTCCACACTTGCATAATCTGGGTGTAAGTGGGTCAAGACCATAATGGTGGTAGTTTATGGACCACCCCTAGCTGGGGTTTGAACTTACAACCTTCTAGTTAATAGGCTAGATCTTTGACCACTAGGCCATGGCATCCTCGAATAGAGGAAATTGATGAGTTAGGGAAAGTTCACCTAAAAATAATTTACTAACCCTCAAGTTGTTCCAAACCTGTTTCTTTCTTCTGTTGAACTGTAAAGACGATATTAATAAGAATGTTGGTAATCAAAGAGATTTTGGTCCCCATTGCCTTCCATAGTGTGGAAAAATAATACTGTAGAATTCAATGGGCACCAGAAACTGTTTGGTTACAGACTTTCTTCAAAATATCTTCTTTTGTGTTCAACACAACAAAGAAACTCATACAGGTTTGGAACAACGTGAGGGTGAGTAAATGATGACAGCATTTTTATTTTTGGGGGAACTATCCATGCAAGTCAGCATGTCGTCTTGTCAGATTTTTTTTTTTTGAGGAACAAAAGGTTATCTCTGTTTCCCCCTTTTTATGCATATTATATCAGAGGTGATGGTGTCGTCTCATGATGTTGAGTGGAAATGCCAGGGTGTTTTTGTGTGTGAGTGCAGCGCTAATCTTCGGACTAGCCTCGGTCCGGCTGTAAAACAACAGTTCATTCAAACGCAAGCCTGGCAAGCCAGCTAGTACACTGAACAAAACAGTCCTTTGCTTCCAGTTCCTTATTGTAGGTATTCTAGCTCTATCTCTGCACAAACTGGTGCTCGGGACAAAAGTGTCCTCCTAACTTTGTCTTTTTGGGAAACTTGCGAGTGAAAGTGATCTGTCACTGTGCCAGATTGCTCTGTGGATCTATTCTGTGGGACTGGCGTAGGCTATTGTCATTGTTTCCTTAGTGGCTGCCAGATTTGATTCGCTCGCTGCTACGCGTTTGAGAGCCGTACACTACGTGTCTGGAGAGCACATAGCCACAGAGACGCTCTGATGCCTAACGAACCAGAGGCCCTGGACTTTACCTGGAAGGAACTGGGCTGTAATTGGTTTGTGTGTTCAAGGGTGTGTGTTAGCCGACCGCAGACACTGAGAAAGAAACTTGGTCAGAGATCACAGAGGGATACGCCATTAGTAGGACAAAGGGCGAATCTCTCTCATGATGATGCTTATGAAGAATCATTATTTGTGTCTTGTAGGAAGTAGGAATATGAAATCATTACCAAGGGTCCTTGTTGTCATTGCATTCAATAAAATTCAACAAAATATTTCATCAAAATATAATTGTCTCTGCATTTGAAATAGCCCTCTCTTCATTTGATGACACTGTCCACCTAAACCATGTGGGCAAAGAAAATGTGCTGTTTTTAAAAATAGTAAAAAATGACTGAATACATTTCAAATAATGTATAATTATTAGGGGTGGGAATCTTTTGGTACCTCACGGTCTGATTTCGATTCTCGGAGTCTAGATCCGATTCCAAAACGATTCTTGATCTTCTTTTTTTTCCTTATTATTAATTAATTAGTTTACGACTTGAAAATCTTAAAACACATCCACATGCGCGAGCGCTCTTTACAAAGCGCACAAGCATTTGAAATTGAAAGCAGCCTTGTGTCAGTGAGTTTAAAGGGTTAGTTCACCCAAAAATGAAAATTCTGTCAATAATTACTTACCCTCATGTCGTTGGACACCCGTCAGACCTCCGTTGATCTTCGGAACACAAATGAAGATATTTTAGTTGAAATCTGATGGCTCTGAAAGGCCTCCATTGGCACAATGCACGGTTCACTCTCAAGACCCTTAATTTCAAAACACATCATCATGAAGCTTCGAAGCGTTATGAATCAGTGTGTCGAATCATGATTCGGATCGCGTGTCAAACCGCCAAACTGCTGAAATTTGGCGATCCAAACTGCTGATTCGACTCACTGATTCAAAACGCTTCGAAGCTTCATGATGCCGTGTTTTGAAATCGTCATCACTATATAAGTCGCTATTTAGGGTTTTTTTGCGCACAAAAACTATTCTCGCCGATTCATAAAGTTATTGTAGAACCACTGTAGTGAGATGGACTTTGTAACGACGTCTTTAGTACCTTTTAAGGGTCTTGAGAGGCAACCGTGCATTGTGCCAAATCTTCATTTGGTCTTACAGGTGTCGAACGACATGAGGGTTAGTAATTAATGACAGAATTTTTATTTTTGGGTGAACTAACCCTTTAATATTTTTGATATATCAGGGTTCCCGCGGGGTCTTAAAAAGCCTTAAAAGCATTGAATTTATTAATTTGGAAATAATACCTTTAAAGACTTTAAAAAGTCTTGAATTTTGATGTCTGGGTCTTAAAAATTGTGCAGTATGTAACTTCTCCGTATTGTATTTTTCCTCAAAAGTTTCATTTGTCAACCACGATTATTTTGATTAAATAACGTAGTATAAATAAAGAGTGGCGGAACCAATAATTGAGAACGCAACGCAGCCCCGGGTCAAAGTACAAAATACTGTGAACACATGGTGCCTTCAGTAAATGAAGATCACGCGCTACAGCACCACAACCATAGACTGCTACACAACACAACACAGACCTCAAGCAACAAGCAAAGGAGAAGCGCGAAATAGGTATTAATTTTTTATATAAATGGTCTTTAAAAGACTTAAATTTAACTTTAAGAAATAAAGCCTGCAATCCAAACGACATAAACGATGGCTTCGAAGAGCATTTGCAAGGAAAATACCGGCCGGCGGGACCCTGCACGCATAACATCAAGCGCACGTTTCTCACAGTGCATCCTGTGCAATGAAGCACACGAAATAATTTATATATTTTGCCCACCCCTAATAATTGTCAATTCATTTTTTGGCCGAAGTATTCAAATATGTATATTTCTACATGCAGTAATGCACCTCTTCAATAATGAGCATGTTTTTAATTTCTAAAATAAAATGATTTTTGATCTTTGTATTTGTATATGGTTAATTAAAGGGTTAGTTCACCCAAAAATGAAAATAATGTAATTTATTACTCACCCTCATGCCGTTCCACACCCGTAAGACCTCCGTTCATCTTCAGAACAAGATATTTTTGTTGAAATCCGATGGCTCAGTGAGGCCTGCATAGCCAGCAATGACATTTCCTCTCTCAAGATCCATTAATGTACTAAAAACATATTTATACCAGTTAATGTGAGTACAGTTGTTTAATATTAATATTATAAAGCGAAGAGAATATTTTTGGTGCGCCAAAAAAACTAAATAACGACTTATATAGTGATGGCCGACACTCTTAAATTTCAAAATCAAAATTTTAGTCTGAAGTATTGTGTTCTAGGTCTTAAATAATTTCACGTCCATGTAACGCTACCACTATTGCTCATTTAAATGCTCCCACAGCGCTTAAGAGTGTGTGTGTGTTTATTCCGATGTGTTGTAGTTCTTTCTTTTTCTAGTCCAAGTGTAATTCGCTGTATTACGACTACAAATGAGACCAACATACATCTATGCATCTTATATTGCAGCCAATCAGCTTTCATGTTACTGGCGCGACTCTCTTTCGGATTCTACCACAGACACACAAAACGGATTTTATACTTCAGCTAACAGTTCTCCAGTTCTGTGATCGTGAAAGCGAAGGCGAATCTTTCTCACCTGCTGTCTCGCATAAGTGACGAGGACCAGGCGAAGCGATTGCGCAAGGTGGATGAATGACCAAATAAAAAGTATGATATGCCTGATAGCACTTAAAAAATAGTAAATAAAAGCGATGTTAACCACAAATTCAATTTGGTACTGACCATGGGTACTGACACATGGACCAACTTCAGACTGGCTGCAGATTCTGTGCATGCGTTTGCCGCCTGTCAGCGCTCACGCTAGTGTACAGAAATATGTCCTATTTCTAGGCTTATTGCCCTTGAACGATCAAATACACACATAATTATGACTGTCCATGTCCATATTGGCGGTTATGTCTTCAGTAAACAAGTTTGGGATGTGTGTCAGTATTGGATCTGCACATTACTGTAGGTCTTAAAGTGAAAGTAACATAATTTATCCCATACCCGCTCTTTTCTGTGTCGTTAATGTTAAACAAACAACAACAACAACAACAGGGGAAAAAACAGTACTTAAACTCAAGAACTGACTGTTTACTTGATTACTTCATTACTTGAGAACTTATTAAGCAGTTGCTTATTGCTGTGGTTTAGGCCTACTTGTAAGATTTTTAGTCATATTTCCCACCCTATAAGCGATCGTGTTATTAAAGCTAGATAGCACACCAACTAGCCAACTAGCCTTTTTTTGTTGTTGTAAGATACCAAACAATATTTATGCATTTTGTTCGTTTTATTGTCGTGTGTAACTATTGTGCATCTAACATAATAATATGGTAAATGTGCCATCCTAATTATTAAAAAACATGGTAATTTCTGGAAATTACCACCTCAATTTTACCACCAAAGTAATTTATCTCAAACAAATCACCCCAAAAATATATTTATATCTATTGTGAAATTCTTGTGGGATCGAGCTCAGGGGAAGTACAAGTTTACTGATACTTTGTTCAATTTGAATAAATTAAATGCCTTTGTGAGTAATTTTGTGATTCTGCATTTCCTTTGTACGTTTTTTTATTGCGTGATATAGGTCTTACATTTAATTCATAATGGTCTTAAAAAGGTCTTAAAAAGTCTTAAATTTGACTTGGTGCAACCTGCAGAAACCCTGCTTTAACTTAATGGTTATATCACATGACATTTTTTGAGTAATTGAATTTAAACTTTCCTTAAAGTTTTTAAAACAAAGAGTGCTTTTCTAGGAAATTGGCACATTTTAAAATAAACCTTTCCTACCTTTTAGAAGATTGTTCCTTATCTTTACTGTATACACTTTAATGTGTCATTGACCCAAATGCTATCACATCCCAGACTATTTATCGAGTCAATCAAATCCTGCCTTACGTTATGTCCTGTTTAATATTTACTTTTGCTCAAAAATACAGCACACAAGTTAAATGTCGCAAAAGCCAATCGGTATCTTCATTTTTAAAAGATGAGTTAAATGAGATCAGAATGGTAAAATGGTTATTTCTCTAACAACAGAAGATGAGCTGTTAGACTTGTAATGATTTGTGTGACAGGCCTGTAAATCATTTGTCAAACATCCAGAAAGAGATTAAGCAAATGCTTCCTCTAAGCTTTTGTCTGTTGAAAAAATGTGTCTTCAGGAGCAAGGGAAACCAAGATTTATGTTAGCATTGAATATGTTGATAAGTGACTGCTTATCATTTATTAGCTATTTTAAAGATGACAAGCAGCTTCTATTATTACAGATTCTACTCATCCACTTTATGATGCTCTTCAGCTCCTTCCATCCGGTTGCCGGTTTAGAACTCCCTTGGCTAGGAAGAAGGCATATAGGAGGAATTATTTTGTACCCAATGCAGTAACTATTTTAAACAAGGTTAAGTGATTGTGTGTGGGTTGTAGAATTATGCACGATTGTGGTTTCTATTTTCAGTAATTTAAAATGTCTAAGATGTCTCTTTTAATAATGTATTATGTGTTTGTTGATTGTTGTATTGTTGTACGTATTGTTGATTTTGAGTGGTGTGAGAGCCTTTTAACCGAAGATAATTTTTTGATGTTGCAAGCCAGTTACCAGAGCACATGTGTTTGTAGTAACTCCGGCTGTAGTGTTGTAATGATTCAGGCTTTGTAGTAAAACTGGAATTTCCAGTGTGTGATAGATTCTGGGGGATTTGCCAGCTGTACAAGGTTTTTAACTTCCTAGAAGCACCTCTGAGGATCATTTCAGGACACAGTCTTGCTTTTCCATAAATGACCTTTACACACACACACACACACACACACACACACACACCGTGTCTATCTGTCATTCACGCTCTTAGAAAATAAGAATGTGAAAAAGAAGCACCATGTGCATCAGTTTGTGAAATGAGGCATCTCTCCATTCATTAAAAGCTGTCCCCACACTAAAAGATGTTTCAAATCTCATCAGATTTTTAACATTTGAGAGACCACAAACATGACTCGACTGATTTTACCGATAATGATAAATAGGTTGGACTGCACTGACCGATATTAATCAACCAATACAGTTTTTTAAATTGATACCGCATGAAAACAACCATAACAAATAAAATAGTGCTGAACATTGTCGTGCTTAAAGATGGTCATCGTTAAATGTCTACACATAGCATTGAAATTAGACACGTGTTTCTAAAATAGATTTTTTTGAAGTAAATCTTTGTCTGTCATTCTTTTTAAGCTATGTTGCTAATGTCATATTGTATATTCCACTCAGTGTATTCACTTTAAAAAAAGAAAAAGAAAAGTTGATTTAACTTAAAATTGTAAGGCAACTTGCTGCACAGCTTTTTTGAGTTTACTCAACTTTTAAACAAAGTAGTTCACTTAACTCAATTAACTGAGTAAGGTCACATATCTCCCAATTTAAAGGGTTAGTTCACCCAAAAATGAAAATTCTGTCATTAATTACTTACCCTCATGTCGTTCGACACCCGTAAGACCTCCGTTCATCTTCGGAACACAAATGAAGATATTTTAGTTGAAATCCGATGGCTCTGAAAGGCCTCCATTGGCACAATGCACGGTTCACTCTCAAGACCCTTAAAAGGTACTAAAGACGTCGTTACAAAGTCCATCTCACTACAGTGGTTCTAAAATAACTTTATGAATCAGTGAGAATAGTTTTTGTGCGCAAAAAAACCCTAAATAACGACTTCTATAGTGATGACGATTTCAAAACACGGCCTCATGAAGCTTCGAAGCATTATGAATCAGTGAGTCGATTCAGCGGTTTGGATCGCCAAATTTCAGCAATTTGGCGGTTTGACACGCGATCCGAATCCGAATCATGATTCCGAAGACGAACGGAGGTCTTACGGGTGTCGAACGACATGAGGGTAAGTAATTAATGACAGAATTTTCATTTTTGGGTGAACTAACCCTTTAAGATCTTTTGTTCAGCTGATTGAGATTTTATAGTTTTTTTATTTTGTGTTGACATTTTTTTATTTTGTGATTTCTTTAGTTGGGCAATTTGACGACTTTTTAATAGTGTTTTCTGGCTGCTGTAACTGAGTTTGTTATGGCAAGAAAAGCAAGCGAAAACACAATCAGATGCTGTCGGCTGCTCGATGATAAGAATATAATCACTGTGTAGTGGCTTAATTCACTGATTTTATGACTGAGTTTAATATGAGCAATATACTATTAACTTTGTTTAATCATGATTCCAGAAAAGAGCCAGCACGGTTTTAATCAGAAAAGCTGAATAAGGTTTAAAACCGGTTGTACACTAAGCACTTTGACCTCCTGTGAGATTTACTCCCACAGACATCAAGAATCAATCAGTCTATGAATCTCAACAATGGTGATTGTTTCATGCTGCAGGTTATTCTGGGAGCCATGGATGAGTTTTGCATGATGCACCCAGAATGCATTGTTAACTTGCTGCAACTTGTATGCTTGTTAACTAAGTCGAATTTACAATTAATACCAGGTTGGTCCAACGATTGTTGAACCAACTTCTTTTCACTGGTTAAGCCAACTTTTTTGCATTTAATTGTCTGTTAACTAAAACATAAACATAATTAACAAAAAATGATGTGAGTTGGATTTTTACAGTGTTGTCAGGGTTAATGAACAAAAGCTTTTGAAACTCTATACAACATGCATTCAACAGACATGATATTATAAAGTCTAGCCTAGGTTCTCAGATACTGCGATTTCCTTCTCACATCACTGAATTCACCATTAACTATTCACCTGAACAGTTTATATGGTATCATTGTAATCCTTGACCATCAAAACATAGATCATTTTCTGTGTTATCATGTTTGATACAAAATACATAATTTCGTTATGGCGGAAAGTAAAATGTCTGCCATTGCTGTCACAAGGTGTTTTTGCGATGGCTTGATTTCTGAATATGTTCAGGGCCCCAAACTGTATAACTGTACAAGTGTACCAAGTTTCATGCTTTTATGAAAATGGGAACATATCACCACAGAAAATTTTGTTTCAGTCTAAATTAAAATGTCACATTATGGAAGATTAATGTATTCTGTTGTCTTTATACCCATTTAAATGTGTAGTTTTTCCACATTTAATCATTGAATGAAACTCTTCGCAAGACTGAAATTTCCCTTATGGATGTCTCTGTGTGTCTCTGTGTGTCTCTGTGTGTCACTGTGTGGTTCTGTATGGCAGCGTTTGCTAATATTGTGAATGTGATGCATGCATGTACAGTAAGAGGCAGAGGGTGATTCAGAGAGATTCAGCAATACTAGAGGAACCAGAATAGAGAAACAATAGGCATGACAGAGCTTTTCCTCTCCAGACATTGATCCAAAATAAACACATTACAGCAATGCAAATGAACCACTTCTTAGTCCATCTTACACACAACACAAGCGTTGTGCTCTTTGTGCATTGCATAAAATTGCATATTATCCAAGTGCTTGAATTATTGAAGGACAATATATATGAAATTAGTGTTACATTTTTCGATAAAACGCAAATACAATCTTTTTTTTTTTTTTTTTTGTGCAAAAATAACCCGTCTGATATAGATACATTTTGCATGGCTACGACAAGATATTGCTCATATATTTCCAAGTATATGATACAGCTTTCATTCTTCATGTCAGTCATATTTTAATGGGGGAGAAAAAAAAATCAGTTTGAACGAGAGCGATGGAAAGCGATATATTTGTCATAGTATAATATTAGCCATTACAAACTTATTTAATTTATATTATTAAATACGTTTTAGTAGTATTTTGGATACTTTATATCTGTAATTCGAGAGCAAAAAACAAACAATATTTTAGTCACAAGCCATTAGATAAAATCTTCTACACTGAAAGTTCTAGGTCTTTGTTAATGTTGCCACATCCATTGCATACTTTGCATGTGCTGCACTTTAGCCTATTTGTACCATTTTGTTTTATTAGTATATTTTTATTTATGTATTTATATTTTTTTAGGGTTTGAAAGATAATACAGATATTGTTTGATAAGAGATCTCTGATTGCAGTCCTTGAAAACCAAAATAATAGTGCTTAAAGTCCTTTAAAGTCCTAGAATTTTATTTTACAGTATCTGTACGAAGCCAGAGCATTATAAACATGTATTAGAATTTTTTTTTTTTTGTAATAAATTGATTTGTATCCCCTTGGTCCACATTAATATTATATATCATGTAATATATTATGTGTGCATGACCAGGGTACAAAAAAAATTCTACACTGCTGTTCAAAAGTTTAGGTTCAGTAAATTTTTTTGAAGTGTGTCGTACTCAACAAGGCCGTTTATTTATTATCATTAGCCATTTTTAATTTTCCAATTTAAATAGCAGATTTGCATATTAGTAAATGGACTAAAATGACTACAAATATAACATGATTAATCATTATAATCTCTTGACAACTATTAAATATGTATATGCAATCTGTAAACTATAGTTTAATTGACGGGTGAAGTTTACATCCTGACGGTGGTATTCAGTGTAGAGCGGAGGGATGGGCTTGTGTGTGTGTGTGGCTCATGGGTGGGCTGGGGCAGAGGTCATAATCTCACACATACAGAAGGGTGTGGATGTGGAGAGTGTCTCTTGTATTTGGGCTGGGTTGGTTAACAGGCAGTTATGTACACGTGTGTACACACACACAAACACACGCATATGGTACATTCTCACATTACCATTGAGACTGTCACCTCTCTGTTACGATAGATGTTTGATAGTAACCAGTTGAGTTTAAGCATTCATATAATGTCACCTTATCACAGCTGCATAAAGCCAGTAAAGAAACTTTGAATGATGCAAGAAAAACATTTCTAGTGCTATGAGCACTTTTCAAGTCTTAGATGCTACATCACTTTATTTTAATATTAAAATCTATATAGACATTTACATAAGCAAATATTTTAAAATCCTTTTCAAATTATTAAGTAACACTTAATTGAATTTTACAAAACTGCCCTCTTTATTCTCTGTCTCCGGCTCATTGTGTCTTCACTGGTAGTTGAAAACCCAATTCATTATTCTTTATAACTATATTTATTTATTCAGAGCATTTTGTAATACACCTCTGCTTGACATAGGGATGGCTTGATACCACAATTTTGGCTTCGTTACAGTAGGGATGCGCGGTATACCGGTATATATTTTATTTCACGATATCATGATTTTGCTCATTTCGGGATATGCTGCTGTTCCGAAGTTCACCGCTACGCAAACTGAGGCGAAACCGGCAAATGTGGCAACATAGAGGAACAAAATGGATAAAGCAGTTGAATCTCACTCAACATGCCCAAAACGAATTAATAAAAAGAGAAGCAGAAGTGAAATTTGGAATTACTTTGCTTATTAAACTGATGAAGAACCATCAAACCTTGCCAAGCATTGGTCACTTGCCCATCCTGACTTGTACAAGACATTAAGATATCGACAGGTGAGTGAGGTCAAACGTTTTCTATAAGTCTCCACAAGGTTTTTACACGCTGTTGCTGGTAGTTTGGCCTATTTCTCCATGCAGATCTCCTCTAGAGATCATCATTCAAACCATATCATTAGTGATCGACCGATATATCGATTTACCGATATTTCCCCCGATATTTAAGCATTTTACCATAATCAGATATCGGTTTTGTAATATCGGATTTACCGATAAACGGCGCCATCTTGTGGGCTTTTTTAGAATTGCGCGCAGGGTCGCCATTACAGCGCATCTGAGGCGAGACCTGGGGAGACGAGACAACGGCGTGCACAGGTAAAGTATACTTGCCTGCTTTGCTGTAATTAGTCAACTTTATTTAACATAAGTCATTAATACACAAATTAGATGTTACATAAATGCCTGAAATCTAGCTTGTTTATTCAGGATTAGAAAAATGCCATGCCATGGGACCTTTAACCATTAATTCGCTAATAAACATCAAAGTAGGCTAAACAACTCTATGGATATTAATTATTTATTATCTCCGCGAACGACCGCAGTTTGAGTAGTTCTGTGTAAATGCATAGATAAACATCAGTTTGTCAGCAGATATTTCATAATCTAGAACGACAAAAACAATTCTGATATAACTTAACATACCATTTGAGAAATGCAATAAATTACGATGTTTTGTTTGTTATATTCCAGAGAATATTATTCAGTTATTTAACATTATCCAGCAAATTATTCTTCACTCTTTAACCTATTAAACAGTTTATAAATCTACTAAAACTGTAGTTTAAAATTAAGTATTACATTTCTGCAAAGTTGATATGACTCCTGTCTTTAATTAATTTTCTCCATTTGAAAACATTACACAGTCTACATTTATTTTGCTTATAGTTAACATTAGTGTTGCTGCTGATGCTTTTTATAAATACAATTATTTTTGTAACATGAAGATTCAAATTAACATGAAAGACTACTAATTTTCAACACTTTTTTTAAGATGACTGAAAGGATGAAAACCCAAAGTGAACTATGGACTTACTCAGTCATTGCCAGGGCTGGCAGTTTGCAAAGAATGCCAAATGAATGTGAGCATGGGGTCAAAATCTAAAACAACAAAAAATACCAGTGCACTTTTTTTTATTTTTTGCACTTTCAGACCCCTCTATTTATTGGTGTATAAATAAGATTTGTTTTGTTTTCTATGCAAGGAGTGAGTGATTGTTATAAAAAAAAAATGGTTTGTTCAGTTCAGTGTTGAAATTGTGTCAAAAACAGAAGAAAAACAGTAAATAAATATCGGTTCTGTATATCGGTTATCGGGCACATAAAAACAAAAACTATCGGTATCGGTTCTAAAAAAATCAATATCGGTAGATCACTACATATAATTTAGACATTTATTTTCTTTGAACACTGATCAACGCATGTACATAAGATTGCATTGTTTGGGCATGCATACTATTGCACTATTTACATTTGCGTAAGACATAGTGTTATGAATACTCACTAAAGATTACTTACTAAAGATGGACATTTTCGACATAATTTTGTGTGTATTTGACTAAGGAAAAACAACTTGATTTGGAATGCGCAAGCTCTTTAGACTTGTGTGTGTGTGTGTGTTGTTGGTATGAGCGCAAAGAAAACTCTCTCAAAGAGCTCCCATCCCATGTATTACGAAATGCTATAAAATCACTTGCATGTTCAAATTGGCAAGGTTTAAAAAAGACGTTGGCAAGTGATTTCCATCAGCTGTCCCCAAAAAAAGTCAAGGCGCGCAGTATTGCTGAAATTACTTTGTACAAGAAAGTTTTTAAATTACTGATTTGATGTGATAATCTTTGCTGATTAATTTCCGCCAATTGGCAACCTGTGGTGTCGAAATACTATTGGGTAAACTGGCAGCGTGCGTTATCACAGACCGAAACAAAAATAGACATTCCGACACGGAAAGCACATTTCTAAGTAGAATAACTGGCTGTAGCTTTGTTTTTCAGAGAAACGAGTATGTGAACTCAGCATGTTTCCTAAATATCTGCAAACATATTATGGTATTTTTATACTTTAGTACAGTCAAAAACTTACATACAGCACTTTTAAGTTAAAGAGGGCAAACTTTGTGATTCAACTGTGCATAAGAATTTGAAACGCATTGTTCTCCTTCCATGTAATAAATGCATGCCTGAATGAAAGGTATGTATATGAAACGCATTGAGAGGTATGTATTTGAAACGCATTGTTGTCCTTCCATGTAATAAATGCATGCCTGAATGAGAGGGCTTTCTATCGTATTTACTTCAGCTGCTTTTGGAAAGTCAGTGGTAATTTAAAATGTCCACATTTTATAGCGATACCAATTTGGGCCATTTTGACCTGCGCCAGGGTTCCCACGATTCTTGAAAGTACTTGAATTTCAGACACATGGATTCAAGGCCTGGAAAGTACTTGAAAACACATATAGGTCCTTAAAAGTGCTTGAATTAAATTTGAAATAAATTTGGTTTAGAATGGTGTTCTTTAAAAAAATTGTCCTACAGTATATGTGCTATCAAAGACAGAACGAAACGTTGCTTATGTTCGGGGGGTGGAGGGGTAGCGGGGAAAAAAACTTGAACCTATGGAGAGCAGTACATACACTTGCTGAAAATGAAAAGTTGCGATTTTCTAGGCCGATATGGCTAGCCTAGGAACTATACTCTCATTCCTGCGTAATAATCAAGGATCTATGCTGCCGTACCATGGGTGCAGCGAAGCAATGATATTACGCAGCGCCTGAAAATAGGCTAACTTCTGTCATCATAACCAACGTGACAACCTGCTGTCACAGAGAGAGTGCTGGGGACTATTTTCAGGCGCTGTGTAATATCATTGTGCCGCTGCACCCATAGTACGGCTCAAAGTTCCTTGATCATTACGCAGGAATGAGAGTATAGTCCCTAGCCATATCGGTCTAGAAAATCACAACTTTTTATTTTCCATTGGTCTTAGTACACAATGTAACTACACACATCACAACATAAATAGGAAAATGTTGCCGTTATTTTGTCACTTATTGAGCAGTAGGCTAGCTGGAGCCATTTACCTCCAGTCTTTGTGCTAAGCTAGGCTAGCGGTGGGTGCGTCTGACAGAGTTGAGACACAACCAGACATGGAGATGAGAATGGTATGTATGGACTTATCTAACACTGGGGGATACGGTGAATAAGCTAAAGTCCCAAAAAGTCGGCATGTTCCTTTAATTAGCCTACTTTAAGAGGTCTTTCATGATACTACATGTGCTGGGTTATGAATCTGATAGGTGCTTGAAATAAATTAAATGGTGCTTGAAAAAGTCCTTGAAAGTCCTTGAATCTGGTGTTCATGAAAGTGGGAACCCTGCTGCGAGGGAATGATGAAGGAGATGTAGCTGTTGTGGAAAAAACGACACAATACAGTAGAAATCGCTCTCCGCTTCGCCATGTTTAAATTTTATGGCCCGTTCAACTCGGAAACTCGGTTATTAAAATTTCCCAGAAGTAAATATGTCTTGATAGGGCGTTCATGTCAAATTCCCAACTAGGAAACTGGTATTTACGGCAATTCCAATAGCCTGTGAAAGCAGCATTTGAGTCTCCTTTTCCAACGAAGGAAGTTTGTTTAATCTCAGAGGAAGTGTAACCCATTGAGGTTTGGAGTTTCAAACATATATTTTCATCGCATTTGGTGTCTTTCTTGATGTAATTTGAGGAAACTACACGGGCTCAGTGTTTTCTGTGGCATATTTAGCCGCTCTTCTGCTTTTCATCCGCTAAAGCCCTTCAGAATGCACGCCTGTTCCTAAATAGATTAGTTTTTAACACCATTGCTGTTATAATAAAGCATGTGCTCAGATTTATTTACAGAACCGTTTGAAATGGATCAGAGTTTTCCACACTACTCATCTGCGTTAATGTTTTCTGTGAGATCTCGGTGATCCATCTAGCTGTTGCGGTGTGATGACAGGGATTTTATTTTGAGTCGTTTTGGGCTAATTAACTTTTCTGGGTGTTTGTCTAGTTCTTTTGTTGAAGAAGAGGTAATGGAACCCTTTTGATTAGCTGTAATAACACCTTGTTCCAAGTAAGCCGTAACCGGTCACACCGGTGTGTCTAGGGTTTAGGTTTAAGTGGTAGAATAAGATGGATAATGGGGGAAAATGGTTGAAAAAGATTATTTACAAGCTTAAACTTGCTTTACATTGACTATATAACACTTCATCATCATGCATCATATGTGTGTTGTAGTCTAGATCTCCATTTTTGTTATGAAATAATTTATTTCAAAGGATAATATCATATCTTAAGTTAAGACCTAAGATGGAAAGTTTCTGTAATACGCCCCCTGAAATTGAATAAAGTAATCAAATGTAAAACAACATTGCATACAATCTTCACTGTATGAATAAAATAAGGATCAATCATTATAAGTTATTCAGTCAAGAGCAGCGAGTGACTTCCTTGTCTTTTGTTGTTTGATTAACACTAAAAACATGCCGACAGGATCACTCAAGACTTACAAATGGGTTCCTATTGTGTAAGTTCCTCCTTTGTCTCTTGTGTCAAAATCCTTTGACTGTTCCTATTCTCCTGTAATTTTTACAGTGCACCTGAGGGGGCACCTGAGACCTGCAGTGACGGATTGATTGACAGCTGTCTTAACTCCCGACGATGCTAGCGAAGCAGCAGTGCAAGAGAGAATGGATCCACTGACCTAATCTATGAACGGTCAAATCCTTAATGAATGCCACTATAATAGATCAGATACATGCAATGTATTTTTATTCAAATTAACTGAATCAATAGGCAGTGCAGGACCAATAAGTTCAAACCTAATAGCTTATTATAAACAGATTTCCTCAAATAAAGTTAGACTCTATGCGCCATCATGTTAAGGTATTGTTGTTCGTTACCATGGCAACCACTTGCATGTCATGGTTTGAAAGTGCGTCTCATGTAGGGTTGGGCATCGTTTTGATTTGAACGATTCTGATTCCGATTCTTAGTTTCGATTACGGTTCTTTTCGATTCTCGATTCCGATTCTTTGAGGGGTGGATTCACAACATGTCACAGGCTCATTTCACAGAGGAAAATTATATTTTAATTCAATAATGAGTTTTAGTTTTGGGACTTTCTACGCTGGCATTTTCACTTGCTTTGCTGCAAAGGTGAATGGAGTTTCACACCGAGTCCCGGTTTAACAACAGCATTAGCAGTCATATTAGGACTGCTACTAGCGTCGGCAATTTGCGTATAGCTACATTTATCTACGAGGGGGAAAAATAATTTCAGTAACGTTGTTGTTCACCACAATTCGCAATTTGGTCAAGGGCTTTGTTATTACACTACAATCACTTACCTGATTATGATGAGGTGGGATAATGTTAGTTCACATTGAAATGAAAATAAAGCCATCTTTTACTCACCCAGCTGTTGTTCAAATGCGCGTGTTCCTGTGTGTGCGCACTCCAAGCCGCAGTAGCCTCGTGCAATATTGTCATGACAACCGGTACACAATATTCACTTAAGGAGGTTATATTATTAGTATTATTTCTTATCAGATACGTTATAGAAAAGACGAGAATCACGTTTTTTTCTATTGAGCATGATTTCTCAAAATGGTGTGTGTGTGCGTGCGTGCGTGCGTGCGTGTGTGTGGTGTGTGTGTGTGTGTGTGTGTGCTTATCCTGGGTGCAATGACGAGTGCGAGTTATTATAGTAGGCATGAGCGCCGGCGGCTGCTGACATAACGGCTGCTCAGAATAACGGCCGAGCTCAGTGTTTTGACTGAATAATACGGTTTCTTTCTCGCAAAACCTTATAGTATGCCCCCTGAACACTTTCCATATGGCGCGCGTCTCCCTGTATCGTTGCGTGATACATTTGTTTATTTTTTGTAATGTTTTAGCTGATCGCCATTCACTGCCATAATAGGAAGGAGCGCGTGCAGGAACAGTATTTTAAATGTCATAGGACATAGGGCACTGGGACAACATCAGGGTAAGTAAAAGAAGGCTTTATTTTCATTTCAGGATGAACTATCCCTTTAATAACGTTGGTTAGCGCAGGGTTGCCCGAGGGACAGACCTGCGCAGCATTTCAAACACGCTACACTCGTTAATTTATACACCACATATTTGTAGTGCATCCTCCCGTGCAAGAAATAAGTTTGTCATATGTGTTGCACTGTGCCGACCCAGGCTTTTTTTTAAAAGTAAAATAAAGCCACACTTTTGAGCGCCGCTTACCGTGCTCCATGGCTGCAATAGAACAAACGGGCGCGGCAAGCACTTCCGAAAACTTGCGCGTTTGGAACCGATGATCGGAATCGAAAACAAAATTTCTAAACGATTCCAATGGCATTGTTATTTTTTAAACGGTTCCAAGTTGGAACCGGTTCTCGATGCCCAACCCTAGTCTCATGTATGAAAAGTATCTATACATGACGGGCAGCAAAAATATCGCAAGAAAAGCCTGACGTGTACTGACAACGGAATTATTTAACCGTATTTACTTCATTACAATGTTGATAGCAAGTGTCAAATAACTTTCATTCATAATATTTCTACTTCATGTTGTAACATGAGAGTTAATACTGGAGTGAAGCCGTTCTCATGTGATTGGGGAAAACATTTCTTAGGGCGTGGTGAGCTCGGCGTGGGTAGTGAGCCATTGGAAGAACCAACATACCTACAAAGTCCAAAAAGAAAATTCAGCTGCAGTAGCCACCGTTCAACCTTAAGAGGACAATATATTGTAGAATTAAAACACTTTAAATGTCAAAACATTTACTCGAATCAGTGAACAGCACTAATAAAGCCTCAGTCTTGCAGATCATTAACTAAAAAAAGTTGTTTTAGAGTTTAGTTACCCTTTAGGACAGGGGTCTCCACACTCAGTCCTGGAGGGCCGCTGTCCTGCAGAGTTTAGCTCCAACCCCAATTAAACACACCTGAACCAGCTAATCAATGTCTAACTAGGGCCTTGAAAGACACTGATTAGCAGGTTCAGGTGTGTTTATTTAAGATTGGAGTTTTTCCCTCTTTTGCACCTCCCTTTTAAATCGCTAATTCAAAGGCAAAAGTAAAAACGTTTTACTCTCGCTCTGCTTCACTCGGTCCGCGCCAGTGGACACGCACCGTTATAAATGTCCGTGCACATTTTTCAAATTGGTGCCAAATCGGTGGCGGCAATTGCTTGAATGGTGGGTTCATTATTATTCTTAATGAGAAACACAACAACAAAACAAAATAGGCACTTTTACAATTTTGCTTTAAAACCAAATTTTCCGCCATCGTCTTGTCAGTCAAGAGTGAGGTGAAATCCGCGTGGGAAAGTGATGTAACCATTGTTGCTGCTGAACACAGTAACACTAGTACAGCAAGCCTAGTTTAAACACAGATAGCAACGTATGCTGATAAGGTCTTACCCATCAACACCCGGGAGATGACGTTGTAAATGACTGGTCATATTAGAGCATACAGCACTCCAATTGAACTAAGTTTACAAAGAGTGACTGTTTTGCCCATCATTGCTGTTGTAACGTATTGGTAAACCCGAATGCGTATCCATCGTCAGAAACGTACATTAGCCGAACTCTGATTTAAGATGAACCGCGGTGCAAGTGCGTGCCGAACCGTGGGTGGAGAACAGTATGATTCAAGCTCTGTTCAATGAATGAACCCTAAAGTGTTTATTGAATAGAGCTTGAATCATACTGTTCTATACGTTCAGCAGTTTTTGGTAAACAGTACAGCATAGTGTGCATTGATTATTACGTCAACCACATTTACAGTATCATTTTATTATGGAGAGTGGTGGAGATGCAACATTGTTAACATTAATGTTAATGTTTTTTCTTGTATTTAGCCCTCAGGTATTCCTTACTAATTGGTCACACTTATACTCTTTGGTGGTCAAATGTGATACACCTTAAAATTCTGTCATCATTTACTCACCCTCAACTTGTTTCAAACCTGTATGAGTTTCTTTGTTCTGCTGAACACAAAAGAAGATATTTTGAAGAATGTTTGTAACCAAGCAGATAGAGCAACCATTGACTACCATAGAAGGGAAAAAATACTTTGAGGAGATCTTTTGGTACTAAATAGCCTACTATTTGTGCAATAATTATGGTCCATTAATGACCACTTAAAACATTTTTCTTCTAATATTTTCATTATTTATATTACAATTAGTGTAGTAATTAAGGTTAAACTAGAGAATTCCAATGCAAAGAGGCAAATTTGAGTCATTTTGTGGCTGGAAAAATAAAAATTGTACAGTAGGCTATATACATTTGAATTGCTACTGAATCAAGATCGAAATCGATATTTGTGCCCATCGCGAACTCCAAACTGAACTTAAAAGTTGGCAACCCTGATTTTGAATCATTCAAGTAGCCAATTGTTCTGAATCAAAATGGGTTTTAAAATACTTACTTAAAAGTGTGGGAAGCCTAGCCTATACTCCCTCCAGAAGTATTGGTGGCAAAAATCTGAGTGGTCATTTTATACTTGATGTTGCTCGTCTCTTCATGTCTGAGCGGGTGTGTTTTTGGACACAATAAGCTGCAGTGTGTGGATCAGGCTTTATTCCCGCTAAACCACGGCCTATTCCCGTCAGTCTGTGTGTTATGATGATCCGTGCCAATTCATTCACATTAAACAAAGCATGTTTTTATAACTGAGCTGAATGTTGGGATGGACGGCTTCTATCTCTGTCTACATATTGCTGGTATTTCCTTCCGTTTTTTGTTAATAATTTAACGATCCTTTTTGTTTCGGTCACAAAATATCTATTTTATCGATATCTGATCTTATACTGATCTTCATGATTTGGTCTTGTTCCTGTTTGTAAATATATTTTGGTTTCTTTGCATATCAAATGTTATTCTTTTTATGGTTGATGTTCCTTATGTGCTGCTCTCTTTCTGTTCTTAGACACGTATGCAGAGTTTACAGCCGGACCCAAAGGCTCAGTACCGCAGTGTGTACGGAGCGCTGAAGAGGATTGTGCAGACTGAGGGCCTCCTTCGGCCCTTGAGGGGCCTCAATATCACTGTACTGGGGGCCGGCCCCGCACACGCACTCTATTTCGCCTGCTACGAGCGAATCAAACGCAGCCTTAGTGACGTCATACAGAACGGCGGCAACAGCCACATTGCTAACGGTAGGAGACGGGGTTAATTTCCTCAAGTCTTAATGAGTGTCCATTGATTTCTGATTTTAGAACCCAAGGGCAAGGGATCGAGGTTTTATCATTTGAAAGGTTCTGGGTTGTTTTTGGGAAATGGAAGGGAAAGTGAAGTGCTCTCTTGTCTGGGAAATAGGACATTTATGATTTTCTGTTTTGTCACTTTATAGTGAATTTTTATTTTTTCCACTTCAGGTGTGGCAGGAAGTGTTGCAACTGTCCTCCATGATGCAATCATGAACCCAGCTGAAGGTATTCTTCTTCTACTGTCATTATCGTCAATTTTAAATCTTATAATTTTGTACTGTTATGAGCAGGGCTTGACATTGACTATTTTGTTCACCAGCCACTGTGGCTAGTGGTTTATCAAAGTTACCAGCCACTCAGCATTTTCAATGACATCGATGGAAAAACTGCCATCTAGATTTTTTTTTTTATATTATCTCATAACTTGGCAGCAGGTTTATTAGGCTTCTGTCACTTTAAGGCCTGACGCATGGATCCATGATACTGTTACACATGCGTTTTCTTTCTCTACTGTTTACGTTCACTTCAAACAGAGCTGACTGTGTTTACGTGAATTAGGGCTGCTCGATTATGGAAAAAATCATAATCACGATTATTTTGGTCAATATTGAAATCACGATTATGTAACACGATTATTTCACATGACTTTGGGAATGTGTTGCATTTATTAAAAAGACACCTTTCAACAATTCAATTGAAATTGTAACATTTGTTGTACTTTTTGAACTATTAAAATAAATAATATAACATATATTCAAATCAAAGTATAAAAGTATTCAAGTAAAAATGATAACCACAAATAAATAAGATCAACAATATGGTTCGGCTAGATATGCTTTTCAGGTTTTTCAGGTACGTCTAACATTAGTTTTCAGGTACAGAAATGTATCAAATGTAAAATAACTGCATATTTGAGTGCATAAATTAAAGATTAATCCTATTAAACTTACAAAAGCTATTCAATCAAGAGCAGTGAGTGATGTCCTTGTCTTTTGTTGTTTGACATTAAACAGACAGCAGTTAAGGCTACTGCCCCTTTAAGACCTAATGCTCGTATATGCGTCGTCTTTATCAACTGTATAAAGTTTACTTAAGGCATATACAGACTATGTCTGCTAGGATACTCATCAAGATGGACGTTGACATACGTTTTGTGTGAGTTTGTCCGTTCAAGAGCAAGACTCAGTGCACAGTGCACATTTTCTCACAGCGCGCGCGACTCAATCGCGTCTTCTGGCACTAAACCCGGGTGATGACGGCGAAAATTACTGGTCATATTCGAACATACGGCAGCACTCGCATGCATTGAACAACGTTTACAAAGAGAGAATTATTTGAAAAATATGAAGGAAAAAAAAGGACGTTTATACAGCACCCCTGCTCTCGTCAGTTTTTGTTTCTTTATTAGATTGTCATAGGTCACTCTGTATTTAATTTTCAAGTGGTTAAACAAATTCGTAGTGTTCCCTTTGGTTGCAGCCACTACCATGTAGCAAATCTTGCACGTAGCATGTTTCTGCTCGTCGTCTGATTCCTCGAAGCCAAACTGTTCCCAGACAACGGAGTTGGTTTTGCCTTTTTTGCTCACCAAACGCTGCTGTAACTGCCCTCCTTCTGCCATCTTTACTCGCGCCGAGTTTTTAAATTCCAGCGGATGATATGCACAGGAGTCACGAGATTCACAACCTGAGAGAGTTTGTGGCTTCGGGAGGGGCGGATGTGCGCGTGCGCGTTTCATTCAGAACGCAAGACAAAATAAGAGTGTTCTTGCAAAACAGAACATGGCAAAATAATTGTTTTTTCTCGATTGTACTATTTTGGTGATCGTTGGGAGCCAAAATCGAAATCGAAATTCAATTAATTGCACAGCCCTAACGTGAATACTTGCCAAGACCGGCATTTTGACATTATTTTGTGTGTATTTGACTGTTTAAGCGCAATAAGCAGCGAAAAATAACTCAATTTATTTCGAGCCAGCAGCCATATCACTCTGTAGCCCAAGACTGGTTTCCCACTGAAGCTAAGCAGCGCTGAGCCTGGTCAGTGTCTGTATGAGAGACCAACTGGGAAAACTAGGTAGCTGCTGGTAGAGGTGTTAGTGAGGCCAGCAGGGGGTGCTCAACCTGTGGTCTGTGTCTGTGTGTGTCCTAACACCACAGTATAGTGATGGGGATACTATACTTTAACAAGGACCGTCCTTCGGATGAGACATAAAACTGAGGTCCTGACTCTCTGTGGTCATTAAAAATCCCAAGATGTCCTTCGATAAAGAGAAGGGGTGTAACCCCGGCATCCTGGCCTAATTTGCTCATCGGCCCCTGTCCATCATGGCCTCCTAATCATGGACCAGTAGGTGGCGCTGCACCAAAACGCAGCATGTTGCCTCAGGTTATGCTTGTGATGACATGTACAAAGTTTGGTTTGAATACGAAAAAGCGTTGAGGAGATAGTCTTCTATTTTTGCAAGCACTACGTTTTTGAAAACAGTTTGATGAATCAACTTGAATTCCATAGCTTTTTGTCGCCATATTCCTAAAATGATCTGGTTCAATTTTTTTGCAAATCGGGTAAACCGTCTAGGAGTATTCGAAAAGTAGGATTTTTGGTGGGAAAATTGCCACAAGGTTCAGTCAAATCGGCCTGAGCCACAGAATCAGAGGACAAATGAATTTTGTTTAAAGTTATTAGCATAAACGTGAGTGCATCTTTGGACAGTTGGTGGCGCTAGAGGGATTGAGTTAGAGACTCAAAATTTGCTATGCTGACAGTTGAGACTGTCCTCTATCTGTGTGCCAAATCGTAACTTTCCCGCAAGCGCTTCTATGGGCTGCCATAGGAATAATAATAATAGGAACGCTAACGATTGCAATAGGTGCCTCTGTACCCTCGGTGCTTGGCCCCTAATAATTAATGGTTCATAACAGTCAGCATAGACTCACCCATTTGCATTCTTCAGAGAGTTATGTGTACGCTGAGTGTTTTAAGTTTTAACATTTATATATTGTCTTTTTCTTTTCTATTAGTGGTGAAGCAGAGGATGCAGATGTATAACTCTCCATACCGCAGCCTATATGACTGCTTACTGACGATCAGTCGCAAGGAAGGACTGGCCGCCTTCTACCGCAGCTACAGCACTCAGCTAACCATGAACATCCCCTTCCAGGCCGTTCACTTCATCACTTACGAATTCATGCAGGAACATTTTAACTCAGAGCGCCAGTACCGGCCTGAAACGCACATCCTCTCCGGAGCGGCGGCCGGAGCCGTGTCCGCTGCCATAACCACTCCGTTAGACGTGTGTAAGACATTGCTAAACACGCAGGAGAACGTTGCGCTCAGCTCCGCGCATGTCAGCGGGCATCTCTCGGGCATGGTCAACGCGCTCAGGACAGTTTACCGGCTGGGCGGCGTGCCGGCGTTCTTTAAAGGCATCCGAGCTCGGGTCATTTACCAGATGCCGTCTACGGCCATCGCCTGGTCCGTCTACGAGTTCTTCAAGTACTTTCTGACCCAACACGAGCCACACAGTCCCACATGAGGCCCGTTCAGCGGCCCATCCAATCCAAAGAGCGAGTGTGAAGATCAGCGGATGTTGGAAGAGGCCTTTGGCAAAGGGGAATGTAGATGCACATTTCATATGCAGTAGACACTCCAGTCGCCAACGTATTAATTTATTGGAAGAGTTTAATGTTGTTACAAGAATGTATGGACGCTGCACACTACAGAACCTTTCTTGTAAACATGACTGAAACGAAAAGGTAAAGATGTGTAGTTTTGTTTGTATTACCACCCATATATTTATGATGGTGTGTGGATGCACATCTATATTTATATATGCACCGTTTAAGACAAACCATGTTTTTTTTTTTTTTTTTTTTGGCTTTTCTGGACTTTCCCAATTTTCAGGGGCTCAGGAGAGTTTGCTTTTTATTTGAGTTATTTTTAAGAATTTAAAGGGATAGTTCAACCCAAAACAAAGCAGATAGAGCAACCATTGACTACCATAGTAGGGGAAAAAATACAATGGTAGTCAATCGTTGCTCTATCTGCTTTGTTACAAACATTCTTCAAAATATCTTTTGTGTTCAGCAGAACAAAGAAACTCCTATAGGTTTGGAACAATCTGAGGGTGAGTAAATGATGACAGATTTTCATTTTTGGGTGAACTATCCCTTTAAGGCATTGCTGAATTCTGTTGCGCAATAATCAGACCAATTTCTATGGTTGCTCTGATTGTTGCCTAATCATCTATGAAAGCTGCCTGGGTTTCAAACTATTTGGAATGGGACACACTGCTTTTTTAAAACCTTGATGTGTTTTATCAAGAATACATTATATATGGCATCTTCCCTGATTAATACGTCTATTAGTAAGGGAAGACGCCATATTTAATTTGACTCAAATAAATCGAGAATGGAGCTACAGTAGATAATAATTCTGAGGTTTTGGCCTCTGGAATTCTTTAACAAACTCACATTCAGTTAAATGTCAAATTATACCCTGAGAAAGTCAGTTTACATACACTTCACATTTTTTAAGATGGACTATTGAAATTTGATTTAAAAAAAAGAATGAATTGGATACTAATTTAATCAAATCACACTAAAGCACTTCTGGAAAAATGAAGCATGGTGTATGGATTCCTCTGCTAAATATATTCTAAATGACTTTTACTTTAGCTGTGGTATTTGAAAGTTGAAATGAATGGGTTTTTGTTGTTTTATGACACCATTGCCATCGATATATAAATATATAATTACGGGACATGATCTATGCAGTGGGTTTTGCGTCTTTGGAAGTTGTATTGCTCTAAAGCCGCAGTTGAAATCACAAACCCAAATTGGAATCTTTATTCCTTAATGAATTACATAGGAGGTTTCATTGCTGTTTTTCCTCCCCTGACAATCTCTTTCAGTCTGGGATCAGGTTTATTCTGTTTCTTTTGTGTTCTGCCTCTGTGAATCTCCAGATTCAGTCGCCCCTTCAGAATAGAGCTTGCCTTGTTTACCAGAAATAGACCTTACTCAGAGTAGATGGCGTATTTCATTTGTTATGAAACGAAAACAAGGCCGATATTAAGACATTGAAAGTGTGGGTTCTGCATATCGGGCCTCCTTCATGAAAGTTTAAAGGGATGGTTCACCCCAAAAAATGTCCTCATTTACTCACCTTCATGTCGTTCCAAACCCATAAGACATCCGTTCACTTTTGAAACTCAAATAGATATTTGTAATATACTTGTCCATCCATTGAAAGTCCACCCAATA
>NC_137116.1:5501851-5544351 GCF_949357685.1 Gobio gobio | reverse complement strand
AAACAAAATAAAAACATAAATGCCACTTTATATCTCCCAAATGTGACTTTATTTCTCATAATGAAACTTGCAATTGTGACATTTCTTTTAAACCTTTATTCACTCTTGAGCTGGACACAGGCCTCCATACAATTAGGTAAATCAGCTTAAAACTTTCTGATAATTTGACATAAAGTCATGCGTCTTTTTTTCCCAAAGGTATTCTAAGGTCTAAAACTCGCACTTGGCCAATGAATAAATGCCCATTTGTTAGTCCCAAAATAGAAGCCAGAAAGATCATGATGGAATAAAACTCTCAGGTATTGTCTAGATGCAACTCTTGAGTCGGGGAAAAAACATCAAACTGTGACACAACATGTCTGAGGACACGTACACACACCCCACACACGGCTCTGTCCTTGTTTATCCTTTTTGTTTTCTCTTGTCTGAGATGGGGGTTTATCTGGGAGGTATAAAAAGATAGTCCTCCATCATCCTGTTCTGAAATGTCCTCATAACCCTCCACAATCGCTTCATCTGCACACATCACAGATAAGGCTGGTCAAGGGTCCAGGTCTTAAGTGTATACGGTACATGCACACACAAAAGAGACACACATTACTCTCTAGTCATCTAAACTGTTACATCCTTGAGCTTTACTACACTGTGGATATAGGGGAAATCTAAAGTTAAAGTTACAATCTGACTACCATGATACTTACAGAAATCTTGGTTACTAAACTGAGATAGGACGGTTGGGATGTTTCTGTAATGGTTTTTCAGTGGCAGAATAACTTTGAGGATGCGCTGTTGAGCGTTGTCTTATCAGTTTGGGCAAATTTGTCACGCCATATTGGAACGCCGACAATGGCTCTCTTTGTGGAGGAGTTGAACGTGCCCGTCAATGCGGCGGAGGAGATTCTGTTTGTTTTGCCAAGCCTCAATGGAGGTCATAATGGTCTTGCGACCACACTGTGTGCTCAAACTTAAGAGCCAATCAGGACACCAAATGATACACATAGACTTCAGGGTTCCCGCTGCCAAGATTCACTTTAGTCACATTCAATTTATTTTTAAAACAGAGCTTTAGAAACAGAGCTGGCACTCAAAAGTTTGCAATAAGATTCTTTTTAAATGTTTTTGAAAGAAGTTTATGCTCACCAAGACTGCATTTATATAGCAGTAATATTGTGAAATATTATTACAAATTAAAATATAAATATATTTTAAAATGTAATTTATTCATGTGATAAAAGCTGAATTTTAAACATACATAATGATCCTTCATAAATCATCCTAATATGCTAATTTATAGTATCTATACAGCTATACATAATAGTATATAGACAGCTTTGTCATTTATATTCATCGATCAGGCATGACATTATGTGTCTAATATTGTGTTGGTCCCCCTTCTGCTGCCAAAACAGCCCTGACCCGTCGAGGCATGGACTCCACTAGACCCCTGAAGGTGTGCTGTGGTATCTGGCACCAAGATGTTAGCAGCAGATCCTTTAAGTCCTGTAAGTTGCGAGGTGGGGCCTCCATGGATCGGACTTGTTTGTTCAGCACATCCCGCAGATGCTCGTTTAGTTTGAAACTCATTGTTGAAACTCAAACTCATTGTTGTGCTCCTCAAACCATTCCTGAACCATTTTTGCTTTGTGGCAGGCTGCATTATCCTGCTGAAAGAGCCACAGCCACCAGGGAATACCGTTTCCATGAAAGGGTGTACATGGTCTGCAACAATGCTTAGGTAGATGGTACGTGTCAAAATAACATCCACATGGAGGGCAGGACCCGAGGTTTCCCAGCAGAACATTGCCCAAAGCATCACACTGCCTCCGCCGGCTTGCCTTCTTCCCATAGTGCATCCTGGTGTCATGTGTTCCCCAGGTAAGCAACGCAAACGCACCCGGCCATCCACGTGATGTAAAACATGATTCATCAGACCAGACCACCTTTTTCCATTGCTCCGTGCTCCAGTTTTGATGCTCACATGCCCACTGTTGGCGCTTTCGGCCGTGGACAGGGGTCAGCATGGGCATCCTGACTGGTCTGCGGCTATGCAGCCCCATATGGAACAAACTGCGACACCTTTCTATCAGAACCAGCATTAACTTCTTGAGCAATTCGAGCTACAGTTGCTCGTCTGTTTGATCGGACCACACGGGTCAGCCTTCGCTCCCCACGTGCATCAATGAGCTTTGGCTGCCCATGACCCTGTCGCCGGTTCACCACTGTTTCCTTCCTTGGACCACATTTGATAGATAATGACCACTGCAGACCGGGAACACCCCACTAGAGCTGCAGTTTTGGAGATGCTCTGACCCAGTCGTCTAGCCATCACAATTTGGCCCTTGTCAAACTCGCTCAAATCCTTACGCTTGCCCATTTTTCCTGCTTCTAACACATCAACTTTGAGGACAAAATGTTCACTTGCTGCCTAATTTCACCCACTGACAGGTACCGTGAAGAAGAGATAATCAGTGTTATTCACTTCACCTGTCAGTGGTCATAATGTTATGCCTGATCTCTCTCTCTCTCTCTCTATCTCTCTATCTCTCTCTCTATCTATCTATCTATCTATCTATCTATCTATCTATCTATCTATCTATCTATCTATATATCTATCTATCTATCTATCTATCTATCTATCTATCTATCTATCTATCTATCTATCTATCTATCTATCTATCTATCTATCTATCTATCTATCTATCTATCTATCTATCTATCTATCTATCTATCTATCTATCTATCTATCTATCTATCTATCTATCTATCATTATATTTAAAACCTTTTTTTCACATATAAAGAACATTTTATTTTGTATCCTATTTATATATGGTACACTTCATTTTGGTGGTCCACATTAGACATCCTACTAAGTAGTCTATAAGTAACTTTTTCAACATGTCAACTAACTCATTATTATTATTAGTGGTGTATTAGTAGATTGGTATGGTTAGGGTTACTAGAATAAGTTGACATGTAGTTGCAAAGTTACTTTTAGTTAGTAGAATGTCTAAAGTGAATTATCGAAATAAAGTGTTACCTTATATTTTTATATACAGTATTTTTATATTTTACATCTAAAATGAATGTATCAAACGGATTTTTAAATGGTCAGTATATAATTGGTAACATTTAAAAGTTTTTGGATAAATACAAGCCATGAATTTCTAAAACACATTTTTTTAGCTGTGGGATGAAGAATGTGTCAGATGCTTAATGGTAAGCTGTGTCAGTAGCTCTGCTGATAATGAACTTTGCCTGAAAATGCAATTTAAACCTTTTCATAGCTGGTTTATGAACGTGTGAAACGAGCAGAAAAATAAGACTTTAGAATGGGAGTAAGTGCTAATAAACATTAGTTTTTTTATCATTTATGTTCATATTTATATTTGAAATCATTGAACCATTCACGTATTCACCAATGATTTAACATATACCTTGACATGACACAACTTACCCCAAATAGGTGCAATTTAAAGTCATATTTCTATGGCCCTGTGTTACAGATACTTTCTTGTAAATTTGCAGTTGACACCAGGCATCCTTATAAATAATTAAAAGTATAGTGCTCTTTTCTCTTGACTAATTCCAATTCTCACTATTAACTAGTTGCTTACTAGCTTGCATATTACTAGGATATTGGCTGTTTATTAGTACTTCTAAAGCACATATTAATGCTTTATTCTTTATGACCATATTCTACATCCCTTAATCTACCCAATACCCAAACAAACTACCGTATTATATATTAATAAGCAATAATTAGGAGTTGATTGAGGCAAAAGTCATGGTTAATTGTTAGTTTATAGTGAGAATTTGACCCTAAACTAAACTTTAAGTAAAAAGTGTCAGAGCTTCCCCCACTCCGCTATTTAATACAATTCAGAAAGAATCTGCATACTTATATTTTTGACTCACATCCACTTCTGAATAGCGTCTCATAAATCACTGATCCGTCTCTGTATTTTGTAAAGCCAGTTTGACGACGTGTTTGCAGATGACGCTCCTACAGTCAGTTTACAAGACAATGAGTGATCTCATGTCACTTCGGCTTCTGATTCTTTGTGTGCTTGTTGGGCAAGATTAGCATCTAAGTGTGTTCACCAATAAAGCATTTAGTCTTACGTACATATATACAGAGAAAAGGGTGGGGTGAAATACATTCAGGGTGTTGTATGAGTGCTCATTATAGTTTCAAAAGAACTCTGAACAACAGTTGTCAGAAGGGTTGATGGGTAATGACAGATTGTCTGATCTGATGACATCAGTCCTTCACATACCAAATACAATTTTGCTATAGAAAATAGATTTTTGTTTATCAACAGCGGTGTTGAAAGGCCTATCTGAATGCCTCTACAATGCATAGATCATACAGTATTGCTTAACATATTTGTTAATGACTCCATATCTTTGTACACTGATCATTAAATAATGCTATTCTATAAAATATTAAAAATAAATGTCATAGATTTATTTTTCTTGATGTAGTGTATAATGGTTATATTACAATTGCCCATACACATTACAAGTTCATTCATATACATTAATATACTAAAAATAACAGTGTGGAAACTGCTGCAGGTGATAATTAAACTTAGTTATCCATATGATTTTAGCGGTTTAGTCCACATTTTCTGAAGAGACTTGATCGCTTTATATGCTGAACATCTAACATTTAAATATTGATCAGCAAACATAAACAGAGGTTGAACTGAACCTGGTTAACATGCGAGAACAAACCTCATTGGTTCTTGATGAAGCTCAAACGTGCTGCGTCACACGAGAATGAACCTCATTGGTTCTTGCTGAAGCTCAAACGTGCTGCGTCACACGAGAATGAACCTCATTGGTTCTTGCTGAAGCTCAAACGTGCTGTGTAACACCAGAATGAACCTCATTGGTTCTTGCTGAAGCTCAAACGTGCTGTGTAACACCAGAATGAACCTCATTGGTTCTTGCTGAAGCTCAAACGTGCTGCGTAACACCAGAAAGAACCTCATTGGTTCTTGCTGAAGCTCAAACGTGCTGCGTAACACCAGAAAGAACCTCATTGGTTTTTGGAGAAGCTCAAAGTGCTGTGTAACATGAGAATGAACCTCATTGGTTCTTGCAGAAGCTCAAACGTGCTGCGTAACACGAGAATGAACCTCATTGGTTCTTGCAGAAGCTCAAAGTGCTGTGTAACACGAGAATGAACCTCACTGGTTCTTGCAGAAGCTCAAAGTGTGTAACACGAGAATGAACCTCACTGGTTCTTGCAGAAGCTCAAAGTGTGTAACACGAGAATGAACCTCATTGGTTCTTGCAGAAGCTCAAAGTGCTGTGTAACACGAGAATGAACCTCATTGGTTCTTGCTGAAGCTCAAACGTGCTGCGTAACACCAGAAAGAACCTCATTGGTTCTTGCTGAAGGTCAAACGTGCTGCGTAACACGAGAATGAACCTCATTGGTTCTTGCTGAAGGTCAAACGTGCTGCGTAACACGAGAATGAACCTCATTGGTTCTTGCAGAAGCTCAAAGTGTGTAACACGAGAATGAACCTCATTGGTTCTTGCAGAAGCTCAAAGTGCTGTGTAACACGAGAATGAACCTCACTGGTTCTTGCAGAAGCTCAAAGTGTGTAACACGAGAATGAACCTCATTGGTTCTTGCAGAAGCTCAAAGTGCTGTGTAACACGAGAATGAACCTCATTGGTTCTTGCTGAAGCTCAAACGTGCTGCGTAACACCAGAAAGAACCTCATTGGTTCTTGCTGAAGGTCAAACGTGCTGCGTAACACGAGAATGAACCTCATTGGTTCTTGCTGAAGGTCAAACGTGCTGCGTAACACGAGAATGAACCTCATTGGTTCTTGCAGAAGCTCAAAGTGCTGTGTAACACGAGAATGAACCTCATTGGTTCTTGCAGAAGCTCAAAGTGCTGTGTAACACGAGAATGAACCTCATTGGTTCTTGCTGAAGGTCAAACGTGCTGCGTAACACGAGAATGAACCTCATTGGTTCTTGCAGAAACTCAAAGTGCTGTGTAACACGAGAATGAACCTCATTGGTTCTTGCAGAAACTCAAAGTGCCGTGTAACACGAGAATGAACCTCATTGGTTCTTGCTGAAGCTCAAACGTGCTGCGTAACACCAGAAAGAACCTCATTGGTTCTTGCAGAAGCTCAAAGTTCAATTCAATTCAATTCAAATTTATTTGTATAGCGCTTTTCACAATACACATTGCTTCAAAGCAGCTTTACAGAAAGTGCATTTCATAGATGTACAGTAAAAATGTTAGAAAGACAATGTTAAAGAATAATGTTCGAAAAAGTTAATCAATCGTGTATTAATTTAGGCCATAACAACGCTGGCGTTGAGTCGTCTCTTCACAGGCGTTGAGTCGTCTCTTCACAGGTGTTGGGGCATCCGAAGTCTCCATGAGATGCTGGATACAAACTGGAGCTGATGAACTATTTACCTCGGGACTAGTGTCCCGAGATAACAACAGAAAAGCAGATGGGAAATGATTAGCGTAGCTGCTGTTCAGAATATTATATTTATGCTTTTGATCCGATTTAACTGTAGTATAAAAAGATAATTATAATGTGAATGCTTGGCTAAAGAGATGCGTCTTTAATCTAGTTTTAAACTGGGACAGCGAGTCTGAACCTCGAACAATATCAGGAAGACTATTCCAGAGTTTAGGAGCTAAATGTGAAAAAGCCCTCCCTCCTTTAGTGGACTTAGATATCCTAGGAATGACCAGAAGCCTCGAGTTTAGTGATCTTAAAGAGCGCGATGGATTGTAGGGCGATAGAAGATCCGTTAGATACACTGGAGCTAAACCATTTAGGGCCTTATAGGTCAGTAGCAATACTTTGTAATTGATACGGAACTTCACAGGTAACCAGTGTAGAGATGATAAAATTGGTGTTATATGATCATATTTTCTTGACCTAATAAGAACTCTAGCAGCTGCGTTTTGGACTAACTGTAGTTTGTTTATTGAGGATGCAGGACAACCAGCTAATAAAGCATTACAGTAATCTAATCTCGAGGTCATGAATGCATGAACTAACTTTTCTGCATCAGAAATAGTTAGCATGTTACGTAGCTTAGCAATGTTTCTAAGATGGAAAAATGCCGTTCTTGTAACATATGAAATATGATTTTCGAATGTCAGGTTGCGGTCTAATATAACACCCAGGTCTTTTACTGTAGTGGATAAAGTGACAGGACATCCTTCCAAGGTAAAATTGTATTGCGAGAGGTTTTGTGGGCAGTTTTTTGGACCAATAAGTAACACCTCCGTTTTATCTGAATTTAATAGCAAAAAATTACACGTCATCCAGTATTTAATATCTTCAACACACGCTGTCAGTTTAGATAATTTAGCGTTTTCATCCGGTCGTGATGAAATATATAATTGAGTGTCATCAGCATAACAGTGGAAATTAATTCCATGTTTTCTTATAATATTACCAAGTGGCAGCATATATATAGAGAATAGCAGAGGGCCTAACACGGATCCTTGCGGCACCCCATAGTCTACTGACGTCATCTTTGATTTTTCCCCATTTATCACAGACAAAATGGTAGCGGTCTGATAAGTACGATCTAAACCAGTTTAATGCCTGTCCCTGAACACCAGTATAATTTTGAAGTCGATCTAAGAGTAGTTTATGATCTATAGTATCAAACGCAGCACTAAGATCGAGTAGAACTAGTATTGAGATACAGCCTTGGTCAGAAGCTAGAAGTAAATCATTTGTGATTTTAACGAGTGCAGTTTCTGTGCTATGATGCGGCCTGAATCCTGATTGAAATTTTTCATAGATATCATTTTCTTGCAAGAAAGGGCACAATTGAGCGGACACAACTTTTTCTAGTATTTTAGACATAAATGGAAGATTTGAATTTGGTCTGTAATTTGCTAGGTTATTATGATCTAATTGTGGCTTCTTAATGAGAGGTTTTATGACTGCCAACTTGAATATTCTTGGAACATGACCTAAAGATAAAGATGAGTTAATAATATTGAGAAGAGGCTCTTCCACTACAGGTAACAACTCTTTCAGTAGTTTAGTGGGTATTGGATCTAATAAACATGTTGTTGGTTTAGATGCAATGATAAGTTTATTTAGCTCTTCCTGTCCTATAGTTGTAAAGCGGTGTAGTAGTTCTTGACGGGCGATAGTTGCGGTTGAATCATAAGACATCATTAAAGATTGTACATTTACAATTTTGTTTCTGATGCTTTCTATTTTCTCAGTGAAGAAATTCATAAAATCATTACTACTAAACTGTAACGGAATATTTTGCTCAGGCGATGTTTGTTTATTTGTTAGTCTAGCCACGGTGTTAAATAAAAACCTTGGGTTATTTTGATTATTTTCTATTATTTTGCGGAGATGCTCAGCCCTGGCTGCTTTTAGGGCCTTTTTATAACGTGACATACTATCTTTCCACGCGATTCTAAAGACCTCTAAATTAGTTTGTTTCCATTTACGCTCTAAGTTACGAGTTTCTCTCTTGATAACATGTGTAGCACTGTTGTACCATGGTGCTTTAGGTTTCTCTCTAACCTTTTTTAATCTAATTGGTGCAACAATTTCTAATGTGCTAGATAAAATCGTGCTCATACTGCTAGCCATTTCCTCTAGTTCATCTGTTTGTTTGGGTTCACTGAGCAGCTGAGCCAGATCAGGTAAGCTATTTGAGAATCTATCTATAGTGGTTGGAATGATTGTTCTGCCTGGTCGATAACGTGGTGCAACATGACAGATTTCAGCAGTACGCAGTATGCAAGTTACCATGTAATGGTCAGTGACATCATCACTTTGCAGTATAATATCTATGTCGGTTGGGTTGGTTCCATGTGATATAATTAAATCTAGTGTGTGATTAAGACGATGAGTGGGACCAGTGACGTTTTACTTAACCCCAAAGGTGTTTAATAGATCTGTAAATGCAGCCCCTAATGCATCATTTGTGTTATCTACATGTATGTTAAAATCTCCAACAATTAATGCTTTATCGACGTTGACCAATAGATCTGAGAGAAAGTCTGCAAACTCTTTTAAGAAATCAGCATAGGGCCCTGGAGGTCTATACACAGTAGCCAAGGCTAGAGATAATACGGATTTCTTTCTTACATTTAAGAGCGTAACATTTAGCACTAGTACTTCAAACGAATTAAACCTGTGACCTGTTTTATGAGTAACATTAAGAATATCTCTATAGATTGTTGCAACACCGCCGCCACGACCAATCAGACGGGGCTCATGCTTATAACAGTATCCTGGCGGAGTAGACTCATTTAGACCGAAATAATCATTTGGCTTAAGCCAGGTTTCAGTAAGGCAAAGTACATCGAAACTATTATCTGTGACCATTTCATTTACAATAACCGCCTTAGGTGTGAGCGATCTAATGTTTAGAAGACCTAGTTTTAGAAATTGTTTTTGTTCACTAATATTGAGATTTTCTGGTTTAATCACAATTAGATTTTTCCTAGATCCTACAGTAGATTTAATGTTTGACCTCACTAAACGAGGAATAGACACAGTTTCTAAATAATGTTCTACACAGTTATGTTCAGACACAGTTTCTTTATAATGTTCTACACAGTTATGTTCAGACACAGTTTCTATATAATGTTCTACATTGGTACTTATGTCAATTAAGTTTGGACAGCATTGTTTTTGTTCACTAATATTGAGATTTTCTGGTTTAATCACAATTAGATTTTTCCTAGATCTTACAGTAGATTTAATGTTTGACCTCACTAAACGAGGAATAGACACAGTTTCTATATAATGTTCTACACAGTTATGTTCAGACACAGTTTCTATATAATGTTCTACATTGGTACTTATGTCAGTTAAGTTAGGACAGCAAATACTGTGATTTGGACTTTGACTTACTAGTCATATGGTGGTGTGTAACGCCCTGGAGATGTTGTCCGACAGAAGAGCCGCTCCGATTCTGCTGGGGTGAAGGCCATCAGGACGGAAGAGCCTAGGTCGCTCCCAAAACAGATTCCAATTATTTACAAAGAGCAGCTTCTGTTCATTACACCATGACATTAACCATTCATTTAGAGCAAATAATCTACTGAACTTTTCATGTCCTAGTCGGTACGTGGGAAGCGGTCCAGACACGATGATCGTTGCTTCAGGCGATGTTCTGCGCACCGTCTCGACCAGGCTCTTGTAGTCCTTCTTCAGAACCTCCGTCTGCCGCAGCCTGGTGTCGTTCGTTCCCGCGTGCAGCACGACAGCTCCGATGCGCTCGTCACCGTTCAGGATCTCGGGAACCTGCGCAGCGACATCGAGAACACGAGCACCAGGAAAGCAGTGAGTGATTACCTTGCCTTTACCTGAGGTAGCGTGGACATGTCGGACGATGGAAGTACCGATGACCACAGCGTCGCGTTCCGTCTCGCGAAGAGGGGAGAAGCGGTTCCGGGTGGAGATCTCGAAGACCGGGAGGGGCGGAGAGGTCCTAGCTCTGGTCCTGGCTCGCGTCTTCCGCTGTGGAAGCACCCAGGGTCGTGTCGGCGCCGGAGTGAACGAAACCAGGGATGATGATCGCGTCCTGGGTGCTTTGGTCCTGTGCAGAGAAACACACGGAGTAGACGAGGTCGGAGTCAAGAGGTTACTAACCGCATCGGCGCGTGATGTTTCAAGCGCTGATCGTCGCTCTCTCAGCACGGCTCGTCTCTCTAGTAGATCGCGAATCTGCTTCTCCAACGACTCCAACTCCAACTGCACCGAATGCAGCTCGAACGTGTCCTCGCCTGCACTCAAAGGTAACATTAGACACACATCCGAGTTATTCGTCATTGTAGCAGATGTGCTGCGATGACGAATTGTTGGTTTCAGTGGTGACCGGTGTAAATAAGTTACCACGCGTGCAATGCTAGCGGGCTACCGGTGTAAATAAGTTCCACGCGTGCAATGCTAGCGGGCTACCGGTGTAAATAAGCTACCACGCGTGCAATGCTAGCGGGCTACCGGTGTAAATAAGCTACCACGCGTGCAATGCTAGCGGGCTACGGTTAGTAGCGGAAGTTCGGATATAAGTAGTGATATCAAAGCAATCCGATTGTTTTTTATAGAGAATCGTATCGGAGATATATTCACACGCTGTAAATAATAGAAAATAATCGTTTGTAAGCGAGTGATAAGGAGAAAATCAAGGATTATGAATCAATTCGACGGAGCTCTAACATCAACAACGCGCTCACAACCCGCGCATGCGCAATAATCCAAATCTTGATCCAAAAAGTGCTGTGTAACACGAGAATGAACCTCATTGGTTCTTGCTGAAGCTCAAACGTGCTGCGTAACACCAGAATGAATAATAATAATAATAATAATAATCAATTTTATTTGTACTGCACTTTACATTTGGAACAAATCTTAAAGTGCTACAGTTAAGATCATTTAAGAAGGATAAAATACTAATAGATTGAATAGTTAAAAGTCATAAGTTCTCCTAAAAAGAAATGTTTTTAGTCCTTTTTTAAAAGTCTCAGTAGTTTTCCATAGATGCACTGGTGGGTTAGAAGGGAGACCTTATAGTCAATCCTGGCGGTAACAGGAAGCCAGTGAAGTGAATGGAGAATGGGTGTGATGTGATCGTATTTTCGAACTCTCATCAGGATCCTAGCAGCACTATTCTGAACATACTGCAGTCTCTGCAAGCTTTTGTTAGGCATCCCGGTGAGAAGTGTGTTACAGTAATCCAGTCTGGAGGAGACAAAGGCGTGGACCAGTTTTTCAGCATCTGCTAAGGATAGCGTTGGACAGAGTTTTGCAATATTTCTGAGATGGTAGAAAGATGTTTTGCAGAGGTTTTTGATATGGGCTTCAAAGCTGAGTTGTGGATCAAATCTTACACCAAGATTGGTGACAGTTGTGGAGAGGGGAACGTCATGACCAGAGAGTGTTCTACCAGTTATGGAGGAAGACTGGGTTTGATGTGGAGTGCCAACAAGAATTGCCTCAGTTTTAGAGCTGTTTAACTGGAGGAAGTTGTGCTTCATCCACATCCTTATCTCCTCCAGACAGGCGGTGAGTGTTGAGTGTGAGATGTTTTTGTTGAAATGGAGTTGTGTGTTTCTGATTTCATGTACAGTTGTGTGTCATCAGCATAGCTGTGAAATGAGACTCCAGCGGCTAATGACATGGTAGAGGGGGATGATGTAAATGATGAAGAGAATGGGGCCAAGGACTGACCCCTGAGGAACCCCGCAGGTAACTGTGTGTTGCCGGGACCTTGCACTTCCAAGTGAAATGTACTCTGTTCTGCTAGTGAGGTACGATTTAAACCAGTTAAGAGCAGTGCCAGTGAGTCCAGTGGTTTGATGCAACCGGTTAAGGAGTATGCCATGATCCACTGTATCGAATGCAGCAGACAGATCGAGGAGAATGAGGAGGGATGGTGAACCTGCATCAGCTGTCATCCGTAGGTCATTTGTGACTCTAACCAGGGCCGTTTCCGTACTGTGTGCAGAGCGGAAGCCAGACTGAAATTTTTCTAAAAGATTGTTGTATCTGAGATGATCCTGGAGGTGGGAAGCTACAACTTTTTCCAGTACAGTAGAATGAACCTCATTGGTTCTTGCTGAAGCTCAAAGTGCTGCGTAACACGAGAATGAACCTCATTGGTTCTTGCTGAAGCTCAAACGTGCTGCGTAACACCAGAATGAACCTCATTGGTTCTTGCAGAAGCTCAAAGTGCTGTGTAACACCAGAATGAACATCATTGGTTCTTGCAGAAGATCAAAGTGCTGTGTAACACCAGAATGAACATCATTGGTTCTTGCAGAAGATCAAAGTGCTGTGTAACACGAGAATGAACCTCATTGGTTCTTGCAGAAGCTCAAAGTGCTGCGTAACACCAGAATGAACCTCATTGGTTCTTGCAGAAGCTCAAAGTGCGTAACACGAGAATAAACCTCATTGGTTCTTGTTGAAGCTCAAATGTGCTGCGTAACACGAGAATGAACCTCAATGGTTCTTGCTGAAGCTCAAACGTGCTGCGTAACACCAGAATGAACCTCATTGGTTCTTGCCGATGCTCAAAGTGCTGTGTAACACGAGAATAAACCTCATTGGTTCTTGCAGAAACTCAAAGTGCTGTGTAACACGAGAATGAACCTCATTGGTTCTTGCAGAAGCTCAAAGTGCTGCGTAACACGAGAATGAACCTCAATGGTTCTTGCTGAAGCTCAAACGTGCTGCGTAACACCAGAATGAACCTCATTGGTTCTTGTTGAAGCTCAAACGTGCTGCGTAACACCAGAATGAACCTCATTGGTTCTTGCTGAAGCTCAAACGTGCTGCGTAACACCAGAATGAACCTCATTGGTTCTTGCAGAAGCTCAAAGTGCTGTGTAACACCAGAATGAACATCATTGGTTCTTGCAGAAGATCAAAGTGCTGTGTAACACCAGAATGAACATCATTGGTTCTTGCAGAAGATCAAAGTGCTGTGTAACACGAGAATGAACCTCATTGGTTCTTGCAGAAGCTCAAAGTGCTGCGTAACACCAGAATGAACCTCATTGGTTCTTGCAGAAGCTCAAAGTGCGTAACACGAGAATAAACCTCATTGGTTCTTGTTGAAGCTCAAATGTGCTGCGTAACACGAGAATGAACCTCAATGGTTCTTGCTGAAGCTCAAACGTGCTGCGTAACACCAGAATGAACCTCATTGGTTCTTGCAGATGCTCAAAGTGCTGTGTAACACGAGAATAAACCTCATTGGTTCTTGCAGAAACTCAAAGTGCTGTGTAACACGAGAATGAACCTCATTGGTTCTTGCTGAAGCTCAAACGTGCTGCGTAACACCAGAATGAACCTCATGTCAAGCGAACATGCTTGAGCTTCTGTTTACCACAATTGATGTGTGCGTTGATGAATGTTTATATGTGAATAAAAGACTAAATTCAATCCGTTCATTATATAAAGTGATCGAGTCTCTTCAGAATATTAGGTCTAAACCACTCAAATCAAATGGATTAGTTTTACAATCTCTTTATGAACATTTTGAAGCCTCAAAGTGGTAGTTGCGTAGCTGTCAAAAGAATTGTGTGTTCTGAAGATGAACGAAGGTCTTACGGGTTTGGAACGACATGAGGGTGAGGAATTAATGACAGAATTTTCATTTTTGGGTGAACTAACCCTTTAAGCGCACTTATTTTTCACAAGGAAAGGTACAAGGAATATGGGGACCCGGTTCCAAAGAAGACTAAATTGATCATAAAACCCTAATAAATGTAGTGCATATTACATCAACAAGCCCCAAAAATGCTGGTTAGTCTATAAAAATATGTATTTTACTATTTAGGTGCAGTAGTACTGATGTAATGAGGTTACAGGTTTTGTAGAGTAATTTACAACAGCTTAACCAATCAGAATCAAGGACCAGAACTATCCGTTTTATAATATGGCATTTCATTGTAAGGAAAAGAGGCACTAACATTCTGCTATAACTGCTTTTGTGTTCCATGAAAGAACGTAATATGAAGGGTGAACAAACATAACCGGAAGAAACAGGATTGCATTGAGAGTGTGTTAACGTCACCACTTCATTAATTTGGTGGCTCCTAATTCCTTTAGTATTTATGAAATCTCTCCTACCTTCAACTTCCTGGTGAGCATCCATACCGGTCATACGTCTGATTAATACCCATGTCTGCTCCACGCTGCTAAATGGCCTGTAACAGGGTTGCTGGTTGGAGCAATATGTGAATCAGTCATGATAAAGCCGACAGTCAGAGACCCAAGTCTGTGTTCCCCTAGCTCTCTGACCCTGCCTCGGCATGATTGGTCACTCTTGATGGGGTCAGAGGTCAGGGCTGGTGTGATCCTGTGACTGCTCTTCTCTGAGAGGGTCAGTCAGGGCACATACAATCACACACCAACACAGAGTCTCATACTCAGACATTTAAACATAAAGACACAGACTGTGTCTGCTATGTTTAAAATAGGCAGGCTGTAAACTATCTTTTATCAGTATTAAGCTGGAATTCGACCCATTTTGTCTGCCTTGAGTTGAAGAATGATACAAACATGTGCTCATCACGCTTGGTTGTACTCTAATGCATCCATTGTACACAAGCTCTCTTAGTGAACAAAGATTTTTTAACAGTATAGCTGTCATAGCTTAGGGTTCATGAAGCATGTATTACAAAAGGGAAGTCTTCCATTTAGGCTATGAAGGTCTCACCTGATAGCGTCTTTGTTGTGATATACATCGTCTTGTCAATCACCAACCGCTTGTTCAATGAAAATGATTTAAAAAAATGCAACTGAAAGTAGAGCCTAATTGGGTGTTATTTTGGTATTTGCGTAGGTGAGCAACACTACTATTATTGTTCATACTGTTTCAGGTTCGGAATTTGAATAAAATCTTAGGTATTGAAATTCTAGGCCTAAGCTTGCCAAAACTGTTTTGTTGGGTGGTATCAGAGGGGTTTTGGACATTTTTCAACAGGCTGGGAGACCAGCATAATCTTGCAAAGACCACCCTAGGAAACCCGCTAGCAACAACCTAGAATACCATATTAACCACCCTAACAATGCTGCAGAAACCCCTTAGCAACCACCCATAACACCCTAGATGCCAGTAAGCAATCCCCTAGCAACCACCCAAACACCATAGAAACCCCCTAGCAACCAGCCATAACACCCTAGAAGGTGCCAGTAAGCAATCCCATAGCAACCACCCAAAACACCATAAAACCCCTAGCAACCACCCATAACACCATAGAAACCCCCGAGCAACCAGCCATAACACCCTAGAAGATGCCAGTAAGCAATCCCCTAGCAACCACCCAAAACACAATGAAAAACCCCTAGCAACCACCCATAATACCCTAGAAACCCCTAGCAACCAGCCATAACAGCCTAGAAGGTGCCAGTAAGCAATCCCCTTGCAACCACCCAAAACAACATAAAAAAACCTAGCAACCACCCAAAACACCCTAGATGCCAGTAAGAAATCCCCTAACAACCCCCCAGACACCATAGAAACCCCCTATCAACAACCCATAACACCCTAGAAACCTCCTAGCAACCAGCCATAACACCCTAGAAGGTGCCAATAAGCAATCCCCTAGCAACCACCCACAACACCCTAGAACCCCCCTAGCAACCCCCCATAATACCCTTGAAGATGCCAGTAAGCAATCCCTTAGCAACCACCCAAACACCATAGAAACCCCCTAGCAACCACCAATAACACCCTAGATGCGGCTGATGCGGAGCCATAGAAAAAAAGGAAATACATTTGTAAATATGGATATTTTTCTTACACAAATGCATCGATTTGCTTCAGAAGGCCTTTATTAACACCCCAGAGCCGCGTGGAGCATGTTATGTGACGGACAGATGCATTTTTTATGGACTTCAAAAACAGAGCAACAATTACTGCCATTATAAAGCCTGAAAGAGCTTCTTGTAATATAAAAGAAGAATGTCATATACACCTAGGATGATTTGAGGGTGAGTAAATCATGGGCTAATTTTCATTTTTGGGTTTTCATTTTAATAAAGGCCTTCTGAAGCAAATCGATGCGTTTGTGTAAGAAAAATATCCATATTTAAAACTTTATAAAGCAAAGTTTCGGCCGATCACCTTCCGTGGAAAAAGTGTTGAAAGTGCCTCTCGCCGTTCAAAATGCTTACGTCTGACGAGTTTAACTGGTAGCGTGAGCATTTTGAACTGCAGAGGCACTTTCAACACTTTTTCCACGGAAGGCGATCGGCCGAAACTTTGCTTTATAAAGTTTTAAATATGGATATTTTTCTTACACAAAGCATCGATTCGCTTCAGAAGGCCTTTATTAACACCCCAGAGCCGCGTGGAGCATGTTATTTGACGGACAGGTGGATTTTTATGGACTTCAAAAACAGAGCAACGATTACTGCTATAGACCCTTTTCACAGACTGTAATGACGCATTTTAACGGTCATCAATATCGTAAATCCTGCAGCGTTTTTTGTATGTACATTTATAACTACTACTTTTGCATCAAATTACAAAAAAACAAGTTACCGCTGCTGTGAGGGTGTTTCTAATACAGCGTCGATAGGAGTGATGGTAAAATTAACATATTTCTCACTCAATTTTTTCCCTCTTTTTGAAAGGTGTAAAATCACTATTATGGCATTTTTCTTTTGCTATTTGAGCAAATGGGTACACACACACAAAAAAAATGTTTTGTATTCTCTCATTCACAACTACAATAGTTGACCCAACTATGATGACTTCCAGAAATGTGAAAAGGGTCTATTATAAAGCTTGGTCAGGACTATTTAATATAACTCCGATGTTATTCATCTGAAAGAAGAATGTCATATACACCTAGGATGACTTGAGGGTGAGTAAATCATGGGCTTATTTTCATTTTTGGGTGAACTATCCCTTTAAGTTGATTTTTCATCTCTGTTTTTTGTATTTGTTTAAAATTAGACAAATCTGATATTATTTTAATCTTATATCTGTTATTTAACAGTTGAGATCGTTCTTTAATACTGATCTAACCAGCAGAAGACACGAGCCGGGGGTTGTGCTTGTGCAGGTGGGGCATGTTGTCACACTGCGTTACAATGAGCTCCTATTAGAACTATGCAATTATATTACTTTTATAAATTATTTTGAGAAACCATGAGAAAAAGGTGAATAATGAATAAAGAGTCAATATCAGAAATGTCAGAGACAGAAATTATTCATTATTATCATGTTTTTAATAGGGCTGTCAAAAGATTAATCGCGATTAATCGCATCCAAAATAAAAGTTTGTGTTTACATAATATATACGTGTGTACTCTGTTAATTATTATTTATATATAAATACACACACAAGCATGTATATATTTAAGAAAAAATATTATTTTTTATACATAAAACATTTATATTTATATATATTATATAAATGTATATACAGTATATACATGCAAATATTTCTTAAATATATACATGAATGTGTGTGTATTTATATGTAAATAATAATTAACAGAGTACACACACATATATTATGTAAACACAAACTTTTATTTTGGATGCGATTAATCGCGATTAATCCTTTGACAGCCCTTGCTGTATAGCTGTATGTAGCGATGTGTTTGTTGTCAAACTCAAAAATGTGTATATTTTTAATTATTAAAATTATTTTATTTACAAAAAGTTAATAATTGTATTTTATTGACAAAATATTTTTAGTTTGTCTTGGATTTTTTAATTTATTATATCAGATAACATTTGAAGCTGTCATTTGGTCATGTTACAATGTCCCCCTCGCATGTTACAATGTACCCCACCTATGGGGCATTTTGTCACATTTCACTACCGTTCTTTCGGGGTAAATCAAAAAACAAGTATACACTGTATTAATGAAACAAAACCACATAATTGTACTTGTGAGATGTGTGAAATTAATGTGGGAAAAAACAAAAAATTCTCTGAACCCCAAGTGGAATTACACAAACTGAGAAAGTCAAAAAGCGTTTTTTTTCCCCACCATCTCCCATACGCTGCTTTCAGGGCCTGTTTTTTGCATATGCAACGGTTATACGCGATGCCCCTGATTTTCTCTCTGTGCACGAGCTCCATCAGGACAGGTGATAATGGTTGCGTACACAATGTTGTCAGGTGTGGTTACCTGGAATGATATCTAATAATCATCATTGGAAAGAATGATGCCTCACCCAATCACTGAATAGAGCTTCATAAGAGGTGAGGATGCCCTGCTACTTGTTTTCATAGAGGGCGTGTGTGCTAAAAGGAACATATAACAACAATGAGGCTCATCAAATTGTGGTGGTCATATGACGTGTTTCTTGAATGTTTTTGGAGGTGTGATCAAAGAACTTTTGAATTTCCATAAATAAAATAACAATGAATAGCTATGTTTTGTTCATTGATTGATGTCCCAACACCCTCTCAAAAACCTGAATTTACCATCCTCTCCACTCATAACCAGACTTCACACCTTACGCTGCTGACTTTTAACCGTTTGTTTACAGGTTTCTGTCTTCATCTTTCAGACTCAACATACAGGCTCTGTCACAAAACAACTATCAATCAGAGGAAGCTGATCAAGTTTGTTAGCTGATCAGTGACTAATGATCAAAGTCTTACGCTTGGTATATACTCTGCAAGAACAAAGAAATTTGTTTGTTTTCTCTAGGTGGCACGAACAAGAACAAAGTTTGTTCTGGCCAGGACATTCCATAATAGGGCTGTGCGATATTGAAAAAAAAAATCTATATGTGATATCCTTGTTAAATAATGCGATATTCGATATGCGAAACGATATTGCTTTAAGTGTGTAAAATCTATTTAAATTATATTTTTAAAAAATTATTTGAAAACTGAGAATGATACCATTTATGTGTTTCATATTCTTTCTGGGAAAAGAAAGTATCGATTTAGCAAAAATTAATGTCACAAATCTGACAATAACATTTTAACATCAATGTAAACAAAAAAACAATGCAATGCCAATATTTAAATACTAAAAACTCTTTGGTTGACTTGGTAATATATGGTTATATCAACATCAAGAACATCCAGGTAAACGGGTGGACTATTATTTTTGTTATTTTAATTTCTTTGTTATTAAAAATAAGAACTAAAAACAGTAGTCTTCACATTAATTAAATATACAGTACACTGATACATAATAAAGCTACAAAGGTTATTCAGCCAAGAGCACAGAGTGATTTTCACTTTTTCTTTTGTTGTTTGACAGAGAGCGGCAGGTTTGCTGTATTAGCATTAGCAGGTTTGCTGTATTAGCATTAGCAGGTTTACTGTATTAGCAGGTTTACTGTATTAGCATTAGCAGGTTTACTGTATAAGCAGGTTTACTGTATTAGCATTAGCAGGTTTGCTGTATTAGCAGGTTTACTGTATTAGCATTAGCAGGTTTGCTGTATTAGCAGGTTTACTGTATTAGCATTAGCAGGTTTGCTGTATTAACAGGTTTACTGTATTAGCATTAGCAGGTTTGCTGTATTAGCTTTAGCAGGTTTGCTGTATTAGCATTAGCAGGTTTACTGTATTAGCAGGTTTACTGTATTAGCAGGTTTACTGTATTAGCATTAGCAGGTTTGCTGTATTAGCAGGTTTACTGTATTAGCGGGTTTGCTGTATTAGCATTAGCAGGTTTACTGTATTAGCAGGTTTGCTGTATTAGCAGGTTTGCTGTATTAGCAGGTTTACTGTATTAACATTAGCAGGTTTACTGTATTAGCATTAGCAGGTTTACTGTATTAGCAGGTTTACTGTATTAGCATTAGCAGGTTTACTGTATTAGCATTAGCAGGTTTGCTGTATTAGCATTAGCAGATTTGCTGTATTAGCAGGTTTGCTGTATTAGCAGGTTTACTGTATTAGCATTAGCAGGTTTACTGTATTAGCATTAGCAGGTTTAAAATAGTGGGTGTATTTTTTATTTCTCACTTTTGTGTTTCACTTCCCTCCATTTTACGCTAGCGCGAGAAGCGTGTATGTGACTAATGACATCAGAGAAAGGTCAGCAGACTATAATCGATTATGGTTTATTACTGCATTGATGCAACTATTAATTTCAACACCCCTAATAGGAACGCCCTTGCAACCAGCCATAACACCCTAGAAGGTGCCAGTAAGCAACCACCTGAAACACCATATACCCCCTCCTAGCAACCATCCAGAGAACCCGAGGAACCCCCTAGCAACCACCCATAACACTCTAGAAGGTGCCAGTAAGCAACCACCTAAAACACCATAGATACCCCGTAGCAACCACCCATAACACCCTAGAAACCTCCTAGCAACAAGCCATAACACCCTAGAAGGAATAGCATCCATAAATGCTTTAATGTGTCAGTAGGAAGTATATTTCATAGTGCCGGAAAATAGTCCTCATCACACTCCCTATGCAAGCAGGTTGTCACATTGATTATGTTGACGGAAGTTTGCTTATTTTTAGACACTGTGTAATATCATTGCGCTGCTGCACACATGGTATGGCAGCAAAGTTCCTTAATTATTACGCATGAATGAGAGTATAGTTCATAGCCATATCAGCCTAGAAAATCACAACTTTTCATTTTCCGTCGGTCTTAGTGCACAATGTAACAATACACATCACAACATGTAAATAGGAAAATATTGGCATTATTTTGTCACTTATTGAGCAGTAGGCTAGCTTGAGCCATTTACCTCCAGTCTTTGTGCTAAGCTAGGCTAGCATCAGACAGAGTTATGGCACGCACAGAGATGAGAATGGTATGTATTGACTTATCAAACTCTGGGGGATACGGTGAATAAGATAAAGTCCCAAAAAGTCAGCGTGTTCCTTTAAGGCAGCCTAAATCCGTGGAAGAACTGTGGCATATATAAAGAATATATATAATATTTGTCCAACATTTATAATGTTAAAAATATATATATATATTTCAAATGCTGTTCTTCTGATCTTCCTATTCATCAAAAAATAATTTAAGGATCATGTGACACAGAAGACTGGAGTAATGGCTGCTGAAAATTCAGGTTTGCATCACAATAATAAATTATTAAAATGGAAAACATTTATTTATGTTTTTTGAATGTGATCATTCTCATTTTCAGAGACATTAGTGCTTTCCAAAGCTGCCATTACTACAAGATCTGCCATTTTGCCCGAGATTTTTATCTTCGTCTTTAATTGTATTGCAAACAGACATTACTCAGAGCTTGAACCCGCAGATGTTACGGATGTGAATAACGGAAACAACAACATGTCTTAATCCCCACTCAGAGCAGGCCACACTCCCCACAGAAGCACTGTCACTCTCCTGATAATGGCTGGGTATGAACCTGTGCTAGACAGAGAGGGAGGTGAACCTTCTTTATCAGGGTTTCCAACACTTTTAATCCTTTAATGATGGAGCCAAAGTGGCTGAGACACTGGATCAGTTGGACCCAAAGGTTATAATCCTGTTTACCCCTAAACGGAGACTACAGCATCTTCCTCCCAAAGGCCGTTGCTTAGAGAACCACCACACTGAGGAAAGAGATCAGGGGAAATGATCTGAAATGTTGTTGTTGAGTGGGGAATGGTTGTGAAAGGTGAGACATTTGGAAGTCAGTCAGTCAGTTATGAATTGGTTGCAAGAACTTCATGTGACTGCTAATGTGTGTTGAAAGATATTTGAGCTTGATACCATGTAATGCTGGTGGAGACAGCATCGACACCCAAAGGAAAATCACTCAAATGTTTCTCTTTCACGGCTCAAGAGACATAGACCCAGGAGAATTGAGTTAGTTATGCTTCTTTTACGTAACACACAAATACTTTGTCTCAGATGTTTTTCATAAAATTTAAACATACAGTAAAGCTATAGAGCTTTACATTTATTTAGGTTAAGTTTATAAGTTTATTTCTGACTTTTGATTGCAGAGAATTCTGAGCACACAAGAAACCGAGATTCACTGTTGAGATTGAAAATATGTTTGAATAAACAGTGTACATGAAATTGTTATTTAATACGAATTCTTTTTTTTTTCTTTATCAAATAACCTATAAATATTATACACTGATCAGGCATAACATTATGAGCACCTTCCTAATATTGTGTTGGTCCCACTTTTGCTGCCAAAACAGCCCTGACCCGTCGAGGCATGGACTCCACTAGACCCCTGAAGGTGTGCTGTGGTATCTGGCACCAAGATGTTAGCAGCAGATCCTTTAAGTCCTGTAAGTTGCGAGGTGGGGCCTCCATGGATCGGACTTGTTTGTTCAGCACATGGGCCAGCCTTTGCTCCCCACGTGCATCAATGAGCCTTGGCCGCCCATGACCCTGTCGCCGGTTCACCACTGTTCCTTCCTGGGACCACTTTTGATAGATACTGAGTCTGACCACTGCAGACCGGGAACACCTCACAAGAGCTGCAGTTTTGGAGATGCTCTGACCCAGTCGTCTAGCCATCACAATTTAGCCCTCGTCAAACTCGCTCAAATCCTTACGCTTACCCATTTTTTACATTGCTACAAAGAAATTCAGTTTCACATAAATGCTGGTCTTTTGAACTTTCTATTCATCAAATATCCTATTAAAAATGTATTACAATCCCAATCATTTATTGCTATGATGACAAAGCTGAAAATGCATATTCAAATTATTAACTAGAAATACTATAAATCATCATATTAGAATGATTTTTGAAGGATCATGTGACACTGAAGACTGGAGTAATGATGCTGAAAATGCTTTGATCACAGGACTAAATTACATTTTAAAATATACTGATTTATTTTACATTGTTGTAATATTTCACAATATAACTGCTTTTACTGTAGCCTAGGTGAGCATGAAAGACTTTCCGTTGAAAATGCTGTCATGCAGATATTGCGTGATGTCTTAGTCTATTTAAATATATTTTTATTTGAAATAACCTGTATGTTTAATGCCCCATATGGGGCTGTGTATATTGTGGAATAAGTTTCAACAGATAGATAGCTCCACCCGTACTTGCGTGAGAGAGTAGTCTAGTTTGATTGGCAGGTGTTGGATGAGGTAACTGAGTCATTATCAAGTGGGTCACATGCTCCACCCACCCTGACCTCCACCTGTAGAGATTCAATCCAGATCAACTCGCCGGGGCTCATCTACACCCCAGTCCAGCAGCATGAGCATTATCAGTAGATAGTTCCAGAACAAACACTTCAAACAAACATTTCCCATTTGCTTTTTTTTTTTACTGAGATTACAATGCTATTCTTTCAGAGTCTCTTATAATCTTGTAATGCAGGTAAGCATCAAGAAGTTGAAAGGTAATAAATTATGTACTGTAGAGAAGTGCCTTGGTAATTACTGGGTAAGAACATTTGACATAATGCATTTTGACAAAAGAATAATTAAGGTGTGGCTTGACAGCAGGCTCATCAGTGAGAAAAAAAACTATCTTTGACATGAGTGACACAGGCCTGTACAAGTACTGTGACCATGACTATTGACAAATTAAAGAAAGGTTTGTGCAAAAATGAAAATTCACTGTCAGTCAAACCCTGTATGCTTTTTTCTTTTTCTTTAATATAGACTATTGTATTTTCTTTAATAGGAGAGTGACCATTTCTGTCAAGCTCCAGAAAGGACAAACAACACCTTATTTTAAGGGGATGTAGTTACACGCTAATACATAGGCTATTATAGTAATAAACTAACCCTAAACCAACCCAAAACCGAAACTCTATAGTAAGTACATGTAGTTCATTAATATTGTTCAGTACTTATTTGAATAAGTACAATGTCACTATGTCACATTTTTTAAATGTTTTTTATTGTCACTACGTGGCATGTTTTGAAAAATATTTTTTTTTCCATGTGTTATGCAATGTCTTCGTAAGTGGACACTGGGACTCAAGTTGTGTAAAATAAAAATAAAATGACATGTATAGGCAAAAATCATGTTTTTTTTTTTTCCATTCACCAATCAATTTTCATATTTCAGGATTTTTTCAAACCAAACTTTGTTTAAAGATGATTATGTTATGAAAGATATAATGGAATTAATTTATATTTTACTTTATGCAATATGGGTAAAATGGCCATACATGGGTTTTCCCATTCAATGCAATGTATCTATACACTGTCTCTAATTTGCATATTAATGTGTTCTTGGTGCAACATGTAATTAAAAAAGAAGTGTAATAATGTGAGTAATAGTTGGCAATATTTTCATAATAATATCGGTAACACTTTACAATAAGGTTTCATTAGTATTAACTAACATGAACTATCCATGAGCAATACATTTGTTACTGTATTTGTTCATCTTTGTTAACGTTATTTAATAAAAATACAGCTGTTCATGGTTTGTTCATGTTAGTTCACAGTGCATTAACTAATGTTCACAAGATTTTAATAATTTAGCATGTTAGTAGGCTAAATGTTGAAATTAACAATGTTGATAAAAAAATGCTTTATAAGTGCAGTTCATTATTAGTTCAAGTTAACTAATGTAGTAAACTAATGAACCTTATTGTAAAGTGTTACCATAATATCTCAAATTTTATAGGAACATTGATGTGTCATTTCTTTCCCTATTCACTTGTTGCGTCTCCCAAAATGCCTGATAAACATCCTTTATATGCTGATAAACAGCAGTGTCTTTATTGAGGAGATTGTAACAGAATGTCATATTTTGACTAGAAACCCCATAAAATTTTCCTGAGATGTTGATTTATAACAAACAATTTGAAAATTAGTCAGAATTAAATGATAATTACAAAATATGATCTCATTTCCATAACTTTAAATTGGTCATTCAGTCATTTTTCTGAGTTTGTGTGATTTCATTATTCACTGAAAATCTTTCCCCCTGGATTTCAGCTTTCCAACTTCATTATCCATTCCAAACTGCTGTCAGTTTGGTACACAAGAGTGAATCAGTGGTGAAAAACCTGCTGTGCCATATCAGTGAATAGTGACTTTTTTTTAATTATGGAAACTAACTAACTATAGTGCATCCGGAAAGTATTCGCAGCGCTTCACTTTTTCCACATTTTGTTATGTTACAGCCTTATTCCAAAATAGATTAAATTCATTATTTTCCTAAAAATTCTTCAAACAATACCCCATAATGACAACGTGAAAGAAGTTTGTTTGAAATCTTTGCAAATTTATAAAAAGTAAAAAAAAAAACCATCAAAAATCACATGTACATAAGAATTCACAGCCTTTGCGCAATACTTTATTGAAGCACCTTTGGCACCAATCACAGCCTCAAGTCTTTTTAAGTATGATGCTACAAGCTTGGCACATCTATTTTTGGGCAGTTTCTCCCATTCTTCTTTGCAGGACCTCTCAAGCTCCATCAGGTTGGATGGGGAGCGTCGGTGCACAGCCATTTTCAGATCTCTCCAGAGATGTTCAATCGTGTCCAAGTCTGGGCTCTGGCTGGGCCACTCAAGGACATTCACAGTGTTGTCCATTAGCCACTCCTTTGTTATCTTGGCTGTATGCTTAGGGTCGTTGTGTTATTGGAAGATGAACCTTCACCCCAGTCTGAGGTCCAGAGCGCTCTGGAGCAGGTTTTCATCAAGGATGTCTATGTACATTGCTGCATTCATCTTTCTCTTGATCCTGACTAGTCTCCCAGTTCCTGCCGCTAAAAAACATCCCCACAGCATGATGCTGCCACCAGCATTCTTCACTGTAGGGATGGTATTGGCCAAGTGAGCGGTGCCTGGTTTCCTCCAGACATGATGCTTGCCATTCAGGCCAAAGAGTTCAATCTTTGATTCAGCAGACCAGATAATTTTGTTTCTCGTGGTCTGAGAGTCCTTCAGGTGCCTTTTGGCAAACTCCAGGCCGGCTGTCACGTGCCTTTTACTGAGGAGTGGCTTCCGTCTGGTCACTTTACCATACAGGCCTGATTGGTGGAGTGCTGCAGAGATGGTTGTTCTTATGGAAGGTTCTCCTCTCTCCACAGAGAAATGCTGGAGCTCTGTCAGAGTGACCATCAGGTTTTTGGTCAACTCCCTGACTAAGGCTCTTCTCTCCCGATCGCTCAGTTTGGCCAGGCAGCCAGCTCTAGGAAGAGTCCTAGTGGTTCCAAACTTCTTCCATTTACGGATGATGGAGGCCACTATGACCTTCAATGCTGCAGAAATTCGATGCAATCTCAGAGGTCTACAGACAATTCTTTGGACTTCATGGCTTGGTTTGTGCTCTGACATGCACTGTTAACTGTGGGGCCTTATATAGACAGGTTTGTGCCTTTCCATTCACGTCCAATCAAATGAATTTACCACAGGTGGACTCCAATCAAGTTGTAGAAACATCTCAAGGATGATCAGTGGAAACAGGATGCACTTGAGCTCAATTTTTTTGGAGTGTCACGGCAAAGGCTGTGAATACTTACGTTTGTACATGTGATTTTTTTAACTAACATTTTTTATTATTGAAACTAAAGGCCTGTACACACCGGGACGAATATCGCACGCGCTTATCGCCAGCGTTTTTCGTGACGTTTTTCGGCGCGTCTTGAGTGTTCACACCCAAGCGATTTCCACTGGCGATGCGGCGAGTGAACGTGCACATTCAGTAGATAGCGCTCCCGGTACACAAGGTGGTGCTGCGGCACTTTACACTTCTGACACTCGCTTGTCACACAGAAGAAAAGGAGAGACAGTATTTACGTGCTTGACAAAACCACAGATATATTATGTCTATGGCAAAACCATTCACACACTTTTTGCTAACTGGCAAGCAGCATTAGCAGCCCATCTTCTTCTTTGTCTACTTACTACTTCTTCTTCGTATCAATGTGTGCTCGGCAAGACCGATTTTGTGCTTGAGCGCCACCAAGTCGTGTTTTACTGTCACTTCAGCAGCTCCAGGCACGTGAACAAAAACGCTGATCTCATTGGTCGGCCAGTTTTTAACGCGCCGCGTCAAAATAAAAAAACGAACCAGAGGCGTTTTTTTTTAAATGACGCTTTTACGCCTGGCGTTTTACGCGTCAGTGTGAACACTCACATTGGCGCCCATTGTTTAGTCACGAGGTGTTAAACGTCGGCGATAAACGCGCGCGAAAATCGTCCCGGTGTGAACAGGCCTTAACACTTTTCTTGAAACTAACTAACTAACATTTTATTCTTGAAACTAACTAACTAATGAACTAACTAACATTTTTATTCTCAAAACTAACTAACATCTTTATTCTTGTAACTAACTAACTAACTAACTAACTAACTAACTAACTAACTAACTAACTAACTAACTAACATGTTTATTCTTGAAACTAACTAACATTTTTATTCTTGAAACTAACTAACATGTTTATTCTTGAAACTAACTAACATTTTTATTCTTGAAACTAACTAACATTTTTATTCTTGAAACTAACTAACTAACTAACTAACTAACTAACTAACTAACTAACTAACTAACTAACATGACTGCAGAAGGCATGCAATATAGACAATGAGTCATATGGACAACTTGTATTTGTTTATTTATTTATTGAAGATTGTCAGAAGTCACCAGTGGAATGTCCTTATATGGGAAACAGCTGAAGGGAGACACTTCAGATATTCTCCTTTTGTCTTCCAAAGAAGAAAGGAAGAAAGTAATTTAGGTTTGGTACTACGTATGGGTGAGAAATTTTATTTTTAAGTGAACTATCCCTTTAGCTGTCAGTCAAAATTGTTTGCCATTATACATTTAGTAAGAAATAAGGTTTGCCTGTTGCTCTGATGACAATAACGAAAGCGCACATTTCATTCTCTCTGCCAACTGAAAAACATATTTCAAATATTTAAGAGAATGGCACTGAAGCCAATCCCACACTTGTTTTCATATGACATATCACAATGAATTCCCATGTGTTTACGTGTACAATATGAATACACTTTCATAGGTAATTTAGGTGTAACATAGCACATATTTTCGCAAAGTGAGGATATTGATACAAACAGACAGAAATTAATTGACACACAAAATTCCAGAGTTTCTCTGGAGCCGAGCCAAGTGGGTGGCATTAGGTGAACCAGTGCTCTGTTCTGAGAACCCCTGTATCACAGCCCACTCTTATCTCACAAACCAAAACAATGTCTTCACAGAGATTACTATTATTAAGTGGCAGGACATTGTTGTTGAGATAGAAGTATGCGGGTGGATATGCCCTGTTTGGGTGGATCCACAAGCTTCAACAGAAAGAAAGGGGCCAAATCTAGAACAAGTTTGTTGTCAAAGTCAGACTTCACCTGACAGGTTTGAGTTTTAGATAATACCTGAAACGGGTTTCAATCAGTTGAAATGGGAAGTGGAGAATGGAGCCATATCACTGATGTTTGAAATACTAAAATCGTTTCCATCAATCACAGAACGAAACTGTTGCCTAATAGAAACATTCCTGCAGTAACATTAGTATGAAGTTATGCAGTAAGGCATGTAGATATCATAATGACATTATAATATGATATAATTGATTAAATGTGCATAAATTATACGTTTGAAAGTTTAATAACTATATAGAGTTGAGTAAATGATATACACTCGCCGGCCACTTCATACACCTCTTCAAATGTCCGTTAACGCAAATATCTAATCAGCCAATCACATGGCAGCAACTCAATGCATTTAGACATATAGACATGGTCAAGACATTCTGCTGAAGATCAAACTGGGCATCAGAAAGGGGATTCAAGTGACTTTGAACGTGGCATGGTTGTTGGTGGCAAACAGGTTGGTCTGAGTATTTTGGAAACTACGGATCTACTGAGATTTTCACGCACAACCATCTCTAGGGTTTACAGAGAATGGTCAGACAAAGAGAAAATATCCAGCAGTTCTGTGAGTGAAAATGCCTTGTTGATGCCAGAGGTCAGAGGAGAATGACCAGACTGGTTCAGCTGATAGAAAGGCAGCAGTAACTCGAATAACCAACCGAAGTTGGGTGTACCGAATAACCAACACTGGGTGACACTCCTGTCCGCTAAGAACAAGAAACTGAGGCTACCATTCACACAGACTCAGCAAAACTGGACAATAGGGGCCAGTTGTTCAAAATGTTTAATCTGGATCAGAATGATCTTGATTTGGACCATGTTTTGCTATCCAGGATCAGGAGAAGATTGAACAAACGTTGCCTGGTCTGATGAGTCTCGATTTCTGCTGCGACATTCAGAATTTGGTGAAAACACATTTTTTTATGGATCCATCCATCCTGAGGGATTTTTCTTGGCACACCTTGAGCCTCTTAGTACCAATTGAACATCGTTTAAACACCCCAGTCATGAGTATTGTTGCTGACCATGTCTGATGGATCCTTCCAGCGTGATAACACTCCATGTCACAAAGCTCAAATCAAATTGGTTTCTTGAACATGTCAATGAGTTCACTAAACTCAAACAGCCTCCACATTCACCAGATCTCAGTCCCATAGAGCAGGTTTGGTATGTGGTAGAACGGGAGATTCACATCATTGATGTGCAGCCGACAAATCTACAGCAAATGTATGGTGCTATCATGACAATATGGACCAAAATATCTGTATCTGCTCAAGAATTAAGACAGTTCTGAAGGCAACAGGGGGTCCAGTGAGTGTAGATATAGTTAGTGTATATACAGTGAGGAAAATAAGTATTTGAACACCCTGCTAATTTGCAAGTTCTCCCACTTAGAAATCATGGAGGGGTCTGAAATTGTCATCGTAGGTGCATGTCCACTGTGAGAGACATAATCTAAAAAAAAAAACATCCAGAAATCACAATGTATGATTTTTAAACTATTTATTTGTATGATACAGCTGCAAATGAGTATTTGAACACCTGAGGAAATCAATGTTAATATTTGGTACAGTAGCCTTTGTTTCCAATTACAGAGGTCAAACGTTTCCTGTAGTTTTTCACCAGGTTTGCACACACTGCAGGAGGGATTTTGGCCCACTCCTCCACACAGATCTTCTCTAGATCAGTCAGGTTTCTGGCCTGTCGCTGAGACACACGGAGTTTGAGCTCCCTCCAAAGATTCTCTATTGGGTTTAGGTCTAGAGATTGGCTAGGCCACGCCAGAACCTTGATATGCTTCTTACAGAGCCACTCCTTGGTTATCCTGGCTGTGTTCTTCGGGTCATTGTCATGTTGGAAGACCCAACCTCGACCCATCTTCAATGCTCTAACTGAGGGAAGGAGGTTGTTCCCCAAAATCTCGCAATACATGGCCCCGGTCATCCTCTCCTTAATACAGTGCAGTCGCCCTGTCCCATGTGCAGAAAAACACCCCCAAAGCATGATGCTACCACCCCCATGCTTCACAGTAGGGATGGTGTTCTTGGGATGGTACTCATCATTCTTCTTCCTCCAAACACGTTTAGTGGAATTATGACCAAAAAGTTATATTTTGGTCTCATCTGACCACATGACTTTCTCCCATGACTCCTCTGGATCATCCAAATGGTCATTGGCAAACTTAAGACGGGCCTGGACATGTGCTGGTTTAAGCAGGGGAACCTTCCGTGCCATGCATGATTTCAAACCATGACGTCTTAGTGTATTACCAACAGTAACCTTGGAAACGGTGGTCCCAGCTCTTTTCAGGTCATTGACCAGCTCCTCCCGTGTAGTTCTGGGCTGATTTCTCACCTTTCTTAGATCATTGAGACCCCACAAGGTGAGATCTTGCATGGAGCCTCAGTCCGAGGGAGATTGACAGTCATATTTAGCTTCTTCCATTTTCTAATGATTGCTCCAACAGTGGACCTTTTTTCACCAAGCTGCTTGGCAATTTCCCCGTAGCCCTTTCCAGCCTTGTGGAGGTGTACAATTTTGTCTCTAGTGTCTTTGGACAGCTCTTTGGTCTTGGCCATGTTAGTAGTTGGATTCTTACTGATTGTGTGGGGTGGACAGGTGTCTTTATGCAGCTAACAACCTCAAACAGGTGCATCTAATTTAGGATAATAAATGGAGTGGAGGTGGACATTTTAAAGGCAGACTAACAGGTCTTTGAGGGTCAGAATTCTAGCTGATAGACAGGTGTTTAAATACTTATTTGCAGCTGTATCATACAAATAAATAGTTAAAAAATCATACATTGTGATTTCTGGATTTTTTTTTTTTTAGATTATGTCTCTCACAGTGGACATGCACCTACGATGACAATTTCAGACCCCTCCATGATTTCTAAGTGGGAGAACTTGCAAAATAGCAGGGTGTTCAAATACTTATTTTCCTCACTGTATAGACTCACGGGCAAGAAAATGGGCCAAGCCAAAAAAGGCAAAATATTTAGAAGTCTTTTACAGTAATGGTCTTAACCATTTCAATCTCAAATCACTGGTCAAGAAATCTGCAAGAATTGCACAAATACTGTAGATAAAGTAACTTAGCACAGAATAGCCTTCCCCAACTTGCAGACAGATTTACAAGAAGAGTTAGTGTTCTACTCAATGTTGATGGCTTCAAACAGTTCATGAGTATGTGAAAAATGTCTCCCAGTTCGTTTGAGTTTAATGTGAGACCAAATTTCCACTATAGGGTCCAAATCTGGACTCTGTCAGGCCAAAACATGAGCCTGATGGATTTGCTCTCAAGCCACTTCTTGGTTGTCTTTAAGCATAGTCTTTTTGGACAATAACATCTGATCATTCCTCTTTAGGTAACAACTTTTCATTTGTGGGAAGCAAGCCATTCTGCAAAATTGTCCTTAAATGACTTTTCACAGTGCAAGTAGCTCACCAATACCAACAGCTTCCTCCATGCTTCATGTATTATTATATTTCCTAGCCGATTTTCGAAGACATCGCTCTGGAGCATCGCCGTACAACTTGCGTTTCATTGTGATTCATCACTCCACACACAACTTCCCATTTTCTGCCAAAAACCTAATTCTGTCTTTGATGTTTTTCTGCTATAGCAATGGCTTTTTAAGTAGTGCATCTGCTTATATTTTGCAAATTTGTGGTTAAGACAATAAATTATTTTAATTTTTAAAGTCACAATGAGTGTATATATAGTCATGCTCAACAGTTTACACACCCCTTGCAGATTCTGTGAATAATATTAACAAAATAAGAGGGATCATTCAAAATGCATGCTATTTTTTTAAATTTAGTACTGTAATATTTTAGATATTTTACATAAAAGGTGTTTACATATAGTCCACAAGACTAAACAAATTGCTGAATTTATAAAAATTACCCTGTTCAAAAGTTTATGAACCCTATTCTTACAGTTTTTTACGATCGCTATGACAATGTTTTCAATAATTTTAACAAATTTCCTAAACTCTTAACACACCAACACACCTACAACACACAATTGGCAAAACTGTTAATTTCATGCTCAAAATCACACATTGTAAACAAAACTCCAACACTAATTTTCTAAATAAAATAATACACTAACACAATACACTATGTCTGCCAAAACCCTAACACATGTTCTCTTCCAACAGCACAATGTCATTGCTAAAACTAACATGGAATTACAGAAACTACATTATTTTATGTGTCAGGTCTGCCCTTAATACAGTATATTTTATTGATCATAGTGTCTTTTGAAGCCTCTCCACATTTTTGTTTTGTTGGGTTTAGTAAATGCATGCATTTTGTTTCCTTTGCTGCGGAAATTCGATACAAAAAATGAATGACCCATCTCAGAGTAGCTTTATAGAATGCCCTTCAGATTTATTTCATTATCAGCAATCACCATGTTGACAATAGCAAGTTCCTGTTCTTCATTTAGGAGCTTTCCTCTGCCCCCTGAGGGAGGTAGATGTTGAATCCCTAAATAGACAAAATACAGTTACATATTAGAGACCAGAGGCATACAGTCACTGTAATACATGGTCAAATTATTTACACTTTGCAGTAGGAGAAGTACAATAGTACAATGCAGTACAATATCCTACCTGTTGGTTTCTGGACAAATCTGGATAATGGATGCCACTGTGTTCCAGCTGAGATTTGGTTGTACTCGTTCACCCGCATCTCTGTATGATAGCCTGTGGTTTATGACATGGTCTATGATAGTAGCTCTTATTTCATCAGTTACTCTAATTATGGCCCTTCTTTGAGCGCCACCATGCATTCTAACTCCTCATCCTCTACCTTGTCCTCATCCCACTTTTCTCCATTGTCCTGATGCTCATCAGGTGCCCTCGTGCAGGCATTTTTCTTACTTTCTTTGTGTTGCTCTATATTGTTCCTTTTTCACACAAGATAAGCCCAAATATGTCCTCTTTTACTGTATACCATAAGGTCATGTGATTGAAAGAACATCAACACCTGAACAATTCCAAGATGGGAATCAGCTGTGATTTATAAATTTGCAAACCTTCAATCGGTTGTTTCTCAGTACCAATGGAATAAAATACAGGGGATATATTTGTGTTTCAATGAACAATATGAACAGCTGTTCACTTTGACTTTAGCCTATAAGGTTAGGTTTCGAACATGGTGTTATCTGTTCTGACATACAGTGCAGTTTTTCTTGATTGCTTTGATGCAGCCGTCAGCTCAAACTCCACACTTTCAAATTAGTTAACACACAGGCCTAAACAGTGGCACTCATGGTCAAAATGACACATTTTGTTTGCAAAAGGCTGTAACCGCGCCAACACACACACACACACACACACACACACACACACACACACACACACACACACACACACACACACACACACACACACACACACACACACACAAAAAACTCTTTGAATGAACATAAAAAAATCATGGAAAGTATTTCCACATGATTAACTTGCTTTATTTCAGCATTATGCAATTCTGTTATTCCAATTTAATGTACTTACGTTGGGTCAACTTAATTTATTAAGGTTGATTCAACTTATTTACAATGGTTAGGCAGAGCTTAATTCAATAGTGTCAGCCCAACAACAAAAGTGCTTAATGCTGAAAGAAAGCCATTTAATCACATGGAAATCCTTTCCATGATTTCATTACATTACAGTTTTTTTCAGTCGCTAACAAGCATTTGTCCAACCAGTTGTTACATTTTCAAAACTCTAAACACAATTAGCACAATTTTCATTAGTCTTTTGTGGCCATACCATTCACACATTTCATGTCGTTTTCACACAATATGCAGTCAATTAACACATTTCCACAATGCTTACATTTTCGTAACAGACAGGCTATACCTCCCAACAAAATTATGGATTGTTTTTGTAGTATTTACGAATGTTAACACACAACATCCCACAATAGAAAAAACAATATTCCAAACCTTAGATACAGTATAAAAACCTCTGCTTCTGCAATGATATCAGTTCAAAAACAATATATCTCAGCTGATAATAAACAAACAATTGAATAATTGACACAGAGCTGATTTATGTTGGGTAAATTGGGCCAAGCACAGCTGATTCCAGTCTGGCTTAGACTCAGTGGCAGGGGTTATTTTTTCTATTACATTGACACTTATACAGTAAAAGGAGGACTTTAAGGAGTTATGTTTTTGGAAACAGAAAAAGACAAACAATAATGTCTGGACGAGGAAGAGTAAGAACAAGGGGCCCAGGGAGAAGAGCAGGCCCAGTGAGAGATGCAGTGAGAGGAGCAGGAACAGTGAGAGGAGCAGGAGATGTGAGAGATGCATGTACAGTGAGAGGAGCAGGAGCAGTAAGAGGAGCAGGAGCAGTAAGAGGAGCAGGAGCAGTATGAGGTGCAGGAGCAGTAAGAGGAGCAGGAGCAGTAAGAGGAGCAGGAGCAGTAAGAGGAGCAGGAGCAGTATGAGGTGCAGGAGCAGTAAGAGGAGCAGGAGCAGTAAGAGGAGCAGGAGCAGTAAGAGGAGCAGGAGCAGTATGAGGTGCAGGAGCAGTAAGAGGAGCAGGAGCAGTAAGAGGAGCAGGAGCAGTGAGAGATGCATGTACAGTGAGAGGAGCAGGAGCAGTAAGAGGAGCAGGAGCAGTAAGAGGAGCAGGAGCAGTGAGAGATGCATGTACAGTGAGAGGAGCAGGAGCAGTAAGAGGTTCAGGAGCAGTGAGAGGAGCAGGGCCAGGGAGAAGAGCAGGCCTAAGGAGAGGGCTAGGTAGAGGTGCAAGAATGCGTGGTGGTGGCATTCCAAGGGCTGCAAGAACAGTAGTCAGTGAGGAAATTTGTGACACTATCATTGACCATGTAATCAACCACGTTTTTTCACTAAGAGAGGCTGGTGAAAGAGTGCAGCCCAATTTGAGGCGGTCAACGGTTGCCTCCATTATACGCATCTTTCAACAAACCAACAGATAAGTATTGCATTTTACATGGATTGTTTCTATTCTCACTTGACATGTCAATAAGGTCATACAGTAATGCATATGTCGATTTTTTTTGTCCCTCTAAAGAATGCAATGTCTTTAACCCTCTTGGGGAAGAGGAAAGCTCCTCAATGATTATCAAGAGCTTGCCATTGTAGAAATGGTTGTTGCAAATAATGCAATAAAACTGCATGAAATTCAAACTAGAATTGTGGAGGACCATAAGATATTTGACAATATCGATAGCATCAGCCTCACAATCATTATGTGGACCCCATCCCCCCATGTGTTTCATGGATATTTTGTTCACTGTAAGCAATACCGTAAAACTTTTTCTGTTCTATCATACCGTGTTTCTACTGTACCTCCTGTAGTAAACAGTAAAGGGGAAAAAATTATTTGCTTTTTACTGGAATGCTTTTGAATGTGAACATTACTGTACATGTGGACATACAGTTCCCAACCAAGAAATTTTGTGTAAAAACGGTGGATTGCATGTTTTACATGCAAATACCTGTAAAACTGAAACATTAAAGTCCATGCAGTTTTTGTAATGTCAACAATAGCCAGTATTTTGAAACCTGGTGTACTTTGATTGACTGCATGTACCTTCTGAAGTGAAAACAAGTGTTATTCTTTGACAGAATAATTTCATTTTGAATCAGATTTCCAGTGTTTTGGTAAAGTTAGTGTGTGCAGAGAAAGATGTGTTCTATTTTGAAATGAAGAGTTAGTATATATTTAACAAAACGTGTTTTTGATAAGAAAATTATCCATTTGGCCAATTGTGTTTTATAGGTGTGAGTCTGTGTTAAGAGTTTAGAAAAAATATCTGAAGTATAGGTAAGCGCTTTTTAGCGATCGAAAAAAACTGTAATTCAAAGAATCGCTTTTGAGTGCATTTACAAAACCTTTTACAAGATTTTATTGGCTAGCCAGAAGATAGTTTTGTTACATCCATGGCATGCCCAAAAAAGTTTTTTATTATTAAAACAACTTTAATAGTTATTAGTAGGTCATCACCACAAGCAATGCTCTACACTTCACCACAATGGTAACCTCCAAAAACACTAACAAAACACAAACTTTTAAATACCAACATAACAAAACATTAGGCATTAAAAAGTCTCTCAATTTTCTCATCTTGGTAAAAATGCATCAAATTGCACTTTATTTAAACATTTTTCTCTCCGAATTCAGCCCCTTTGCAAAGCATGATGGGAAGTGAAAGTCTTATTTCTTTGGGTTACTTGATTGAAACGTCATTTCAAAATGAAAACATCAAGTTATGTCAAAGAGTAACGGTTTTAAGTCAGTTTAATATGAATCAATTACATTTGAACCAGAAACCTACAACCCCAAATCAGAAAAATTTGGGACCGTATGGAAAACGCAAAAAAAAATAAAAAAAAATAAGTGATTTCTAAATTTACTTTGACTTGTATTTCATTGCAGACAATATGAACACAAAATATTTCATGTTTTGTCTGGTCAACTTCATGTCATTTGTAAATATGCATCCTTTCCACATTTCAAAAAAAGTTGGGACAGTAAAGCATTTACCACTTTGTAATGTTGCCATTCCTTTTCACAACACTTAAAAGACGTCTAGGGACTGAAGACACCAAGTGATGAAGTGTTTCAGGTGTAATTTTGTCCCATTCTTCCTGCAAACAAGTCTTAAGGTGGGCAACAGTACGGGGTCTTCGTTGTCGCATTTTGCGCTTCAAAATGCGCCACACATTCTCTATTGGAGACAGGTCGGGACTGCAGGCAGGCCAGTCAAGTACCCGTACCCTCTTCCTCCGCAGCCAGGACTTTGTTATGTGTGCAGAATGTGGTTTTGCATTGTCTTGTTGAAATATGCATGGACGTCCCTGGAAAAGATGTCTTCTTGAAGGCAGCATATTATGCTCCAAAATCTCTCTGTACTTTTCAGCATTAATGGTGCCTTCACAGAAGTGCAAGTTACCTTTGCCAAGGGCACTGACACAACCCCATACCATGACAGACCCTGGCTTTTGGACTTTTTGCTGGTAACAGTCTGGATGATCCTTTTCTTCTTTGGTCCTGAGCACACGGCGTCCATTCCTCCCAAAAAATACCTGAAATACTGATTCATCTGACCACAGTACACGTTTCCACTGTGTGATGGTCCATCCCAGATGCCTCCGAGCCCAGAGAAGTCGACGGCGCTTCTGGACACTGTTAACATAGGGCTTCCTTTTGGCACAGTACAGTTTTAACTGGCATTTGTGGATGTAACTACGTATTGTGGTACTTGACAAAGGTTTGCCGAAGTAGTCCTGAGCCCATGTGATGATATCGCTTATAGATGAATGACGATTCTTGATGCAGTGCCGCCTGAGGGATCGGAGATCACGGTTGTTCAGCTTAGGCTTGTGCCCTTGTCCTTTACGCATTGAAATTCCTCCAGATTCCTTGAATCTTTTAATTATGTTATGCACTGTTGAATGTGAAATATCCAAATCTCTTCCTATCTTTCTTTGAGGAACATTGTTTTTAAACATTTCAATAATTTTCTCACGTATTTGTTGGCAAACTGGCGATCCTCGGCCCACCTTTGCTCCTAAAGGATTAGACCTTTCTTGGATGCTGCTTTTGTACCAAATCATAATTACAATCACCTGTTGACATCACCTGTTTCAAATCACATCATTATTTAACCATTTCACCTCATTACTAGCCCTAAATTGCTCCTGTCCCAACTTTTTTTTAAATGTGTTGCAGGTCTGAATGACAGGAAAGGATGCATATTTACAAATGACATGAAGTTGACCAGACAAAACATGAAATATTTTGTGTTCATATTGTCTGCAATGAAATACAAGTCAAAGTAAATTTAGAAATCACTTCTTCTTTTTTTTTGCGTTTTCCATACTGTCCCAACTTTTTCTGATTTGGGGTTGTAATATAATGGTGTTAAATCAAGATGAATTGCTTAAATAAAGTGAACAGCATCATAAAGAATTTTTTGAGTGCATTTGAAATATGCAACAAGAGCAAATTTTGCCTTCAAACAACACAACTTGCAAATAAGTATATGAACTCTTTCAGTCAATCATTACACAATGGACAACAAAATACAAAATACAGAACTCAGTGCAAATCAGTGCACCATTGCTTGTCATTGTAGCCTATTGCCAGTCACATTTGTTGTCTTTCTATATAGGCTGTGTCAAATTTGCCTTTTTGCAAAGAATTGGATCCAGAATAAGAAATGCTTTGATACATTTTTTTATTGATTCCATGACATTCGTGTCTGAAAACTGAAATACTGTAAATATTACAGAGAATACATGTAAACCAAAATACAGTAAAGTCTATTGGAGTATAAGAGATAGCCACTATTGATACTCAGTCTCTTCTGTCGTGATGATGGGTCCACATGGCCTCATCCACATCACATTCAATATCCTCTCTTGCAATGCACCCAGGGAAAAATCTTCTTGCATGCCTTATCCAACCTTGACATTCCTCTGCACCTATTTCTTGGGAAGCAGCATTCATTGCATTCAGCAAGGGCATTTTCTCATAGGGATGGTGATCATAAACCTTCCACCTCCAAGCACTGAAGAACTCCTCTATGGGATTCAAAAATGGGGAATATGTCATTCACCTCGCACACAGACTCCTCTTCCTCGGACACCTCTACCTCTTCCTCTCACTCTCATCTGCCTTAGACCTCCTCCATCCATGCTGGTAAATAACAACACAGACGTGGCACCTTTTTTTTTATAAGGCCTGTAGACTGATTGCTAATTGAAGATTTGCGTAAAGGAGTGTCTAACAGGTGCTTCAGTGATTTCATACTGATCTAGGTAGTTTCTAATAGTTAGCAATAAATGGTTTCTGTTTTGTTACCATAGCTAAAACAATGGCGTTTGGACTGCTTGAATGACATCTGTGTTATTTGTTTTGCAAAAGGGTGGGGAAAATGTGTCAATCCAATGAGAAATGGTGAACACATTTGCAAGACGTGTCTTCTGCTCTGCTGAGATAGCGATGATGAAAACTGAGTGGATCCTATAGTTTCTTTAACCAGGTCAAAGCAATCAAGAAAAACTGTAAAGCTTTGGTAAATTTGGCAGTAAAAATCCATTGTTTTGGTCTTGGTTGAGCTTGTGTGTAAAAGAAGTTCAAGCATTTTAAATTTGTGTTAACTATATGCATTTTGTTAAAAAGCAACAAGACTTAAAAAAAAGGGTTCTATATGGCACCAAAAATGGTTCTTGGCTCGTAGGGGAACCTTTTTAAGATATAGCACCAATTTTGGTGCTTCAGCGGTTCTTCAGCAGTTCTTCACCGGTTCTTTGACTAAGGTGCTAAATAGCACCTCTGAAGAACCGCTGAAGAACCACTGAAGCACCAAAATTGGTGCTATATAGCACTTAAAAAGGTTCCCCTATGATTACGAGCCAAGAACCGTTTTTGGTGCCATATAGAACCTTTTTTTGTGAATAAATGTGTTAATTGTATAGCCTACACAGACAGATGTTGTGCTAACGGCGTTAAGAGTTTAGGACATTTGTTAAAAGTATCGAAAAAATTGTCATAGCGATTGTAAAAAACTGTAATACTGTATGTCGTTCCCTGGATGATGCACAGCTGTTTTTGTGTTTTGTGATGGTTGTTCTTGAGTCCCTTGTTTGCCCTGAGCAATTAAACTGGCCAATATTCTTCAGAAAAATACTCCAGGTCCTGCATCTTTTGCATATTTGAACCCTTTCCAGAAGTGACATGATTTTGAGATCCATCTTTTCACACTGAGTACAATCGAGGGACTCAAACACAACTATTAAAAACACAATGCATTAAGAGCTGGGTGTGAACATGCATTTTGTATGATCCCTCTAATTTTGAGATCGCCAGGTTTCTGTCTAAAAGGTAAAACATTATTTGGGAAGGTAAAATTATTTACCTTTCTGCCAAGGGGTGTGTAAACTTTTGAGCAAGACTGTATAACCGGTGAGTGTATAGTATAAGATACATAGTTTAAGTTTACATTCAAATGACATCGCAGTCAAAAACTTTTTGATGTTCTGGAGTCCAAACATACCTCATTTTAACACCCCTGTAGCAAACACTTCCTATACTGCTTTTCAAGTAAGCCATATACACTTACTGAAACATGTCTTTGTAGAATAGCTAAAGAGGTCTGGTTATGCCTGAGAGCTTTTTAAAGACAGGTGATTGATGACCTATATGGCAGCTACTTCCTGGAGAAAAAATATTCCAGACATATTGACAGAATGTTGGGAATTTGGGTCATTCACCAAAAATGGCTAACATTTATCAGTTTAGCATTCAGGTTAGGAGATCCTCTCCGACTCACGGCCCTTTTTCAAAACTGTTCTCATGACTCACTGATTATACCATCACTTAATCATGTCATCTTTCCTGGAGAAGCCTACCTGTATCACTCAGACAACAGACCACCTCCGGTTCAGGCGGTTTAAGCCATTGCTCTGCTGAAGTCAACTTAAGTTGAATTGGACAAAGATAGGGGCTTGAGATGGCTATCTCTTGTAGCAATGTTAAACTTCTATGTTGAGCAGGCCCGCATGCTTTACCAAAGATTCCTTCTCTTGATTTATCAGCTGCATGGCTTGTGAACGGCAAGTGTTCAGGCTGAGGAATAATTGCAGTCCTTGTTAAACAATGGACAGCGTTTAGGAATTATGATTATGATTTCGAGATTTGAAAGAATAATGATATATGTGAGAAAACGTTCACGTTCAAAGAAAGAAAAACTTTAGAGCTACAGTAGGCTATACGTAATAGCTACACTGAAATATACACATGAATGAAATTAAGGCTGCAACACACTCTCATGCCAATTTACTACTATTTTACTCTTTGGCAAATTAGTGGCTAAAACAGAAACAAATAAATGTTTTTCCTATTTCCTATTTCATTTTTCCCTATTAAATCCATTTGAGTTCTTCAGTCTTTTGAAAGAAAGAAAAAAGTAACTTCCTTATAAAAGAATGCTAGGTCTGTTTAGCCAGATAAGAGAAATATGCATTTCAACAAGGTTCCAAAAGGAGATGGAGTGGGGATGAATGAAGAATTACCACTTGCGTTTGAAAAAAAATATTTTATTACACATAATACAAAGCTGTACACAATTAAAAAAACACCATAACAAAGAATATTATTCACAATAATCTGAGAATATTCCCAAAGTCCAGGTTAACATCCCTGTTATCACAGTGCTGGTCTCCATACTCTCAGTCCGTGGAAGTCATACACGTAAGGCCGATATTGACAGGATTTGTAGACTGTCGCTAAAAGTGACGCTCTGAAAAAGTCTTCCTCTGTAGCAGCCATGGCGGTCGCGTCTGATTTCTGAAAGCATTCGTTGCCGTGTTCAATCGTTAACTGCCTCCGTTTGGTTTTATATCTCCTGTTCTGGAACCAGATTTTCACCTGAGTCTCCGTGAGGTGCAGTGCGCTGGCGAGGTGCGCGCGCTCGGGCGCGCTCAGGTATCGCTGACGGCTGAACTTCTTCTCGAGCTCCAACACCTGCAGGTGCGTGAAGGCGGCGCGCGAACGCTTCTTTTTCACGCCGCCGCCCGTCATCTCTGTCGACGACGTTGTTTTATCCTCAGAGCTCAGACAAACCGAGATATCCGCTGAATCTGTGAACGCAAGGAGAAGATATGACGTTAAACTCACTTTCTCACCGGAAAACTGGTGTTCAGTACATAGGCTCAAACCTGACAGAAACCTGGCGATCT